>NC_084540.1:15463674-15784299 GCF_024500275.1 Phycodurus eques
GTGGACAGAGAACGTTGACTGATTTACCTGGCTATATCGGTATCTCGCTGTCTCCAAAGCTCATGCCGCCTATTATGCTTCCACACCGTACTCTGGTGAAGTATATTGTGGCGTTCGGCTGTCTTAGAAGTGATGACTCGCCGTGTAATCTGAGCGGCCAATCGGTGAATTATCAGAGAGTAAACAAAGTTCAGGCGTGGAAATTGCGGAGCAAGCGGGGGAAAAAGTCTAAATGGCTGCTGAATGCCGTGAGCACAGCGAGGAGAGTGGAGACAGCTGGGCGAAGTGAAAACATCTTTGGGGGTCATTCCACACATCAGTCGGTAACTCTTGTTCCAATGTGCTAACACACCAGCGAGAACATGTAGTGAGGTCTTTGATGCCGTGTGTATCAGTGAGGCGCTTTTTGCAACGCATCACTCTTGAGTTTCTGCTCTTAAGAAAGTACTAATGTGATTTTTTTTTACATTTTGAGGGTGTGTGAGAAATTGTAGTGGGGTCTTTGATGCTGTACGCATCAATAAAGTGTTTTTACACCTTACAGCTTTTAGTTTCTTACACGTAACGCTCTTAGAATGGACCAGACAAGATTCTTTGGACTTTTTTAGTGTGTAGGGAACATGTATTGGGGTCTTTAATGTTGTGTGCATCAGTGAGGTGTTATTACAATGCACCACTCTTGATTTTTTTTGCTCTTAAGAGAGAACCGATATGATTTGTTTTGACATTTTTAGGGTGTGTAGTGAACATGTGCTGGGGTCTTAAAGTCAGAAGTTGTGTGTGGGAAATTGAACAATGGCCTACACTATGCTACCAGATGCGGTTATTTACCACCTAAACAACAGCAGATGTTCTCAAAGCAAAACATAGCTAATTATTATTATCAGGTTTACAGAAAATTAACTTTTAACTTTTTTATTTACTTTTTTTCGGGCGTTTTGGGTGTCTGCCTACTCATAGTAAACAAGAAAATCAAAGGTCTTAATGTAAACAGACTGCTGTGCTCTGAATAAAAATCTTTTTTATTAAATTTCCAGTGTATTTCTTTTCGTTTGTGCGTGAACGCCACAATCAGGACTCGGGTCGGCCCATTAAATCAAACGCGAAGACGAGAGCCTGCAAGGCGTCTTGGCAACGACAATCTCCAGGAGCCGAATTAGCAGCATTAGCAGGACAAATTGCGGCTCCCGCGGGCTGTCGCCCGGCCGGTCGCTTTCATAAACAAACTTCTCGACTTCAGCCTCGTCTGGAGGCCACCCGGGCTTGCCCCCTCCCCTGACGAAAGAAGCCCCTCGTGATGGAGTCAAGGCCACTTAGATCGAGTGATGGGAAAGCAAACAGGCAAGTGAAAGTGCTGCCAGTGTAAATGGGTTTGAAAATAAACCACATCAAGCGACATAAGACCTGCTCACCTCCCAATTTCCTGTTTGATTTGCACCATTACATGTAATGATGATGCTCTGCTTCCAGTTGTAATGAAGATTGTGTGTCTCAATGACACCTGGAACATGGAAACATCTTTGATTGTAATCCAAGTGGCGGACAGAGGATGCCAAAAAACATGAAAACATTTGGACAATCCAGCCCTCAAAGTTACTTTCACTTAGCAACATGAAATTTGGTTGACGTGTCTATTATCAGTAAACCCACAAAAAAGAAGCCATGCCGGAAAAAACACTGGAAGTCTTGGTTTGAAGGGGGCATTTTCTGCTCATTTTTGCAGTTTCCATGTCAAAGAGATTTTCTCTGATTGGTGTTAAGTTGTACTGCGTACACTTGACGCTAAATTGAAAGGAATAGGAGTTTAACTCATTGCATATTGGTGGCGGGTGTTTGATGATTCACCATAAATCACAAAAATCTTGTAATAACATGACTTTTTTATTATTATTATTTAACTGAGAAGCCCAAAGACAGTTTCGCTTATCAACATGAAATTAGGTCGACATGTCTGTCATGAATAGACTCACAAAAAATGTCTCAAGAAGCCATGGCTGAAAAAACCCAAGAAGTCTGCCGTGGGCATTTTATAGTTATTTTGCCCATTTATAGGGCTGCTTCAAAACCAAACTTGTCTTTGAGATTTTGTCTGACTGCTACCAAATTTCAAGTACGTATACTAGATACTTAGGAATTTCTAATTTGTAAAAATCTTGAGTTTCTGTTCTTGCGTGTACTGTTGGTGGTTAGGGTTAGGGTCAGGAGTGCACCCAAGAATTTTGTGAAAAATTATCTCCTTCAGCTAGTTTCACATAGCAACGGCTATTTAGCGTCATCTTGGCCATTTCCTAAGTTGCTTCAAAAGCCAACCTGGCTGAGAGGTTTTGCCTGATTGCCGCCAAATTTGAACCATGTTGCACTAGACAGACAGACCACCCTAAATTGCGAGGGTGATTTGAGTTTATGCCATGACGTGTAGGCCGAGCATGGTAGTAAGATTTGATGAATCGCAATAAAACATGAGTCACTAGTAGTAACTTCATTCAATTATTCTTTTAAAATGTATCCTCCCAAAGGCAGTTTCATTTAGCGGCATGAGAGCTGCTAGGTATGTCTAATATGAGTAGACCCACAAAAGAAGTCTCAAGAACCCGTGACCGCAACAAAACAGCAAGTCCTTTGGTTTGAATTTGTCATTTTAGGGTTATTTTGGCCCTTTCCAGGGGTCCAAATAACATGAAAATCAAAAACGAAGCTACGCTGTAACATATAGGTTGTGCTGTTTTTCAGTTGTCACTTTGAAAAGTGTCATTTGTCTCATTTTTGCTCTCCTTCTTAGCTCTTGTATTTCTTGGGTTGACTTACTCATCACTGCCACCGGTGGGGTAAATAAACACACCGGAGTGCTATTGGGTTACCGCAGAGGTACACGTCAAATAAATACATAGCTCCCATGTAACCCAAATCGAGCCATTGCTCAGATCCCGACTGCTCGCTTCCTGAACACCAGTACAGAACATCCATACTCCCCCAACACCGGAGACTCCCCAAACTCCTCCACACTTTTTGAGATTCAGCCGTTCCTCAGAATGGTTGTCTACTTAGCTACATAAGCTTGAAAAGCACAGCTTCAATTAAAATTTAATGAGGCTACCCAAAACAATTTAAGGGCCACTCCAACACAGCACCAGTGTGTTGTTAAAAGTTCAAGTCAATGCTAATATGAATTTAACTACTGTGTGAAAATCACTCTAAGTCACTCCGGAGCCCCCAACCTTAAAGAAAATTAAAATTGGAGTTTGCATGTTCTCCCTGTGCCTGGGTGCGTTTTCAGGGTGTACCCCGCCTCCCGCCCGAAGATAGCTGGGATAGGCTCCAGCACGCCCGCGACCCTAGTGAGGATAAGCGATAAAGAAAATGGATGGATGGATGAGTGCGTGTGCGTGCGTGCGTGTGTGTGTGTGTGTGTGTGTGCGCGCTTTGGGATGCTGCCTCAATTGAAGGCAGAGGAAATGAAAAGTGTTTTGCAAATGTTTTCACAGCCTGCTGCCAGTGTTTTAGCGCCCTGCTAGTGATTAGCACGCCTCTCGAGGCTTACGAGACATGATCCCACACGCCTACATGCTGAGATACACTCACACAATACACACACACACACCTGGTTTGTATGAAACATAGCACATGCCCCCCACCCACATACACACACACACACACACACACCAAGAAGACCATTACTTAAATTTGACCTTGTGTGTAACGCAGATTGACCATGTTTTGGTTATCCAAAAAAAAGCAGTGAGGGGTGAACTATGACTTCAATACATGGATGGCTTTTTAGAGACACTTTTAGAACATCTTTTTATTTTGAAGGATGCTTTTTTTAAACAAAATAATAATAATTTCCAAGGTATTCTCCTCTCCAATTTATTCTACACACAGAGCCGCCTCATGATTACAAACTTCCATTTTGTAATGGTTTCTTTGAACAAAGCATGCAGGAATAACCTTGGCTAATGAGCCACATGCTGCTTCACCAAGGCATTATTATCTGATAACGTACTGGTAAATACCTCTTACGGAGATATAAGTGTTTTCCAAATGCACATATTAGAATGTACTATTTTGAGATTGGCTACAGCTCTCATACTTTACCTCTCACTGTTTTTTGGCCACCGCCATTTTGGCTTACGGCACATGCGCATGCGTGCAGTTGTACAGTAGCGTCTCAATAATCTCCGCGGAACGAGGCGTCCGATAACCGTGCCGGAGGATCTGCAGACTGCAACCACGGCATATGAATTGGATAAAGTTCATTCAACACATCGTGGCAGATGATTGACGAGAGAAGTAGATGTAGATGTTCCCAGCCAGCCAGCGTGGATTTAAGCATTTTACAGCACAGAAACCGGCGCAAAACATACCACGGCCATGATCCGGCGAGGGACCTTGGTTAGAATAAGCCATTTTAAACTAAAAAGAAGCATTGCCAACTGCTTTTTCCGGCGGGAAAAGCGGTTGCTAAAACGAGCCGGCCAAAATGTGTCAGCTGTCTTTTCTGGTTTGTGACAAAATCTGCTACCTGAAATAAACTGCTACCAGGATTCAATTGATAGTTTTCAAATCATGAAATTTGATTCATTTGTTCGACAATGACATGTCTTTATTTTGGAATAGTACAAGGAGTAACGATTCGATTGTGATTCACTAGTCATTCGTGACTGTCAATGCGAATAGCGTACGGGATGCCGAGTCCGAGCACCAAATCCCTGCCAGAGATTTTTTCTTGTAACCAAAAAGTGGACTCATCCAGGGAGAAGAGGACATGAGGTCACTGAAATGAAATGTGTCTTGCATCAACCAAGTAAAGGCAAAACTGATTTAATAGCATCTTCATCCTCATCTTTGTCCCGTGGCTCTTCGCAATATTTATGCACACCAGCGCATTTGGATTACAGCGCTATCACCGGGGGCCCCGTTACAGACATGTAATTGTTTCCATTCTCGTTCGGAATTAAGGCGCTTTATACCCGACAAGCAAACGCTGGCATTGTATTATAATGGCATGAATAAATTACATCATGCAAATGAGGACCTCCAGGTGACATCTCTTATAGAATTACGACACAGCTTGAAACACTTGCGCCACATCCATTTCCTGACAACCTAAACGCACCTCCACCGACCGTTGCCTGTTTATCATGGGAACCGACAATAGAGCACAACACAGAGAAACCTGATGCTTTATGTTTGCATTGTGGATGATGGAAAAAGAAAAAAAATAATTTTAAAAATGGAAAAAGATGTCAGAACAAGCAGAGAGCGTTGTGAATGCCTGTGTCTCATTTAAAAGTGCCCAATGTAAACGCCGCTAGGTCGCGTATCAGAAATCAGAAAACCCAGTGTTGCTTATAAACCAATGGCTACTATATATATTGTGTATATACGGTGTGTGTGTGTGTGTGTGTGTGTATGCGCGTGGGGGGTGGGGGGGGGGTGGGTGAGTAAGAATACATTGCATTTATTATTATTTTTTTGGCAGGCTGTCCTGCCCTCAAAGCCCACCCACCTCACCCCCTGTCCTTTTTGGTGGCTAACTCCCTCCGTGGTCTAAAAGCTTTTTTAATCATGGCAGCTATTAAAGGGAGGGAGGTAGGGCTGGCTCTTGGCTCGGTCTGATGGCACTGTCTGAATTCCACACACGCGCGCGCACACTAATACACACACATGCTTAAAGATGCATGCAGTTACACTCAAAACAAGCAAAGTGGCTCCAGAGGCATTTCATTATCTTTACTATGGAGACAAGGCAGCCTTGGCCAAAAGTGAAAGCAAAGCTTTTCAAAGCCCTCAGCGTGTACCTGTGTGCGTGCTCAGTGCGCGTGTGTGGTGCTAAAAGCTAACAAATTAATTGTGGCTAAAGATAGCAGACAATATGAGTCACTCGCTTAAAAGTATCAATTGGTCGCCATAAAGCAACAAACAAAAATAAATGCAAGCGGGTGATATCAATTTTTAAGGAGACAGATGAGGTCCCAGTACTTCAAATGTCTGTTTTCCAGGATACTAATCCACTTGTCACCCCGCTAAGAGAGGAACCCACCCTCCTCTGAGCCTCCCCTCACCGCTGGGTTCATGGTGGCTTCCTATTCAAACCAACCAATGGGAAGCCTCCATCTTCCATCGAGGGGGGGGGGTTTGACAGGCTGCTATACGCTATCGGGTTACCAGCGCTTCCCTGGGGTGCTTTTTTCCTCGAGGTGTTCATATGTGAAGTACGTGGGGATGTGGAGGGCGAGGTTCAGGCGCAGGTCCGATTCAAGAACCCCCCCCCCCCTTTCAAAGGCAGCGTTGGTCTTTGAGTCACAACAATAGCCCCCCGAAACCTCCCCTGTGCAACGCCTTGAAGTCGGACACCCTCCTGGCCGTTGACCCTACGGGTTCTGACACCTCCCAGCTGATGACGCTTCCACTTTGATGGTGTAACGGAACCACACGGGTCATATGGTACGGCCCGCTGGGGCGACATTATCTTTAAATAGATGCTCATATGTCATATATAGGTGGGAACATATAATGAGGTTATCTGGACCAGATAACAAAGGCTTAACTTCTCTTGTCTGGCTTGTAATTGTGCATGTTACAGGTTCTGGTTCTTAGAAAAACAACATGTTTTCAAGCTAACATTGAAACGTACACTTTCGAACGGAAATTCATTCTTCCTCTGTAAACTGTGTCTAAATATTATTTTAAATGATAACATTGTCACTTTAAAATAATCTACTTTAAATCCTCTCATAGCGATTAAATCAAGGTTCTTTAAGATTACTAATAGATAAACATCAACATGAATAGTAATTAACGTATGTGGAATTATGCTGATGGCACTGACGACACTCATAGTAGTCCTTTGACCCCAGCTTTTTTTTCGAAGCAAAAACCTTACACCCTCCTTATATGAATAGTAATAAACCTACGGGTTATTCCACTGATGGTCATTCTGCACTGACTACACTAATAGTAGTCCTTTGAGCCAAACTAGAGAGGCACAAAACTGTTTTTAACTAAAGAACTTTATACAATTAGTCAGTCAAGATGTCTTCTTCTACAGGGGTGTCCATTTTGTAACAATGATTTGTAGAAAGCTGTCATTTCACTTCATTTTCACCTCAGCTCGCACATCCCTGGGGTCTTCAATAAAAACTGCAAAGATGATATAAGACAGAAGTGGATGCTACGCATGTATATAGTGTGTACGGTGGCTCAGAGGCAGGTGTCTCCTCTAATGGCTGCTATCAACCTCCCACCATTCACACACACACGCAGTCTAAGATGATGATGTGAAAATGACGAAGAAGAAGTGGGGCGCACTGCCGGAGACCGATATCGATCCGAGTCACATCACCACGACTCTATTTCCCTTCACGCATCCAATTACGCTGGACAGTGATGGGTAAGCAGCGGGAGAGATGAGATGACACACACACACGCGCACATATACACACAGAAATTGACAGCGTCATAAAAGTGCTCCCCCAATAGTTGGCAAAATCAGATGTGTCAGATTTTCAGACACAGTCTGAAATCCTAATTTTCCTCACCCAACGGAGCGGTTGTTCCCAAATGTCCCAAAACGTTTAACCCATCTATCTGTATCTGTTTATCCATCGGTCCAATTTTCTCACAATTCAGCTGTCTTATCTATCGTGCTCGCAAAGTCAGGTGTAAAATCGTGTCCAACTGAGCAACTTTTCCAACTGCCTATGAGGCCAGCCACATATCACGCGACACGGCCGTACACGACTGAACTGTACAATCGTGAAAAACAAAACAAAAAACTCGGTGACTCCCATCCGGACACTTGGCAATTGACCCTTGCACACATAACCGACTCGCTGCAAAGGCAAAACTGCGACCCCTGGTGTTCTTATCCGGAAACAACGTTTTACGGCGCCACGTCTACTGTACTCCTTTGTATTTTACTGAAGTACAGGAAGAAGCGGATTGCGTACATTTTGTTGTGAAACCTCCTGTGATATGACATATGACGTTTTTGATTGGCCGTTATATCTGCAAGGTTACGATGCCGTCTCCGTCGGTCGCTCGTGCAAACTTGATGCAGAACCCCACACACTGCGCGGCAGTTCAGTCATTTAACGATCTAGCGATCTGTCTATCTGTCTGTAAGTTGGGGTGTTGGCTTCGGGGACGTTGAGGTCAGCTTTCTTTCCACAACCCAACTATTTTTTCAGATTGTACATTTTCATCTGTCCATCATCCAACCAACCATTTATCTGAGTATGTCAGACCTTCAGGAACCATCTGTAATCGCAGCTTTCAATAGAATGATGACACTGATTATGGAACGCCTCCACAGCCATTAAAGTTTCAGTGCTTGCTGTTGGATCTTCTGGCCGAGGATCAAACTTCACTCCTCGCTGGAATCAAAAGGAAAACTGGGAATTTGCTCTTGGAGTCCTTTGGGATTAGGAATAAGTTCCATCTGGGTATGACATGCGACATTGATTTTGAGAACTTTTTTTTTCACCTGCACCCCCTCTCACACGTGTTAAAGTGTTGTGGAGTGTGTCTTCCCGCTGCGAGCACAGGTGTGTTTGTGGAGCGTCGTGCCATGGAAGGCATTGCGACATGGAGGGTGTCCGGTGTACAAGTTGTTCAAGGATGATTCATTCAAAGACTTCCCAGCTGTCAGATTGTCAAAAGCAGATGTGAGTGAACACCTGCTCAGCTTTTTTTTTCCGTTTTTTTTTTCCCCCCTAGCAAGAATTACAAAAAAAATGGACTGTTTAAAAATATGCATTATATGACAATATTATATAATGTAGACATACAGTACAGTAATTAAAAAATGTTTTAAATATATACTCCACTGTGTATTATATTAAACATTATTGTGTATTACATAATGTAATGGGTTTTTTAAAATAACAAATTAATAAAACAATCACAAAAATAATGATAAAATATGATGTAATATATAATGTCTATTTCAAATACTTAAGAAAACATACTTAGGTGTCCATCATAACATTTTATGATAAATAAAAAAACATTGAAATGTAAATTTTTTATTTATATATATATATATATATATATATATATATATATATATATATACATTGTTCCCTCGTTTTTCGCGGTTAATGGGGACCAGAACCCCTCGCAAAAGGTGAAAAACTGCGAAGTAGGATTTGCCCCCCCACCTAGGAATTTTCGTGGAGGTGTATGTGGGTACCAGAATGTTTAAAATATGTAAACAGTATTTATACATATTTGAGACAAAGATTACAACAGTACACGTATTTACTTAAATCTTTAATTATAAAACTTTATACAGTAATTGAATAAGCTGGTAATTGCAGTAATTAATTATCTTGACTGGTGCCAGCAGTGTGCTAGCTAGAAGGAAAGAATACTTCGAGGAGTTGATGAATGAGGAAAATGAGAGAGAAGGGAGAGTAGAAGAGGCAAGTGTGGTGGACCAGGAAGTGGCAATAATTAGTAAGGGGGAAGTTAGAAAGGCATTAAAGAGGATGAAAAATGGAAAGGCAGTTGGTCCTGATGACATTCCTGTGGAGGTATGGAAGCATCTAGGAGAGGTGGCTTTGGAGTTTTTGACCAGCTTGTTTAATAGAATTCTAGTGTGTGAGAAGATGCCTGAGGAATGGAGGAAAAGTGTACTGGTGCCCATTTTTAAGAACAAAGGTGCTGTGCAGAGCTGTGGGAACTATAGAGGAATAAAGTTGATGAGCCACACAATGAAGTTATGGGAAAGAGTAGTGGAGGCTAGACTCAGGACAGAAGTGAGTATTTGCGAGCAACAGTATGGTTTCATGCCTAGAAAGAGTACCATAGATGCATTATTTGCCTTGAAGATGTTGATGGAAAAGTACAGAGAAGGTCAGAAGGAGCTACATTGTGTCTTTGTAGATCTAGAGAAAGCCTATAACAGAGTACCCAGAGAGGAACTGTGGTACTGCATGCGGAAGTCTGGCGTGGCAGAGAAGTATGTTAGAATAATACAGGACATGTACGAGGGCAGCAGAACAGCGGTGAGGTGTGCTGTAGGTGTGACAGACAAATTTAAGGTGGAGGTGGGACTGCATCAAGGATCAGCCCTGAGCCCCTTCCTTTTTGCAGTGGTGATGGATAGGCTGACAGATGAGGTAAGACTGGAATCCAAGTGGACCATGAGGTTTGTTGTGATCTGCAGTGAAACCAGGGAGCAGGTGGAGTAACAGTTAGAAAGATGGAGGCATGCAGTGGAAAGCAGAGGAATGAAGATTAGCCGAAGTAAGACAGAATATATGTGCATGAATGAGAGAGGTTGTGGGGGAAGCGTGAGGCTACAGGGAGAAGAGATAGCAAGGGTGGAGGACCTTAAATACTTGGGGTCAACCGTCCAGAGCAATGGTGAGTGTGGTCAGGAAGTGACGAAACGGGTCCAAGCAGGTAGGAACGGGTGGAGGAAGGTGTCAGGTGTGTTACTTGACAGAAGAGTCTCTGCTAGGATGAAGGGCAAAGTTTATTAAACAGTGGTGAGGCCAGCCATGATGTATGGATTAGAGACAGTGGCACTGAAGAGACAACAGGAAGCAGAGCTGGAGGTGGCGGAAATGAAGATGTTGAGGTTCGCTCTTGGAGTGACCAGGTTGGATAAAATTAGAAATGAGCTCATCAGAGGGACAGCCAAGGTTCGATGTTTTGGAGACAAAGTTTGGGAGAGCAGACTTTGATGGTTTGGACAATTCCAGAGGAGAAATAGTGAGTATATTGGTAGCAGTATGATGAGGATGGAGCTGGCAGGCAAGAGAGCTTGAGGAAGACCAAAGAGAAGGTTGATGGGTGTCATGAGGGCAGTTGGTGTTCGAGAGGAGGATGCAGGAGATAGGCTTACATGGAAAAGGATGACGCGCTGTGGCGACCCCTAACGGGACAAGCCGAGAGGAAAATAAGAAGAAGATACAGTAATTAATTACTCACTGTCTTTTCCCTGCCATCAGCAATACACAATGCAGCTTCCATTTTCACAATTCACTTATTACGCAGAGTTACCACACATTTCGCTTCCTTATTGAAGGTTATTGAAGCAGTTTTGCAGATGTTTGCTTCCTCTTTCTTTATGTACTGCACTGTAGATTCATTCACGCCACAATGGCGTGCCACAGATGCATAACTTCTGCCCTCTTTGATGAAATGTAAAAGTTTCACTTTTTCGCTGATGGTCATCATCTTCTTCTTCCTCTTGGGCGCCCTGGAGGAAGCTTTCGCAGGGGCACAGCGCTTCGGCAGAATTGTAAGGGCTTGCTTAACTAATCAAAAAAATGATCGCTTAAACAAAAAAAGTTATTGCGAACGCAACAGTGTGGACGAGACTGGCGAGACACAACAAGGGAAGATGCTGGGCGAGGCTGCGATGATGCACAGCCAATCAGCTCACAGGATAAATCCACTCGTGCTCTCATTGGTCAATGTCGCGCCGGGAACCAATCACGCGCCTTGTATGAGTGCCCGTACAGTACAGGCATGTACAAAGCCTCTTAGTCAACTCATCTCCTTGTTTGGCATGCAGCTAAACCTTCTCTCGTGCACATGAAACAACACGTCTTTCCGCAATATGGCTGCCGATATGGCTGTATTATTATTTTTTTTTATGAATATTTTGGAAAAACCCACATAGCACTGAAGCCGCAAAACGTGAAGCGCGAAGTGTCGAGGGAACACTATATATATATATATATATATATATATATATATATATATATATATGCACACACACACACACACTAAACATCCATTTTCTGAATCGCTTATCCTCACTAGGTCGCAGGTGGGCTGGAGCCTATCTCAGCTGACTCTGGGCGAGAGGCAGGGTACATCCTGAACTGGTCGCCAGCCAATCGCAGGCACATATAAACAAACAACCATTCACACTCACATTCACACCTACGGGCAATTTAGACTATCCAATTAACCTACAATGCATGTTTTTGGTGAGGCCGGATTTGAACCCAATTCTTCAGAACTGTGACGCAGACCCGCTAACCAGTTGTACACCATATCTATCTATCTATCTATCTATCTATCTATCTATCTATCTATCTATCTATCTATCTATCTATCTATCTATCTATCTATCTATCTATTCACTTCAGGGGAACGTGACTATTCTCATAACGTTGTGACTTTTTTCTAAAAAATGGACAATCTTGTAATTCCTGTGACATTTAGAGGTTAGTGGTAGTTATGTTGAATTGGTGTTAGGATTATGAGGTGGTAGTTGGGGAAACAAATTCTCCACTGTAAGATCCCTGGACCCAAAACGTATAAGAACCCTTGTAGCTAGATGCTACATGCTACTGATTGCATGTTAATCGATTCTATTGATTTTAAGAATTATATCTTCATCCTTTCATGTTTTCTGTGTGTTTTGGTGGTCTTCAATAATACTAACAGCCACTGGCACCAATGGTGGTCAACAGTTCGGACATGTGGAAGCAATCGAGTCTGTCCGACTTGTCGCTTCCTTCCTTGTTATTTTCACTGCCGTAATGAAGAACCGACGTCCGAGTCTGTCATGACTGCCCTCGGCCCATTATAGAGGTCACTTGGAGTCGTTTCGTGGACCAATGAGAACGCCAGCAGGAAAGTCTGTGATACAAAGTGAGCGAGTCATGCTGGGATTTCCACTGGAACTTCACAAGGAAGGAAAGGCTCATGACTAATGGCTTGTTTACACTCTTTGGATCTTTGGACTAGCGTAATTGCCCTCCAACTCGATCAATCAAAGAATCAATCAGCTTAAGTAAACATATTAATCATTTTAAGATTCCCAGTTTCTGAGAGCCATGTCGGGTCGAGTCAGGCTGCGGCATCCGAGCAGGAAGCGACGGGTTACGATAGCAGACAATGTCTCGCTCCTTTCAATCAGCTACCGGATCGCTTAGCCCAGATTTCCTTCGACGCTTCCCAGGTTTAAAGTGGGGCAGCTATGCGGCTTAGTAGGTATGTGGACCCTGACCTCACAGAAAATATTAAAGTAAGCTGTCAGGGAAGGTTTTGTAATTCAGTCTTTCTCCTGGTGATTCATTTGGTTGGTCCGCTTGATACCTCCGCCAAGCACAAAGCGCGACTGGGGCGCTTATGGTTTCGCCTGAATTTGGAAGGAACTTATGGCCCCTTTTACACTGCTTGTCTAACCCGGCTATTTTCCTGGCTCTTTTCCATGTAGCTGTTCTGTTTGAAAGGCGGTACCAGTCGACCCGCTTCCAAGTTAATATCAGGGGCGAGAGAGCAGTTGGGGGTAATATAACCTCCCAAAGCCAAGACAGAGGTTTAACAGCTGGCACCGACTTCACCTGCCCAGTTGTGTTTTTCCTGTGTCACTTTGCTGTGTGACTATTTGGTACCAGGAATGGAAAGATAGTTGAAGTTGAGCTGTAAATTTCCCGGCTACTGTCAGAGGAGGGACTGTGGCTATGTGAAAGGGAAGAGCGCAAAGCTGGGACCGCGGAATTGAGTTTAACACCGAACACCCACTTCTTCCGCCCTGTTGCGTTGCAAGCAATCAGCACTGTTTGACCATTATTTCATACGAGAAAGGACTCTATATAGCCCCTTTCACGCTGCCTGTCTAAGCCATACTTTGTCCCTTGTTGCTGTTCTGTGTGAACAGCGCATGAAACGGAGGGTTGAAGTTAACTCGCAAATTATTTGGCTTCTTCAGAAGCTTAACAGAGGTGAGAGGCAGCTGTGTGAAAGCGGCACCAGCATCCACTTCTTCCGCCCTGTTGTGTTGCAAGCAATCAGCACTGTTTGACCATTATTTCATACGAGAAAGGACTCTATATAGCCCCTTTCACGCTGCCTGTCTAAGCCATACTTTGTCCCTTGTTGCTGTTCTGTGTGAACAGCGCATGAAACGGAGGGTTGAAGTTAACTCGCAAATTATTTGGCTTCTTCAGAAGCTTAACAGAGGTGAGAGGCAGCTGTGTGAAAGCGGCACCAGCATCCACTTCTTCCGCCCTGTTGCGTTGCAAGCAATCAGCACTGTTTGACCATTATTTCATACGAGAAAGGACTCTATATAGCCCCTTTCACGCTGCCTGTCTAAGCCATACTTTGTCCCTTGTTGCTGTTCTGTGTGAACAGCGCATGAAACGGAGGGTTGAAGTTAACTCGCAAATTATTTGGCTTCTTCAGAAGCTTAACAGAGGTGAGAGGCAGCTGTGTGAAAGCGGCACCAGCATCCACTTCTTCCGCCCTGTTGTGTTGAAAGCAATTCCCACTATTGGACAACTATTTTATACGACGAAGCCAGGTTTTTCCAGACCTTTTCATTGTTCTGCATGAAAGATACCGACAAAAAATGGGGTAGTTGAAGTTGCCCCATGAATTTCCCGGCTTCTGAGGTATTATCAGAGGCTGGGCGACAGCTGTGTGAAAGGGAATATTGTAAAGCTTGTGGTACCAGGCTTGTGGGGTTTAACACTCACTTCTCCCGCCCCATTTTTGTATGCCTCACTCGGAGAGAATGTCATAGCCCCTTTCAAACTGCCCATCAATACAAGCTA
This sequence comes from Phycodurus eques, assembly GCF_024500275.1. Lineage (NCBI taxonomy): Eukaryota > Metazoa > Chordata > Actinopteri > Syngnathiformes > Syngnathidae > Phycodurus > Phycodurus eques. The sequence goes on from NC_084540.1 coordinate 15,478,206, forward strand.
TCTGTCATGATCTGTGTTTTTGTTGACTTGTTTTTGATTGAATTTGTTTGCTTCATGTTTTATCAAGTTTTTTCTGTGTCACGTGATCAAGTCTTGTCTGCTCGTTTGGTTTTCGTCTCACCTGTTCTCGTCAGCCCTCTACCTTGTGTCAACCAATCAGCTCCCTCCAGCCATTCGTGTCTTGTCCAGGTGTACCTCGCTGTCTTGTCAATTTGTTTGTATTTAGGTCACAGGTTTGATCAGTCTGTGTTGGATCATTTTTATCGCTGTAAGTCATGTCCATAGTCATGTCTTGTTTCCTGTTTTGGTGAATTTATTCCCAGTGTTACTTTGATTAGTTGACTTTGTGTGACTTTAGATTTTTCCATGATCCCTTTTGCCTTTTCTGTTTTTGAAAATAAATACAAATTTTGAGACCCCTGCATTTTGCACTGTGGTTCCCTGTGCTGGGGTCCTACATTTTTACCATCACCAAAAAACACTATCTTTGTCTGGACTGGTATCAAATGATCTGTTTACAATAAGGAAAGCACACCCTAATACTGCTGCAATGTCCCACTTTGTTGGGTTCTGTTTGAAAGGCACAGGTGGATAAATGCCTGAGCTTCTGTTATAACTCTAATGTGGCAATTTTGTAGAAACTCAACACTACCTGGCTTTTTTTTCTGCCTTGGCGGAGGGCCGCTCTCGACTGAGTGTTCCTGAAATTGGATTCTGTCTTTCCTAAGTGACACCGTGGTGATCTCTGTCTCCGGGGATGTTCTTCCAGTCCAAAAATGGCAACTGAAATTGCAAATTCACGCTTCACACGTAAGCGGTCGCAGACTCGCCAGCTGCCCCTCGGGCGTCCACTCGGGACGAGAGGCGCGACTGACAGTAGGCACGGAAATTGCCGTCCACCCGTCACCGCCACAAAGTCTTCCCGGCAGCTGAGGCTCGCTGGTGGTCCTCGGGTGGAGAGCCTCTCTATACCCCGACCTGCTGCCTGTCATCAGAACTTGAAACCGTAACCATGAAGCCCTACTTTGAAATCATTATCCTGGCTAAAAAACGTAATTTGAAATGATCAACTGTTCTTACAAATATAATTTGAAATACAAACTCCAGCTAGAAACCCTTCTTTGAAACACTAACATGGGTTTGAAACCCTAATGCTCTTTTGAAACACTAGCATGGGTTTACAAACCTAATTTGAAACCCTCACCCTCCTTTGTAAACCAAGCTTGAAATCCTAATATGAAACACAAACTCGAGCTTCAAGCACTACTTTGAAACTCAAAATCAGGCTTGAAACATTAACTCAAAACCCCAACTCTGACTTGAAACCCGAGTTTGAAACCTTACCCATGTTTTGAAATCCAATTTTAACCCCTAAACCAGGCTTGAGACACTCACTTTAAACCTTAACTGTGGCTTGAAAACCTACTTTAAAGCTCTCACCCTGGCTTGAAACGAAACTTTGAAACCCTCGTGTGAAAACCTGACAAGGGCTTGAAACCCTAATTTGAAATTCTAAATGTGGCTTGAAACCCTCATTTTAAACCATAAGCATGCCTCGAACACCTACTTTTAAACTCTAATACTGGCTCGAAACGCTAACCTTAAATTAAGACTCCAACCAAGGCTTAAAAGCCTATTTTGAAATGCTAACTTTGGCTTCTTACCGTAACCCTAGTTTCAAACCCTAACTGTATTTTGAAACGCTAACCATGGATGAAATCCTACTTCAAAAATCAAACTCTGGCTTGAAATTCTAACCCGAGTCTGAAACCCTAACCGTAGTTTGAAACCCTTAGCTTGTCTTACACCTTGTAACGTCTGGCTGTGCATCAAATAGCAGATCCCGGTCCAATCCAGACATTAGCCGAGCCCGTGGTGGGCCAGGCAGCGGCTGGCAGTTCTCTGGCTCACCTCCTAATGACATTCGCAGAGCCATCTTTAAGAGTTAGCACTCCTGCCGATCTGGCCTGCATCTAAAACAAGACAGGAGTGCGTGTTAAGATTTACTTCATCTGATGAAGACAGGCTGGTGGGAATGGAGAGACTGTGCACTTCACTCCCGCCTCCTCGGATTGCTTTGACGGAGAATGGTCCCGGTGTAGCGGGAAAAAGACAAATGAAACCCCACTGTCAGCACCCTCTCCTCCCGTGACCCCCCCAACACACTGCGACAGCCGCTCCGCATCTTCCAACGGGTGCCGCCTAACACATGCCAGAGCGCGATGACACGCTCCCGACAGGTAACTCCTGGCTGACAAACGTCGTATGTTACCGACACCGACCTCACGCACAGGAAATGGTGCACTTTGCAATTTATTGGGTTCTTTACGTGTCTGTTCTGCTGTCTAAATATGCTATAAATCCCCATAAAAGTGGTCCTTGTGAGGAGTTAAAGGTCCTCGCAGTCAGCTAAAACAGATTCTCTCTGAAGGACAATGCAGTCGGTCCTCGGTTTAAAACGAGGTTCCATTCTTATGGCTGCGACGTAACCCAAATTTGTTTGTAAGTTGGAATGCGCCTTTGTATATCACAGTATTAAAGTCATAATTACAGTAAATGTTCGTATGAAAAAATGCTTCTAGGCCGTAAATATCAAACAATCAAATGCAAAACAGTTGGAGCATAACAGGCTTATTGTAAACTGTGGACCCCGTGTACACAAGGAACTAAATTCTATTTCAATTTTATTTAGGATCGCCCCTTGAGAAACAGCATCTCGTGGTCTCAACAATTGGGGTCCCAACAAAATACAAAAAGGAATACAAAACATGCAATACAACTATACATGTTGCTCTATCACTTCCACGACGCCCACACCCCACCCGCCCCATCACCAGCTCAAATTGGAAAAAAAAAAAAAAAAAGTGTTTACACACAGACACAGAACAACTTTGCAATACAATGCAACATCAGAAGCAACAGAATACCACAGCAATATTGTATGAAGTAATAAAACAAAACACAAAACCATGCCAAAAACATGAAAAGCTTGTTTGTAAGTGAGAAAATAAATTTGATTAAAAGAAAACCAATGACACACTTTGAGGAAGGAACATTATTCCAATCAGATGGGGCTTGGAACATGAATGACCTACAATCAATTTCTTTATGGATTTTGGGGACTATGAAAGATGGATTAGTCATATTTGCAATAGGATATGGAGCTACACACTGGACCAGAAACTGTTTTAAATATGGTGGAACATGGAGAAAACTGACACCTGGACTTAGAATGAAGCTAATTGAGTCCCTCGTAAATGAGGCAATGGCAAGTTCTGAATGGACATTTCAATACAAATCTGCAGAAGGAGTTACTTAAAATGTTGAGAGGTTTGAGGATAGAGTCAGTGTGGTGTTTTGGTTTAAAAAAAAAAAAAAAAGCATAATCGAATATGGGAATAGGGTTAGAAGACTCCAAGTTGTCCAAAAGTGTGACTGTGAACGCTCAAACATGAAACCAATGAAGATAAGCGGTGTAAAAATGGATGGATGAATATTTAGTCTTATTTGCACAATCCGTCACTGCTATAACAATTGACACGTAGATTGGTCAGCGATCGCGCAACCAGTGGCTGAAAAGTCGACTAATGGCGATACAGAACCATCAAATCGTGTTGGAAGGTAGGACCGAACAGGCCAAAAATGCAATTCTTCTCACAGCAGATGAAATGCATGCCGACTGAAGTAATGAAACCTCCAGACCCGACACTTACATACCGCAATATGGATATTTTAATAATCTTCAAAATCCAGACTAGTAACTTTTTTTTTTTTTTTTGTCTTGCCTTTGGGTCACTCTGCAGTAATAGACTCCTATTGTGCCATTTCTGATAGGAGGCCTACTGATGAAAGTTTTGGTAAGATTATTGCTTACTTTGAGCCGTGGTAGGTGGTCCGCTTGACACCAGGAAGTGTCACATTTGATAACTTTCACACAGGAATCTGGGAAATATTTCCATATATTCTTTTAATATTTTAAGGCCTCTCGGTAAAAAAGTGAACGTCAGTCGACTTGTCAACACTATTGATAGTGAAAAGGAAAACAGTGCCGGTAAATTGAGAATCCAGACTGCCGATCACGTGAAGTCACAAGCAGTGAATATTATATTAAGTAAATATTGTGTTTACTATATAACTGCAATACACACTAGGAAACACCACCAGTTGCATTTGTAGTTCGTTCCATGTGGAAAAATATTGCTCGTAATAAGCATCAACAAACAGAATTTTTTTTTTTTTTTTGAGTCTCTAAACTAGGGCAGTCAGAACGAGCCATATGCTGCTTCACCAAACAATGCAAATGATCATTTTGGAAGCCTGAGAAACATTCCTTCCGACCAGCGTGACGGAAGATTCCAGTAGAGCCCCGACAGACAGGCAAGGCTCCTTGTGGGGTTGACAGCAAGGAGAGAGCAGTGTGGTTAACTCCTCAAGATGATGTAGACAAAGGTCCGGATTGCTATTGGCAGTGGTGGAAGTTGACAACTGATCAGTGTTGTTTGTGATATATGTATTTTAAAAAAGGAGAGTATCTTTGTGTCACTGAGTCAAAAACTGTTAAAAAATGGCTCGGACAATTGTACAAATCGGTAATTTTACGGGTTGCGAAATGGTAACATGCAGGCCAGTTATTTTTAATGTAATGTTGTAAGATGAGTTAGAAATTTGTTTTGGGATCATAGTTTGGGGTATATTGAGGATTTCCCAACCTGCATTTAAACAAGGCACATATTTTACTTTAGAAAAGTTTACCAGGCATCTGTCATGAACGGAACAGAGGATAGGACCCAAAAATGCACGACTCCACTACAAATGGACAGTTTCAAAAAGAGAGGTTTAATATACGGGCAGAGGTCGGTACACAGGCAGGCAATCCGAAAAGTCAACAGTATCCAAAAACGTGAGGCAAAAAGGCAAGGTCAATAATCGGAACACGGTCGAGTCTCACTGTGAGTCGGTGACGTGGAAACAAGGAATGCTGGAACGCGACGACAAGGTACAACAAACTGGCGACGAAAAAGAATGAGACACGAAGTTAAATGCAAGGGGTAATTAGGGTGAATGAGGCACAGGTGGTGAAGATGCTCTCAGGAGCAGGTGTGTAAGAGACAGGGGGAAGACAACAACCAGAACACACACCCATGACAGTACCCCGCCCTTAACGGCGGGCCCCAGGATGCGCAACGTGGAAGTCCCGAATGAGCGAGTCATCCACGATAAACGCAGAAGGCACCCATGAACGTTCCACAAGCCGGTAGCCTTCCCAGTCCACCAGATATTGAAACCCCCTCCGACGAGACGACAACAGTTGCCTCACAGTGAAGACAGGGCCCCCATCCACGAAGCGGGGGGGGGGGCGGGTTCCTGGAAGGCGGGACCAGAGGGGACTCCCGGGCGGGCTTGAGCAGAATGACGTGAAAAGCAGGGTAGAACCGCATTGACCTTGGGAGCCTAAGCTTCATGGTTGATGATCTTTGTGATGGGGAAGGGCCCCACGAACCTGGGAGCGAGCTTCCGGGACTCCACCCGTAGTGGAATATGTTTGGTAGAGAGCCAAACTCGCTGACCCACTTTGTAGTTCGGGGCCGGTGTCCTCCTACGGTCAGCTGCGGTTTTGTAGGACGGTCCCTGGCGCAGCAGCATCTGGCAGGCTCGCTCCCAGGTCCTCCTGCAGCGTCTCACCAAGGTCAATGCAGTTGGAAGCGTGGGCGCTGGGGCTATGCCAGGAAACAGAGATGGTTGGTAACCATGCACAACGTGAAAAGGCGATAGACCAGTGGATGCAAAGGGGAGGGAATTGTGAGAGAATTCGACCCAAACCAGTTTCTGAGACCAGGATTGTGGCTCCTGTGCAGTGAGACATCGGTGCCCAGTCTCCAGGTCCTGGTTCAGCCTCTCGGTTTGTCCGTTGGTTTCAAGATGAAACCCAGATGACAGACTGACGGTAGCACCTATGAGACTGCAAAACTCCTTCCAAAATCACAAAATGAATTGGGGACCCCTATCAGATACCAAATTTTTTGGGGAAACCATGAAACTTGAATTCCTGGTGTATCATTAACTCGGCAGTGTCTTTAGCTGAGGGGAGTTTCAGAAGTGCAATGAAGTGTGCCATCTTAGAGAACCTGTCTACGACTGTGAGAATGGTGGTATTTCCTTTAGAGGCCGATAATCCCGTCACAAAGTCTACAGAGATGTCTGATCAAGGACGTTGTGGTATTGGCAGGAGTCGCAACTCCCCAGAAGGATGTTTACGAGAGGGCTTGTTAGCAGCACATACCTGTTAAGCATTGACATAGTTGATAACATCCCTTCTAACATTGGGCCACCAAAAGCGCTGTTCGACCACAGATTGAGTTTTGGCAATGTCTCGGATGGCATACAGTCCGGATAGTGCGAGCCCAGTGGATGACTCTTCCCCTTAAGGTCGGAACCACATAAAACCTGTTTTCAGGGCAACTTTCAGGACTAAGAGTGTTCTTCAGAGCCTCTTTTACCGCAGTCTCAATGTCCCAAATAAAAGCAGAAATGAAACATGACTCGGGCAAAATGGTTCTAGGGTCAGACATAGAATTCTCTGCGCTGCAAATATGCGATAAAGCTTCTGGCTTACCATTCTTGGAACCAGGCCGGTAGGATAACGTGAAATTGAATCTTGTGAAGAACATAGCCCATCTAGCCTGCCTCGCATTTAATCTCTTAGAAGAGTTAAGATATTCCAGGTTATTGTGATCTGTCTGTGATTTAAACTAAAACAAAAATTTTTTTTTAAATTGTACATTTTTTACATTCTATTTATTTTAAGTTAACAACTTTAGAAAATTTTCAGACAAAGTGAAATTGAACAATTTACCGTGGCAAACCAAATGATCTTTTCACATTAATATTGGCCATTCATTGATAATATTTTATATTTCATTCAATTTCTTTTTGAGGTGTGGTGGAAACGTCCAGTTGTAAATTTTTAAGAGAGTTTACTATATTGTCAGAAGAGCGTTAGTGCGGCCATTTAAACTCTGATGCTTTTGTGACCACAGGCTGCATGTTGGCATGGCTGCCACTTTTTTAATAAGCTCATTATGCGAACGTAGCCCTCTAAAAGGCACCAACAAGATGGGTTGGAACCTAGCGTCGTTGCTGTCGGGGCGCCTGGAATTCTCTGTGGCGTCCATAAAGTGGTCGGAATGTTGGGGGGGGGAGAAAAAAAAATTCCTTTGGAATGTGTTGCAGGCTTGTTATGTTATATGACACATTTGGAAACTCTTGACAAATGGTGACTTTTCTTAACAACATACTTTAGGTATGTAAGATGAGTGTAGCGCATCAGCAGCCAGCTTTGAAATGTTCGTTTTGGACCAACAAGCCCGAATCAGCACTTTGAGCAAACTTTGGCGGCTTGGTGTGTAATTTTGGCTTTAATGCGGATTATAATGTCCGTGAGGTTCGTTTTACAACTTTTGACGCGTCTGATTCCCGTTATTGGGATGCAGTCTAAGATGGTTTTGTTATTTTGCTGATAAAGCATTTATTATTATTGTGACTAATGCCTTACAAATGTTGCACAATAACAGTAACTGTTTATTGGTTACAATCTCAGCTGCAATGCACTGTTAAACTCTTGGTGACCAGACATCCTCTTTTCTTACGACATTTTGTGGAAATATTTAACCTACTTTAATGTTTCGGGTGAACTCTAACCTGTCAAAAAATCCAGAAAAAAACATATTTTGGGGGGAAATTAGTATGCCATTTATTCAGATGGTCTTGTTTTTTTCTTATTTAAAAATAATAAATAAAAAAATATTCATAATTTTTGGGTGAAATTAACTTGTTAGAAAATTGGGGGGAAATATTTTGGGTAAAAATTAGGATTCAATTTTTTCAGATGGCCTTTTTTCTTATTTAAAAAAAAAAGATAATAATTTGCATTTCTTTATTCCTTGACGTGTCCACTTTTTGCATCTTGCAGCAACTACTGAAATTTCTCCAGATGATGGCACAGTTATGCGCTGCTTTGTTGCGTTTTTGCTTATTACTGATGTTTTGTGGTGGTTTTAAAAGGTGAAGTAAGACAAGTAAGTCTGCACTGAAGGCCCTGGTACCAAATGCATAGTTCGCCACTGTCTAATATTAACTACACTATTTTTTGTTTTTGTAAACGTTATGCAGAGGTCAAGTAACGCATTATAATTGCATGACATATAACATATAACATGGGATATACAGTGGGTACGGAAAGTATTCATACCCCCTTAAATATTTCACTCTGTTATATTGCGGGCATTTGCTAAAACCATTTGTTATTTTTTCCCCCTCAATGTACACACAGCACCCCATATTGATGGGGGGAGGGGGGGGGCAAATTGTTGAAATTTTTGCAGATTTATTAAAAAAGAAAAACTGAAATATCACACAGCCATAAGTATTCAGACCCTTTTCTGTGACACTCATATATTTAACTCGCGTGCTGTCCCTTTCTTTTGATCATCCTTAAGATGGTTCTACACCTTCATTGGTGTTTGCTTATACTGACTGGACTTGATTAGGATAGCCACACACCTGTCTATATAAGACCTTACAGCTCACAGTGCATGTCAGAGCAAATGAAAATCATGAGGTCAAAGGAACTGCCTGAAGAGCTCAGAGGCAGAATTATGGCAAGGCACAGATCTGGCCAAGGTTACAAAAAAATGTCTGCTGCACTTAAGGTTCCTAAAAGCACAGTGGCCTCCATAATCCTGAAATGGAAGACGTTTGGGGAGATCAGAACTCTTCCTAGAGCTGGCCGTCCGGGCAAGCTGAGCAATTGGGGGAGAAGAGCCTTGATGAAAGAGGTAAAGGAGAACCCAAAGATCACTGTGGCTGTGCTCCAGAGATGCGGTCGGGAGAGGGGAGAAAGTTCTAGAAAGTCAACCATCACTGCAGCCCTCCACCAGTCGGGGCTTTATGGGAGAGTGGCCCCGTCGGAAGCCTCTCCTCAGTGCAAGACACATGAAAGCCCGCATGGAGTTTGCTAAAAAAACACCTGAAGGACTCCAATTCTCTGGTCTGATGAGACCAAGATAGAACATTTGGGCCTTAATTCTAAGCAGTATGTGTGGAGACAACCAGGCACTGCTCATCACTTGTCCACTACAGTCCCAACAGTGAAGTATGGTGGTAGCAGCATCATGCTGTGGGGGTGTTTTTTAGCGGCAGGGACAGGGCGTCTGGTTGCAATCAAAGGAAACTGTACAAGTACAGGGATATCCTGGACAAAAACCTTCTCCAGAGTGCTCAGGACCTCAGACTGGGCTGAAGGTTCACCTTCTAACAAGACAATGACCCTAAGCACACAGCTAAAATAACAAAGGAGTGGGTTCAGAAAAACTCTGCGACTGTTCTTGAATGGCCCAGCTAGAGCCCTGACTTAAACCCAATTGAGCATCTCTGGAGAGACCTAAAAATGGCTGTCCACCAACGTTCACCATCCAACCTGACAGAACTGGGGAGGATCTGCAAGGAATGGCAGATGATCCCTAAATCCAGGTGTGAAAAACCTGCATCATTCCCAAAAAGACTCATGGCTGTATTAGCTCAAAAGGGTGCTTCTACTAAATACTGAGCAAAGGGTCTGAATACTTATGGCTGTGTGATATTTCAGTCTTTATTTTTTAATAAATCTGCAAAACTTTCAACAATTCAATTTTTTTCTGTCAATATGGGGTGGTGTGTGTACATTAATGAGGGGGAAAATAACTTAAATGACTTCAGCAAATATCTGCAATATAGAAAAGAGTGAATATTTGAAGGGGGTCTGAATACTTTCTGTACCCACTGTATTCCATTTTGGAAATAACTGTGGAAAGAAAGGAGAAAGTAAATAAATCGTCGAAAAGAAAACAAAATGACTCCAAAGTCAAATGTAATCAAGTTGTGTTGGTATGATGAATGTAATTATGAATAATCCCCAAACTGTGCTGGTGGATCCAGTTACAGGGAATGTGGTTTCAGTCGTATTGATTTCTTTGTTTTGCGTGATCCTGATTGCTTCATCTTTGCCAGACCCCAACCTCCACGACCCGTCTCACCCCCATCGATCCCATTCTTATAAGTGTTTCCATAAATCCCCCTCCCATCCAATGTTGGACGGCGTTCTGTGACTGTAATTCCCGCGGACAGCACCTTTGCTCCTCTCCATCAGCTGTTTAAGTGTTTTGCCTTTCCTGGATTCCTGCACCCTCCAGAGTGCCTCTTAAGGGGCGGATTGAATTCTGCCCCTAATTACGTTTGAGTCTTCTCGATTAGATTTTTGAGAAGGGGGGGGGGGGGTGGAGTCCAGCAGGTCTTCTCACTCTTACTACCATTTTTTTTTTTTATTGTACTCTTATGAACTGTCTGTCAGACGACTGCTGCACCTGTCATGTAATAAAAAATAAAAAAAACCTTTTCCTGACATTTATTCCCTTCTGAGGCCTTCCTGAATTTTTTTTTTGCTGAATTATGTTTTTAGGGTGGTGTGCGTTGTAAAAGTGTGAACCGTCTCCATAAATCATTCTCGCATCTATGTCGGATTAGTGTTTTTTTTTTGGGGGGGGGGCAGCTGAGCGCTAGCACACGAGCATTCCGGATAATTCCCAAAAAAAGCTTGTCAAGTTATATATCACAAAAAAATATTGAAATTGACACGCATTTTCAATATAAAATGTAATTAAAAATGAGTAGGCCTCTCTTATCTCAAGTCCCTGTAAAGTGAAAACAATGCTGCCAAATGAATGGAGTGATTAAAATAATTGTATATAAAATGAGACTTCAAAATCATGAAAAATCAGCTCGTTCTCTCCGCTCTCAGATGTTGTGAGTGTGTCCACTGAATGCGCTGAAGCCAAGCCCCCCTCAGCTGTCAATCATATACCACTTTTATGACCTGGAAAAATGGACGCTACTTAGTCTAGGATCTTTCTTGTGCCTACACGTAACCGCATGTTTTAGCCGCAAAAATATAGAGGCTGGTGGCTGGAATACATCCCGCCGGGTTGTCGTAGGGCTTTTCCACGCCGCGACAACAAGGCGCTCGAAAGTAGCTGACTACACCAGCAAGAAGCCCCTGTCTACAAGCATGCTGTCACGTTGGATTTTTCTTCTTTTTTTTGAATTACCTCGCTTTTACATTCATCTGCCACCATGTGGTGAGTCACCATCGCTCTCGGCACATTTCATCGTTTTATATCTGTGAAGAAAATATTTTGGCATCAAAGGCACTTTCTCAGTTTCTCAATAGCAAAAAAGAAAATATTTGAGTCAAAGTCATTGTTTTACCAAACATGTTTCTTTTCACAAAGAGCTTGTTTTCTCTGCTTTTTGGTCAGAAACTGGTGTTTTTTGGTCAAACCAACCCATGTTCGACCGCTGATTTACTAAAGAACGGAAAAAGCTAAAAAAAAGTTTTTTTCTGGTGAAAGATGAGCATCTACTCTTACTTATATTGTCATAGAACACAATATTCTGTGTGTTTGGAAAAATCAGTCAAAATGCTAAAAAAAAAAAACAACAACAAAAACTGGGCAACTCTGCTTTGAAAACGGCTGGTAATGAATGAGTTAAGGTACCTCAGCCATCTTGTGCAGGGTATCTTTCAAATTCAATAGGATTCTTGCTCAGACCTAAACAACCTGCTCGTGTGTGGGGGGTTTCCGGACACGTGTCACTTGTAAATGTTGACCTGCGAGTAAAATAAGTGAAGTGCATCAAAGTGGGTTGAAGTGGAGTGCATATAATAGGAAAGGACATGTCCAATTAAGGTCAGTGTGCATGGCAGTAAAAGGTGAGTTGGAGCCCTCCGAGGACTTGAACACAACCGGCCACACAAAAGAAAGCACGATTAAAATCTCCCCGCATGCTATTTCAATCAAATACTTTCCACGTTGTAAACGTCAAATCAGGCCCCCAAGATTGGCCTTTGATAGATTAGCGTTAGCGGCTAACCGCGAGGCTAACCACGTTCATCCTTTCAACTGGCGCGGCGGTCGATCTCCCGGCTCGCCTCGAGTAGAAAAGAGAAAGTATTTACTGGAATTGGAAAAGCAGCAGAGCCCACGCAGCTGCTTTGCCGGGATGTGGGCCAGACATTGTCTTGCACACACAAAGACACAGGCAAGCATGAAAGCAGATGATTGCAATCAGTAGAACTAATCCACGCAGTCAAAAATGTCCACGGTGCACTCGATCACTCCTGGACGTGTGCTGGAGTAGAGCAACTGAGACATTTATTGTGCAATCTTTGTAATCGTTCCTTGAAAGTTATTCATGACAACCACCACCTTGCACTACAGAAATAAACAGAAACACTGGAAATAATCCACTGAGTCAAAAATATGCTCAGTCATGCTCGGGCACATGCATGGTCAATGTGTATGTTACAATTACGATTAGTACGATGGCTCCTGTCGGCAGTTATTTCTGCTAACCGCTATCTTGCACAGTAGAAAGTAACAGAATGACTAAAATGATCTACAATCAATAAAATCCACAACAGGCTCAGTCTTTACGGGCACTTGCATGAGCAATGTGAGTGTCCTGACACCAACGCCATATCGTTTCTCTTGGTAGTTATCAATGGTAATCGCCACCTGGCACAATAGAAATCGAGAGACAGACAACAAAAAACCCCAAAATAAGAACTAATCCACGACAAAACACCCAGTGTGCATCCCTTACATTTAACGTCATAACTCATCTTGCCAGTTATTTATGACAACCAGCACTTTGCTCAATAGAAATAACCACAAAAACTACAAATAATCCACACAGACAAAATAAGTGCAACGTACTATAATGTAATTAATGTAATAGTTCCGTTTGCCAGTAAATCATAATAATCTCCATTTTATACAAAATATACACATAAACACAATCACTGGAAATAATCCACACGGTCAAAATAAGTGTAATATAATTAATGTGATCACTCCTCTTACAAGTGAGTCACAGTCGTTTCCATCTTGCACAATAGAAATAAATAGAGAAGAAACAATCCACACAGTCAAAATGATTGCTGTGTACTATAATACATCGAATGTGATTGCTCCTCTCGCCAACTTGCCCAATTCAAATAAACACACTGACTCGAAGTAATCGCCAAAGTTAGTCAAAGTTGAAGTCATAATTTATTTTATTGCATTATTTAATTGAAGACAAACATGATTAAAGTTCCCTCTGCGGTGTGATGTTATTGTTTTTTTTTTTTTTTAAATTTGCAATGGTCACAAAACTGAAATGAACAGAGTGTTGTATGATTTATGACCCCCAACTATTGCATCGCACGGTATCTCCGCCTACTTGGCCAGCAGCCAGGGCTACCAGCGACTGATGTACTACCTTGTTAATCAAACACAAGCTGATTAAATTAGCCAGCTGATTTAGAGCACACGCTTCCGCCCCCTTCCTCGCCATCTGCCCGCCTTGTATGCATGTATAACTCAACTGCAGACAACATGAAGTCTGTCTTTTTTTTTTTTTAGCATTCAAGGTTAGGGCACTAAACGAAGATTTCAAGTGAAGCAAAGACGAAGGCTTCGTCTAACTTTCCACTCTTACTTTAGGGATCAAGATGATGATAATAAAAAATGATGACGCCGCGTCCGATATTATTCCATTCTGCTATCCCGGCCAGCGTTCCTGGTGAGTTGCAGACCACACGGTTTGGATTGGCCAAGTGATGATTTTGCGGAAAGACGTAAAACGGTACATTTTGGAGACCGGAAAGCATTCAAATGACTTCCAAAGCATCACTTTTATTTATTTTTATTCTGTCATCTTACAAATATTCAGTGTGTCGTGTTACATCATCACTACTGTGATTGTTGATATTTGCTGAGTTTTAAAAGCAAGGATTGTATGTACGTACAATTTGGATTTGATCTTAATACAAAATATATATACTGTGCATACACACCTCCACTAATATTTGCACAAATGTACTTTAGTAAGTTCCGGAACATCGTAACCCAATTACCTTGTATGTGAAATACATTTTCCCCTCTTAAAACCAAAATCTTTTGTTACAGGTTTTGAATTCAGAAAATCAGCACTGTATTGATATAAAACCTAATAAAAGTATATGTTTGTTGGATGTGTGCCTTTGAGGGGCCTGGCCTAGTGAGGGACATCAGGTGCTGGAGTCAGGTTGGCCAGATAGTCTACGTATGTTTTTCTCCTACAGAGGTCCAGATCACTTTAGAAGCTCCTCACAAGATTTCTCATTTTGTTTTTGTGCATTTGACCGCTTGTCCTATTCAATAAACGGCGGCGACTGTGGCTCTCCTTGCCCACATGCGAGGGCATCACGCTAACTTAATTGTTCCATTTCTTTTTCACGTCACTAGAGCGGCAGTGTATCTGAAGCTTGCTTCGAACTCATATCTTGGCTAGCAACACAGAGCAAAAGAATAGACCATTTGTCGTGGAAAATGTGAAAAACTGAAAAATGTGGGTGTTTTAAAGGTCCCATATTTTAACAAATTAGACCTCCATTGAGTGACTCTCTAACATGGATTTAGTATAAAAGTGTCAATTTCATTTAAAAAAAACACCTTGGATTTGTCATACTAGTGCCCAGAAAAGGTCCCTCTGACAGCTACCTCTGTTTGACTCAGTTTTGTATTCGCTTTGTCCATATTTGGCTAAGACCACCCCCTTTCCTCTGATTGGTTGCCTCCGTGTAGAAGATCCAATTGTGAGAGCACACTTGTTTGTTATATTGACAGCGCTAGCTCAGGAGCGGAGAGGTAAGCGGAGCTCTTCGCTATTGACGTAGATAAGCTCGAGAAATTCCAACGTCCTGATTTGAGGCCTCTCATCAGAAAAAAACTTGTGGAATACATTATGATTGCTCCTCTGTCTACTTATTCACGATAAGTGTCACCTCGCATAATGAAAATAAATCCAATGACGGACTTGCTTGTTTTTGTTTGTTGTTGGTGTGATTTGTGTCCTCTGTGGTTGAAGTTTGGCATCCGTGCACTCAGGAAGCCTTTTTGTTTGTCTAAATCTGGCTTGTAGTAGCCCTGCAAACCCCTCTGTCCCGGCAATTAGGTCTGATGTAATGAAATCACAACGCAATGTTCTGGCTAATGGAGGCGCCGGCGAGTGAGGTCAACGAGTGGACGTCACAGCTGGCGGTTTGTGTTTTTTACGAGAGCACCTGTGTGAATTTCCTCTGTGAAACCGCATCCATGACGACTTACACGCGTTTCCTTACGGAGAGAGGCCATCTCATCATTGTAAAACATTTATGAGACACACACACATACATGTTACGTGATAGAATTAGAGTCTGGAAAACATACATTCACATCCTGCACACATGCTTACAGGGATCCAATTAAGGAGCTCTCTATATCTATCTACAATATCTAGTATATCTAGTGTACATTCACCTACTGTGTCTGTCGATCTATCAATTGCATCTATATATACTTCATGTATCTGTATCCAGCCATTGTATCTATATAACTATTGTATCCATCTCTCTATCATCTATCAGTCGTAAATCTATCTTTTGTATCTATATCACTCTATCTACAGTACACTATATACATCCATCATCTATACATCGTATCTCTACATATGCAGTTGTGCTTGAGATACAAGTTTAATTATCTATCTATTAAATATCTATCTATCTATCTATCTGATCTATCCATTTTATTTTGTTCTAGTGTATCTAGCGATTAATTGTATCTATATCACTATCTACTGTATCGTTATCTATCTTCTAACAATTGTATCTCTATCTATTGTAATTATATGATCTATAGTATCTATATCCGTCTCTCTCATTCGTATGTGTTGGTTCTGTCACTATATATCTCGTCACAACCTCATTCTATCTCAATTGTATCTGCACCTATTTTTTCTATTGACATAGTATTGCTTGTTTGTGGATTAATGGAGCTGAGGGTGACTCACGTGAAGGTCACTCCGTGTATTCTAACTCGGAATGCCGATTGAATATTGTTCTTTTATCATTGTCAATAAGCCTTTGTTAGCTTTGTTTGTGTTATCGTGCTGTACAGTGAACCTTTGGTTATGGCGAGGGACACGTTTCAGACCCATCCACAATAGGTGAAAATGTAGAGACCATTTCAAAAACATTTTTGATATTGTTTTGCCGATCACTTACACTGGCACAAATTGTAGTCATAAAATGTATAAAAAAAATACCTTAGTGTCTGTTTACATGCAAGTGCCTTGAAGAGGCGGGGCCTGGTCGGGTGGCGCGTGAGTAGCTGGGCGTGAGCTGTGGCTGACGGCAGCTCATGTGTGAGTGTGCTCATTGTGTTGTGTTTTATTGTTCTCCAGGCACTCAATAAACTGCTGAAAAGTGCATCGCCGAATGTGGCTCTCCTTTCAAATCCGAGGGCATTACAGACAATTTACTATAAAAACCCATGAAAAAAAAAGAAGAACTACTGTTTGCTGTACTTTATCCTGTCAAAAGTATCGGGACGACATTCAACTGGAAATTTCCCAGCTTTAGTGGTAGTGGAGGTAGTTTATTTTTTCTGGGCTCACTGTCCTGTATACAGTATAAGGTCGACCCAATAATTTACCACAATTGCAGGTAGTGTCAGTCGTAACAGCAACTACAGCTTATTCACACTGGCCTCCCAAAGAGTTCCGGTGAGGGGGAAAAAAAACAAAAAAACTTTGAGGACATACAGTATGCTTCACAGGAAATGAACGCCGTTCTACGCCGATGCAATTTGTTGATAAGCTGATCGTTGTTGTGGCTTATCTGCGCTGCTCAACTCCATTAATCCATTCAAGAGCTCTAATTTCTTTAGGTAAAAATAAAACTCCTAAATCTTCCAAAAGTAGCGCAGGTTAAAGAATAATAATAATAATAATAATGCATTTGACTTATATAGCGCTTTTCAAGGAACGAATTGCAGGATTTATTCATTCACTCAATCAAACCCTAAAGTAAAGTAGGTGAAGTAAGACTACTGTAAAATGCCACAAAAGTTACACAAGTTAAAATGAGACTACCGTAAATCGCACATTTTAAATTATGACTACTGTAAATTCAGCAAAAGTTGCATAGGTAAAATGTGTTAAGTTAAGGTGTGTTAAGTTTTGCAGGTTAAAACCTAACTAAAATGGTACATAGAGCGCGCATAAAGTATATAGCGCCAAAAGCGCTTCACAGAGGCTCACATTCACCCATTCACACACACAGTCAGTGTTGGGAAAGTTCATTTTCTACGTGAACTAGCTTAAAGTGATCTGGACCTCACCGGTCCAAAAATGAACTATTCAAGTTCATAATTCAAAATTTTGAACTAAGTTCACAGTTCCAAAAATGAACTACTTCATAGATGTTTTTTTTCAATGTTGCTGATGGGCCATTACCCTCAAAATACTGGCATTTCATTTCCCCATTGTTGCCACCCATTCACTCCACACTCGTAGCCAGCTGTAGCTTTCACCCTACTATCTCAAAAACATGAGGAAAAACATGTAGCTTGACTAGTCATTTTTAAAATGAGGAATTAGAACAAAACCAGGATTTCTGTCCTTAATGTGCAAACAAAAACACGCAACACAGTATGACAGGAACGATGATGAAAAGACATTGATAACTTTGCATTCCTGGCAGCTCTGGCTGACTATATTAACAAAAAGATTTTATCTTATCTAGTCTACTACTACAAAACAAAATAAATTCCATATTATGACATTGTGATTGTACAGTGATTTAACTAAAGCATTCTGATACAAATAATACATTTCCTAGTACCGGTAATCCATCTATCCATTCATTTTCTGTACCGCTTTATCCTCACAAGGGTCACGGGCGTGCTGGAGCCTATCCCAGCTATCATCGGGCAGGAGGCGGGGGACACCCTGAACTGGTTGCAAGCCAATCGCAGGGCACATACAAACAAACAACCATCCGCACTCACATTCACACCTACGGGCAATTAATGCGTGTTTTTGGGATGTGGGAGGAAACCGGAGTGCCCAGAGAAAACCCACGCAGGCACGGGGAGAACATGCAAACTCCACACAGGCGGGGCCCGGGATTGAACCCCGGTCCTCAGAACTGTGAGGCTGACACTCTAACCAGTCCTCCACCGTCCCGCAGTACTGGTAATCCGTTTTTATAATTATGTACCAAAGAACAGATTCTTCCCCATTTACACAGTGTCCCTGAATGCACCTCACACATCCAAACATGAATGGCGGCCACACTGAATGGGTTGCCAAATACGTTTATGCCCCAACATAAGAAGGCTCGTATACAATGTTTTCAGCCGGGGTTTGTCCCGGAAGTCCCTAACAAACCATGGCACTCTTGAATGAAAATAAACTTTTTTTCGAAAACCGTTCACAGACGCCAAAAAGAACGCATTCTCGGTAACGTTTATCAGCCAGAAATGAACTAAGTTCAGTTCACGTTTGCCCAAAATATGAACTGGTTCATGAGCTTTCGTTCATTGAACCCATTCAGATACATTACTGCACACAGTCATTCACCAATGGGCAACTGCTTGCCATGCAATGTGCTCCCAGGCCCACTGGGACCCATTTATGGTTCAGTGTCTTGCCCAAGGACACTTCAACAGTTAAACCATCGCCCCTTTGGTCCCTGTATGACCGACTCTACCAACTGGGCCACAGGTCAGAAAAAAATCCAAGTTTTGCATGTTCAACTAAGATTAGAGTAAATCCCTCAAAAATTGCACAGGTTAAACTCAGATGACCATAAATCCCCCAAAGTTTGCTCACATTTAAATTAAGCTTTCGTTAAGAAAAAGTTGTGCAGATTTAAATAAGACTGCTGTAAGTCGCCTAAAAGTTTCACAGGTTAAAATAAGACTGTTCTGAATCCCCCAAATTAGCAAAGGTTCAAATACAAATTCTAGAAAGCTCTTAAAAGTTCCTCAGGTTACAGTAAAATACTAAGACCTTAAAACCAGCAAAAGTTGTGCAGGTTGAAATAAGACTACTGTAAATACAAGAGAGGTTGCACAGGTTAAGATACGACCGCCATATACAGTATCTCCTGCAAAGATTGTGCAGGTTCAAATAAGACTGCTGTGAATCCTCCAAAAGTTGCAAAGGTTAAAACATGTATCCTGTAAATTCCCCAAAAGTTGCTCAGGTTGAAATGAGACTACAGTAAATCCCCAGAAGTTGCCCAAATCACAAGTGTGTGTCAAAAGAATCAAATAATAGGTCCAACCTGCACTGCAGTCGACAATCTGTTTATCATCCGCTTTTACGACCACGCAGTTTTTATCTAAAGTGAAAATATGTTATGCGCCAAACCCTGAAGTAATGGAGCAGAAGGAAAAAAAAGGAAATGAGACCTGACATTAGCCACAAATCAAAGAATTTTTAAGAGAAAACAAAAAAACAAATTGCAGCTCAACTTGTTTTCCCCTCATCCCCGACGTCCAAGCCCTTTCTTTGACATCAATTTCCCGTTTCGTGTTGTTGTTGATTCAAAGTGCCACTTTAACTCCAACTATAAAAATCTACCAGTGTTTGTTTTTCCCCCCCCCCTCTTGCTCTAATGGCTCCCAGTAAACTTCAGTGGAGCAGAAACAAGACCACTGAGTGTAAGGCTTGTTATGAACCCCTATTGATCACACGGACAATGGGCTGTCCGAATGCTCCAAAGGTTTAATATCATCGGACCAGGAAAGCTGCACGTCTCTAATGATTCTCAAGCCTGTTGCTGGGTTATTATTAACTTGCAAATGTTTATAAATCTCCGGAAAGCAAGCTCAGCTTCCACTCGTCTTCCCAATGGCATTTGGCATCCAGGACAAGGGCTTTGTTCGCCATGGAAAACCAAATAGCAAAGACTGGCTGCACAACCTGCGGTCAGATGTGTGGTAACTTAATGGAAATACATAAAAAATTACCCTAGAAAATATTACATTAAAAAGGGATGCAATCTGGTTTCTTTTCATTGGTTTTGTCTCTGATTCCAAAGAATCGCTTTTGAGGCTTTTAATCTAAAGGACATATTAAGCAGCTTGTTAAAGGCAGGTGAGCTGTTATGAAAAGAAAAAGCAAGATTATTTGTTTGTTTGTTTATTGTCAATATCTAGTTTTTCTTCCTCCGCTTGTCTTAATAGCACATTTGCGCTATTGATTCCAATGTAATGTAAAGCGTGGTCATCATTTGGAACAAGTTAGCCATTACTTTTCTCAGTCAAAGATTTGTCGAGACTGGATCTTGTTTTTCTTATTAGTCTTCCACTTATTTTTCCACGGCTTGTTTTGAGCAGTCTTCTTTCAAATGGAATCAAACACTAAAGTGTGGTTCTTGTTGGGGAACGGGTTAACTATTACTTTTTGCAGGACAACATTTTTCAATATCTAGTTTTTCTTATTTCTCTTCTGCTTGTTTTGGCACACATTGCACTCACAAACACATCAGAAATATGGGGATTTTTCAGGTGAAGATGAAAAGTTGAGCTCATGGACAGTGAGCTATATCATGATCTTGTTTTTTTTATTATTATTATAGTTGTCTTAATAACACATTTGCTCCATTTATTCAAAACCAACAGACCAACATTTGGTTCTCGTTAGCCACAAGTTAGCTATTATTTTCTTGCATTCAAAAGATTTTCTACATCTAGTTGTTTTTATCATTATTCCTCCGTTTTTATCTGTTTTAATTGGACCATTTCTCAATGTAGTAAAACAATAAAAAACCAAAGTGTGGTTCTCATCTGGCATTACCTCAAAGGACTTAACTACACATCCAATAAGATTGTTAATAATGTTAATAGAATCCCAGCTTTTGGCCATTCAGGTCCCCTCGGGTCGTTGTTCTTTCAGTTTCTAGCTCCTAGAAAGCCTAGCGGGTGCAAACGGACAGGGCGAGCTAACATCTCCTGACAGATGATTTCAGGACCTCGCACAAAGAAGACAGGCCAGGGCGCTAATTTGCGAAACAACGCTGTAGGACGTGACAGAAAAAAGGAAGAGAACTCCCGAATTCACCCACGGTGTGATTGCTCCCGGCCGGATTGGCTTTCAACCTTAATTAGTGGCTGTCGGGATTTTCTCTGAGGCTTGATGGATGATTCCACATGGGGGTTAACATGACACACTCCACCGCGACTCTGTATTATCTTCTGCGTCCAGTTCCTTCAGCTCCAAACGTTACCTGAGATCTGAGCCTCACTTGTCAGCATGTGGTGAGCAGCCACTTGGTTTCTGGGCCGGCAAAACAGCCTGTAATGACTTTTGTGTCAGCTTTTCGCGGCCTCCCACATCTTCATCGCTGAAGCTTTGATGGATGACTCTAGAGTCACCCCTGCTTCTTTTCGGGGGTCGTCTCAAGTTTGCAGGGATCCCCCTGGGTCGAATTTGCCATATCATGTAAGTGTGGATCGCGTTCAGGCAGATGTTTGCCTTTTGAATGCATCTGAATGGGCATACAGGTGTAATGACGTGACACACAAATATGGTTGTACAGGTCCAAAGATTAATAATTCATAATTGCACAGGTAGGAAGTGCAGAGAAATATGATCCCTGAGTTCTGGTCAGGTCTCGAGCAGCAACATTTTGGACCAGCTGGAGGGTAGACGATCCATCTATCCATTTCTCAGCTCGAGAGAAATAAGATGTCCTAGCTCTAGTCAGCACTCAGCAACAGTATTTTGGACTCGCTCGAGGGAGCAGTTCTCCATCCAGCCAGCCATCAATTTTCTCCTGCCTAGCAGTAACGCTAGTATGGGAAAAATATAATCTCCTAGTTCACAGTCGCCCCTTGAGCAGCATCATTTTGGAATAGAAATAACATTATAAGCTACATCATAAGCTACTTTCTTGGAAACTTTTTTTGTTGTATAAATGCTGTAAGAGTTATTGTTTGAATTAGTGAAAGGTTGCAGTCGGCGCTCGAGCAGCAGCATTTTGGGGGCACTGGAGGGTCTTTAAAGACTTGCTGGAGCATCCATGTGCACAATAAGCATTTAGAAAGAAGAATCACCGCGATACTTTATTTCTAAAAGTGAGAGGAGTTTCTTTCAAAGGTTCCTCGTGTAGAATGTCATGTTTTGCGTCTTCGTCTAATGGATGTCGCAGTCCGCCCCAGCTTTAATTACCACGTTAAGAAGAGTCAGCAAACAGTGAGCGTTCAGCAGAGGATTGGGGGTGCAGCGAGTGACTTATGAATTATCTTAGAAAACAATACAAAAATGCGGTTTTTGTCCCGCAGTAATTATCCGTTACAAGTGTCCCGTCTGGTCTGTATGGCATTCTGACTAATGGCCCCTCGTAAGCAAATTGAAGCTGCAAAGTAGGACTCAATCAGCGCCGCATCCTCTTAAAGTGGCTCCATGCTAACGCGCCGTGTCGCTATCCTAAAGCATTTTCCCTGCCGGGTATGTTTTTAATAGAATAGTTTTAAGAGGCCTTGGGTCAGCAACCACTAATGAACAAAGCCTAGCGATGTTGCTAACATGGACGCTTGTGTGCTGCTTCTAATGAGGTCACATCAACAGCGCAGATGGCTCTTTGTTCAGTGACACTACATTTTGAGCAAGCACTCTCATCCACAAGTCTGAATAAGTCAGGAGAAGGGGGGGGCTCCTGGATGGCAAAAAGTAAGAAGCAAATGACTATTGGTTCAACACAATCAATGCCTGGCTTGTTAGGCAAAACTGCAAACATTTGACAAGAAAGCACATATGCAGATGTCTGCCTTTTTTTTCGTGGTTTCATTAGGGGATCAAAGCAGTCTGAAGGAAAATAATTTTTTCGCCAAGTAAGAGGTATGTTCATTCAAGTGCATAGGAAAGGCAGCCATAACAAACAAAACATCCATAAGCCCTTCAGCAAGCTTTTTCATCCACTTTTATATGTTGGATTGTTGTGTAAAATGATGAAAACAAGACACAAAACAACGTTAAATTTACATAAACCCACCCTCATAAGTATTCGTGAAGCAGACTTGATGGGATACTGCAAGGATTCATACTGGGACCACGAATACTCAAATTGCAAATGTAGGATCTGGATAAAGCTCTGCTGTCGTTCGCATCATCAGTTGAATCCCTCAAAAATGTAAACTAACCCAGATAAATGTGGGCTCTGGATAAAGCCATTTGAGTCCTTCATGGGCAAAAAATAACATAGAAAAGCGTCTGATTCTGGATAAAGCTATGCAGTTATAGCCAATTGGATCCCTCAGAATGAAAGACTAACCCATACAAATGCAGACTTTGCATTAAGCTATGCGATCATCCGCATCGCCCTTTGAACCACTCAAAAATTCTAATCTAACCCAAAGAAATCCGTCCACAGTTGTCCACATATTTATTTGAGACCTTCCCAAAAGTCAACTAACCAACATAAATGAAGATGAACGTAAAGTATGTGTACGTGGTTCACGTCATCTGTTTCCAATGAATACATCAGTATGGGTCATCTGTAATAGTTTAGAACCACTCAAGCATTCTCTCAGCAGTAACGTTTTGTGCCTGAAACCTCAAAAGACATTAATCACCAGCTCATCATAAATCCTTACTAAACGTCCACATCTAAAGAATCCAAGAGTGCTATATACTGTACTTGCTGGACACTTTATTTGGTACACCTGCACAATATGAGATCCAATTTGTCCACACACACACACACACACACACACACACACAAACAAACAAATTGCCTTTATAAACACAGACAGGTATTAATTGAAAAATATGTTTATTATTGTGCTAGTTTGCGTTCGCACCACAATGTTGTGTGCGTCCATGTTCACGTTCTAGGGAATCATGCCACTTCTGCTTTCCAGTTCAACTTGAAACAATTAGACTATACCATTAAAACGGTTTAATATTATTCCAAAAAAAAAAAAACACTGACTAAGTTACAGTTTGTGGTCGCTCCAGAATGTTGTGTGTGTCCATGTTTACATCCTGAGGAGTAACAGCATTAATAGTTTCCACTTAAACTTGACATAAATTATAACATACCGACAACATTGGTTAATACTTAAAAAATAATAATAATAATAATATTGGCTCAGACGTGTATTTGCGCCACAATGTTGTGTGCATCCATTTTTACGTTCCCATGAGCTACACCACTGTAACAGTAGTTGACCACATTGACTAAATTGACTTCGAAGTTACAATGTGGCAAAAGTGACCCTCGGGCTTCTCTATGCAGCTGCTAAATGGCTTTGTCCAAAGGTGGGAAAGCTTTGAGATACCCTTGTGTTCCCCCCACCCAACCCCTCAAGAAAAAATGTTTTCTGTGCGTCGGTGCGCAGGCGGGTCAGCAAGCTAAATGAAAGCACATGTGATTGTTTTCGTAGAGCACACTTCAAGTGTGCTAGCGCTTCACACAGCTGGACGCCATCGCGCCTTTTTCCCTTTCTTCCCCGGACCTCATGTTTTATGTCTCGCTTACAACAATGCACTGATGATGTGTCAGTATTTTCACACAAACCCCGTAATTTAGTTGTAATGGGTAATGAGACACATGCTGCTTCACAATGTCCTTGTGACACGCTGCCTATTTTCTTAAGGTATTGCATTAATGTACGATAACTTTGTCTTCTTGTACATAAAGCTTACAAAAATCCCCAAAACAGATCTACTCGTATCTTAAAGATATAATGCAGTTTTTGACATTTTTCCAAATATTGTCGGGTGGGAGCAGGTGTTTCCTATCTTACAGACATTAGAAATATATATATTCTCATCTGAAAACAAAAACAATTATAAGTCATACATCTGATGACAAAACATAATCCTATTTTACCCTAAAATAGAATGTAGTTTTTCACATAACCAAGATTTTTTTCTTATCCAAAAACAGTAATAAGTCCTCCATAGGTGTACAAAAATAGACCTAATTTTACCACGAAAATATAATGTAGTTTTTCACGCATCTCATCCCCCTGGCCCCTTTTTAATTTTGGGGGGTTTTTTTCAGCTAAAAAAAATACACCAAAAATTAATTGGACCACAAAAATATCCTATACTGCTGTCGTGATAATGTATCAATACACCACCATCCCTACAATATAGTGTTGTATACTTACAATACCTGAACTACACACTCTTGCTCACATTGTGTGCACGTGTGTGGACACAAGTTTTTTTGTGCTGGGTTTTTATGTCATTCATTTGGGCGGGTGAGGGAGGAAGGAGCAGGTTCAACATGTATGGGACATCTTAGACAGGACCAAACATCTGCAACTGGGTACGTTCTGTTACCACAGTGATAAGAATGTTGTGTGTGGAGAGGTGGATTATGCTGACTCAGTGTGATGGACATCTTACTTTGTGACTTTCTTGACTAAAACCATTTGCGGTGTCGTCCCCTAACTTGACACATGCTTTCACCATCTGACAACACATCAGCTTTGGTTACCTTGAAAAAGACAGGATTGTTTTAAGGGAGACATGTGATTAGTAGATGTATTTTTTCTACAAATTAAACCACTTCCCAGTTGTCTATGATGTGTGATATGATTCGGTCAAAACACATAAAGGATGAGGAATTGCAGCACACTTTTAATCTTCTCGAAACAGCCCTGTGTGCAGCGATACAGGGCTGTCTGGTTCAAACGAACCATTTGTGTGCACAGTGTTTTCGGTGAGTCCACTAACTCGAGTCAGTCACCGGATGATACTGAATCATCTGCGTCCACACTGTCTCAGTGAATCTGCTAACTTCATTCAGTGAACCAAAGTATCTGGGTCCGCGGTGTTACAGTAAGTCCGCTAACTCGAGTCAATTAACTGATTCAACTGAATCATCTGAGTCCACTGTGTTTCCAGGAATCCCTTTATATGAGTCAGTAGTGACTCAAGTCCATAAACCAAATCATCTCAGCCTGCGATATTTCCATGAGCCTGCTAACTTGAGTCAGTCATCCAATTCAACTTGATCAGCTGTGTTTCTGGTCAGTCCGCTAACTCGGTTCAGTCACACAATTTAACAAAATCATCGGAGTCAAACATGTTACCATGAGTCCTGTAGTTGAGTCACGCTCCCAATTTAATCGAATCTTCTGAGTCTATTGAGTTTCCATGAGTCAGATAAAGAGTCAGTCACCCAATTC
Organism: Phycodurus eques; assembly: GCF_024500275.1. Classification (NCBI taxonomy): domain Eukaryota; kingdom Metazoa; phylum Chordata; class Actinopteri; order Syngnathiformes; family Syngnathidae; genus Phycodurus; species Phycodurus eques. The sequence continues at coordinate 15,504,302 of NC_084540.1, forward strand.
CACAAAATCATCTGAGTACAGGAAGTCCTCGATTTACGAACGAGTTCCGTTCCTACGCTGGCGACGTAACCCGAATTTCCACGTAAGTCGGATTTCACCGTTAAAGTCGAAATTTACGTCAAAATACCTCTGTTACGGGTAGTGTCCCACTTGATTGTGACTGCAAGCTCAGTGTGTGTGGGCGTGTGCGTCGATGTGTGAGTGAGACGGGTCTGCGCAGGCGTCGTCCGGCGGGACTGTGAAGGACAAAGGAGTGCACGCAGGTGCGAGTGTGTACAGTGGCAAGTGTAGTGACGGCGACCGGGGAAGAGTAGCGAACCCATTGACGTTGAATGTGCAGAGGAGCTAATAAAGCCATTAAAGCAGCAAATCGGTGCTTCGTGCCTTTATTGTTGCCGCCACCCAGCTCAGCTGTGCAACGAGAGAAGGGAGTTAACCCCGAGGAGGACAACCTCGGCACTGGAGAAGGCGTCTCCCGACCACGGTCACGTGACCGTAGCAGGAAAGGTAAACACTTTGTATAAAGAAACTAAAATACATTAAAATAAAAAATAAGATGCTGTACTTACCATTACTGCTGAGAGTGTGAAAAAAGGAGGGCGAAAAAGGCAAAGATACTCCCGGCCCACAAACACAGACAAGCACTATGCACTAGCTAAGCAGAAACACTATGGTGCTGGGGACAAAATGGCGGACGAGGCACGGGCGTTGTAAAGTCGAAACGTCGTAGGTCGAGTACGTCGTAACTCGAGGACTTCCTGTATGCAGTGTTTTGGCAAGTCAGATAACCCGATTCAACTGAAAGATTCAAGTCAGCTGTGTTACCATGAGTCAGTCGACATTAGAGGTGCAATTTTTCTGATATTTGTGGTAAAATCCTGAATTGTACAACTTATCCACCGCACATTAAGTACCCCTGCATTGTTTAATGAACACATCTGCATTGGACTGAGAGCTGTTTCCAATATTTTGGGCCAATGAACACATGTTTGTTGTTTGGACTGCGGTTTGGCCCATCGGACTCTTTCGGAGGTTGTGGGAATTTTCCCAAAAAGCAGAGACGGAAGAAAAATGCTAGTATGGCATTTTCGTCCCAATGTTGGGTTGAATTTTATCCTTCGACAAACACACAGCCGACTCATTATGCAAGAACCTCTTCTTTTTTATTTGTCGTAGATCATTTCATGAGTACACTTTGTCCATTTGTTTTTGTATTTAATATCAACTCTAAGAAATTCACATTTACACAAAGCATTGTACATTATTAGTCTGTCAGTACATTGACAAATATCCCTTTGTGGTCATAATAATTATAATACTGTACTATGGGAGACAATCACAGTGAAGAGTCACATGTCACGTTCTATTTACTCCCCATCATGTAAACAAAATGCACATTCAAAAAAAGAGGGGCAAAAAAGCTACAAACATAAAAGACAAAGCTCGCAGGCACTACGGTGCGACTCTTTGAGTGTGATATTCTATAAGTGCTTCAAAAACATTGAACAAAAAATGTGTCACACAAAGACATGAAAAGCGTCAGTGGCAAAACAATCACACTTTTAATGCACGATAAAATGTCACGTGCTAGCATTAGTGACTAACTGGGACTGTGTTTTGTGATGATTGCGATGTATGTCAAATTGCTTTGCGAGGATGTCAAATTTTGGTGCAGACATTTTGCTCACCAAATTACATTGTTTGATGCGGCTTTTCTTTCAATGGCACGTAAATGCGTTTTTTTGTTTGTTTGTTTGTTTGTTTGTTTGTTTTCAGGATTGTTTTACCAGATTGAGATTTTTTCTGACCGCATTTTGATGCTAAGATCGGGCTTTGGTATCGGATGACTGCAGAGAACTATCAGGTGACCACATGATCTACAATAAAGACAATACAATACAAGTAGCTGTGTCTTATTGTTTTTGTTTTTTGTTTGTTAGCAGGATTATGTGGAAACTGCTTTCAAGAGAAGATGTAAAGATTTGGTACAGGTCTTGCTAAAAAGTGTTGGTGCGGGATTTTAGGACATATTTTGACATTTAGATCATTTTAGGGCGTATTTTGACATTTTCCTTACCCAAATGACGATTTTTCATGAATCTAGTTTTCGTTTTATCTGGAAGAATTTTACTTCAAAGGGACAGCATTGTCGTCCACGATTTGACGCAAAGATCGAGCATCAGTAACAGAGGACAAAGATTACGTGAAAACCTCCATACCGATTTCTGTGAGATTTTGAAGAGGGGGTAAGCACAGGAAGAGCAGATGGATCTGGATAAAAAGGTTATCATTTGTAAAAAAAAAAAAAAAAAAAAAAAATCTGCCAGATTCCAATCGTTTCGTAAAAATAGTTATAAGTGAATGTAGTATAGTATTATGGGAAAGACCTTGCCTCAAATAGGAGAAAATTGTAGTCCGTCTTTTGCTAAGGTCCCTGAACGCAGTTTGACACAAAGTTTGAGCGTCGTTGTCAGACTGTTGCTGAGAACCATGAAAAGACGACATCTTTCAAAAATCCCATAATTTGTTTATTGCTGCCATTTGTATTAGTGTTCACATTTTTACACCACAAGCAGCTGAGCCACAGATGATATAAGGTTTATTTTGAAGCTGTCGGCGGGCGTGGCATTTTTTATTGAATATATTTTTGTTTTTTTAAACTGGGCTCACCACTCAACACTGTAACACCTTCTGCTTGAATGCCACAGCCAGGATGCGGATGAATCATGCCCACGCTGCCTCTCGACAAGAGTGTTATTCATATCGCCGTCTCGTGTGTGCGCGCACGCACGTGGCCGCTACTTGTTGGCCTCCAACTTGTCCACAGACATGCATGAATCACAAGTCAATGTCAGAAATAAAGGAGCAGAAGGTTCATTGTTGGGATATGTTGGCAGCTATGTGACCCATTTAATGACTCACTCTGCAGCGTGTTAGCTCACTATTTAGACTGCAAGCTCATCAGCAGTGCTGGACAGGTTAGTTATACTGCGCTGGATATTGATCATTACAGTATTGCCGCGATGTATTGCAGTTCATCGTTTGCGCACTCGCTATATCGCAGATTTCTAAAAGTGTTTTTTTTTTAATGGGTTTTACAGTATACAGGCAAGTCCAAATTTATAATCGTGTGACTTCAGTGAAGTACCACGTATCGCGGCACTGGAAGAGATGCAGTGTAATTAAGAGCATGAAGAAGAGACAGAAAAGGTACCCAACAGAGCTCCAGTAATAGTCATTGGTCCCACAGAGCAGTATGAATATACTGTATGCTTGCGAATATTGTCGTATGCTCTGTTTACGTGTTGTTGCTCAGTGTGTGTTAAAGTAGAGGTTGTTTGAAGGTTTATAATTTAGTAACATATTTGCTTAACATTAAGCGAGCAGACTTTTGTTCGATGAAATTATATTGTTTGCATTATACAATGTTTAATTTTTGTTTTGTTTTATCAGGTTTTCATTCAACTTCAACTGGGAGTGACAAATAACTAGCTCGAAGCAAGCACCCTTTGTCTCTTTATTGAAAGAACTGCATGAGCGACAGTGTGCCAACAATGTTAAATGTGTTTAAAGTGTGTGGGAGCGGGTAAAACGGTTAGCAAAAATATTTTTTTTCTATGGTCTCTATATTTTCACCTATGGCGGGTGGATCTGGAACCTATCCCCTGCGATAGATGGGCATTCACTGTAATTATATTACTGTCTGACTTTCTCTGAATTTACATTTAATTTGTCTAACAAGGCAACAACTGCAAAACAACACGTTGAAAATGGGAGCCAAACGTAAACCAAACTGAACAACTTCAAAAGGGCCACGACATCACCAATTGGTCAGGCTTTTGTAATGACTGACTTGTACCTCGTCCAATGATGATTGATGCCTGCTCACCGCCAGGTTAAAATGCATTGTAACTTACAATACTGATACTCTAACAGCTATTATATTACCCCCCAAAATTATTCGTCTCACTTTACCTTTTACGGTGCAATTCTTTGATCTTTAAAAAGGTATTTATATACGTTACTGAAGGGGGTCGACATTAAAGTGATAAAAGGTTGCCTTTGAGGTGAAGTCTTTCATATCAGCGTGTCCATACAGTAAATGTCAGCAGCTGCTTGTGTGGATAAGACAGAGAATGTCTCACACACACACACACACACACACACACACACACACCTGATGAGTGGGTGAAGGATGCAGAAAGCGTTTCTGTAAAATGTATCCTGTGCAAAGGCAACCTGCAACATGACTGTGTAAAAGGGAACAGCAAAAAAAATGTAATCTGGTGTAAATTTGGCCTGAAAGCAATGAATTTTCAGCCCCGGGTTTCTGTTCTGTATCAAAAGCACCGACACTACATACAGATTCAAATTAAATTTTCCTCAAATGACTGACTTTGGTCGGAGAGGAGTGGCTGTGTAAAAGTTGAAATGCGGAACTGGGTTTCGTAGTTTCACAAGGAACACTAACGTCTCCCGCCCAATTTTAACGAAAATCTTTGTGTGAAAGATGGTAGTGCCCGTTAATGCTAACTTCTAAGAATTGCTGGATTGCGCCATATGTTGTTGGTCGTAGCGTGAAAATGAATATTGGAAAGATGGAACAAGGGTGTCAAGTTTAACACCCGACACTCACTTCTCCTGCCCAGTTGTGTTAGCACGATGGCATCCCAGATAACACTGCCCCCTTCAGGTTTTGAGTATTAAAAAAATCTAATTAAATTAAAACGTGAATCCTGGCAACGCAAACGTTTCGGGTGAATTTGACCTAAAATTTCTGGTAAAAATGGTGAAAATGTCAAGGAATCCCAGAATGAGATAATTTCCCGCTAATAGTGAACCCGCAGCATTTTATCGTTTCGGCATCCACAAATTCACATTGTCAGATTTTTTTTTTCTTACCTATTCGTTATTGATTTGTTATTGTTACTTGTTATTGTTAATTTTGAGGAAAATTTTGTGCTTTGCCACCATCTTGTTGCATCCTGGTGCCATGGAACTCTGTTGACTAGAGTTGAGGAGTTTCATTGATACAAAAGTAGTGCTTTGTCACCATCTTGTGGCATCTATAGGCAATTGCAAACGTTTTGGAGGGGTGGGCAATTTTTTCCAAATATTTGCTATTTGCAACAGGGCGAGCTCCTTACATTTGGATTACTGTATACGGTATGTTTTGTATTTTTTACATACGGAGAATAAACTTCAAAAAGATCGAAAGTGGTATTCATCAAAATGTAAATCCTGTTGTGCACTGTAGCTCCGAGGGAGCACCCCCAAATTTTGTTTCCAAAAAATTACAATTAAGGCTATTCTATTCAAAGGTAAGGTTAGCTGAACTTTGTGCAATTGTAACTGTACATCTGCACTATTTTAAAAACTATGAAACTTTTTAAAGGTCAGAGAGAGTCCTTTAACACATCATGTTCACCTTCTGAGAGTCCACTCAACTAAAAGCACAGTGCTGCATTCGGGGGTCACTGCTGTTGTCACGCCGCATCCGAAGGCATCGCTCGTTCAGCAAAAAACAGACCCTGCTGAGTCAGCATTACAGAAAAAGGAAAGTTAGGCCCTACAGGAGGTACGCGTGAGGAAGTTTAGCAGAAGTGGTTCGGTCACCACAACAATGGGATGTTTGTGTCTCGAAAAAACAAAAAGCAAGTCTGGCATGAGTCGGACCTTCCAGGCACGGGTGGGTTTCAAGGCTAATTTGTCATGGAGCTGATGGGGGAAAAAAAACGGAGTTAGTCGAGAAAATTAGCTTGTGGAGTATTTGCTAAGATGCACTTTTTTTTTTTTTTTTAAATCTACATAAGTCGATACGCTAAGAGTCCAGGCACGTGGTTCTATGAGACTCTGCATGCAGAGATGAAGAGTCAATTTTGAGGTCCATCTACGGCAAGTCTTTGGGGCCAATTTCAAGTCCAGGTAGCCCCCCTGCTGAAGAAGCACCGTTTTAAGTGGCATTCCTCTTCTTCTTCCTCAGACTTCTGGAGGAGGTGTGACGAGCTCAGGACCGTCGTCCACCCTCACCACTGCAGAGAAGAAAAAGGAAAAGATGTCAGACTCCAGCTCGCACGACTAATTTGCGCTGGTAATTTAAGAGTTGGTAAACATCTTTTTTTTCACCCACTGAAACCTTTTTTGACGGCTTACTGTCATTACCAGTTTAACACCCACCCACCACCACCCCTTACACACACACACACACACACACACCCTCTCTTCCATCAGCTCCTTTTGGGCAGGAGGCTACGGAGCATCCGATGCAGGACCACCAGGCTGAGGAACAGCTTCTTTTAGGAAGCTGTTCGACTATTAAATTAAAACAGTGCTCCGTTGCCCCCACATGCGTATTCATACCTGCACAATGAACACTTTGTTTCTTTTTAAGTACAAGGATCATGGAAATATCATGGAAATATCTGCAATTCAAGCCTCTGGCATTTGTAGTACCGCTGGATCCAAATCTTTGCTGCATTTGCACTTTGGGACACATCACAACTACAAATAAGTATTTTTATCTTTTTTTTTTATCTTGTTTTCTTTTAATTTTATTTCTTACTCTAATTATATTTCACGTCTTGAGACTTATTGGGCTAATTTGGGACCTTGGGTATCCAATTTTGTGCTACATCATGTGTAAATATGTGTTTGTAGGACAATAAAGTTTCTTGAATATTTCTTGAACTTGAGGCCCGTCGGTCAAACTTTGTGACCAAAAAGACTATCAAAACATTATCAATACTTTAAAATTCAACATGAGTTTGAAATTAAAGTGATCGTAAGCTTAACCCTGAAAAAGTATATGATCATTACGTATTTATTTATTTTTTTGTTTTATTTTTACAAGTGAAAATCTGAGCCACAACACTAGCAAAACATAGAGCAAGACATAGACTGAGTGAATAGTCACAAATTACAATATATTGTCTTGTGGATGTATTCTACTGCTTTTTTACATCATGGCCAGAGGACTACAGATGAAAACTAGCCTTCTGGCTAATTCTGTCTTTTTTAACCATGTGTACGTGTACGTGGCTTTTTTAACCATGTGTACTTTCAAAAATAAACTGAAACTGAAACTGAAACAAGAAGAAAGTCGTAACTTTACGGGAAATTGTGTTTCAAGTCCAGATGTTTTACTTCAGAGCCCTGTTCTTGTTTTTTTCTTATTTATGTTATTTCTCATTTTTCTTTTTTTTTTAAGTCATAGAGTGTGGAGGGAAAACCTTACAGGAAAAGATTTTATTTTTTTGTCGTTATAGAGGATAATCTTGTGTTGATATTAACAAAAACCTAACGTATAACCGTTGCCATTCTTGAATCTTAGAGAGCAAGAGAGAAACTCCTTGGCTAGCCTTTTTCTGATTAATAAAAAAAGAAGTGACTTTATTCCCAGAATATGACGTTTTCAAGATTGTGTCTTTTTCTTATAACTATTTTTTACTTTATTTACATTTAATGATTACAATTTTTTAAGTTTCAGTTTTTTTCCGGTCGTGTTCGTGGGTTTTCATACCCTCCTACTGGCTCTCAGCAAAATGCTCAGGCTGTTCCCGATACATATAACATGATTTTCAACAGCCCCAATCTTGATGTAAGTGACAAAATACTTCGTTGCTAGCCTTTGCTCGATGTGCAATTATTCTACTTAGTTTTTTTTTTTTTTTTTTTTAATTTTAATAGGTGGCATTGTGTTATCACTCGCTCTTTTCAAACGTTTTCAAGTGGCATCATTAGCCGGACAAGGATGGGAATCCAAAGCTGTTTTTTCCCACAAACCTCTTAACCTGCTTTGCCAACAGGCCAATGCCATGGGAACGCCTGAGGAATGCCGAGGCGTCCTTTATCAATGCACGCTTTTGCCAAAGAGGAGTCGCACAAACCTTTTTGTGTGGAGGCTTCTTTTGTCTGCTTCACACGTATCCTTATTGTCATTCATTCATCCATGCCTTCGACTATACTAGAGTCCTGCATCAGGTACCCAGAGGATTACGCCAAAGAAAAAAGACGATTTGCTGGATTTTATTGTCATTTTGTCTAATACACTAATCGTACCTCGGAAGCTGTGAAGTGCAAGTCGCATTTATCCTAGGCTAGTTTGTGATGGTACCTTTCATGCAAACCATGGTCAATGTTGACTGAGTTTTGTGTTTTAAGGCAATTCATCAAACTTTGCCACCATGCTCCCCCCACATGCAATGAGAAAAACAAAAGTTCCGCGCAATTCAGCACCACCCATTTCTCTAGCTTACGTGTTTCAAATTTATTAGCAATTGGACAAAATTTATAGTATGAGTTTACTTTTGAAGGGAATGGCAGACTTCCTTTTTGTTTTGATGCCTGTCTTTTTGAGACTTTTTTTGTGGGACTACACATGATAGGCTTGCCGACCAAAGTTCAAGGTAAGCAAAACTAGCACCATCAGTGTGTTTTTTTAAAGTCATGAGTTATTACTAGTTTTTTTTTTTTTGGGGGGGGGGGGGGGGGTCATCAAACTTCACTGCCATTCTCCACTCACATGCAGTGATGAAACCTCAAGACCCTCATAATTTAACGTTTCCTGTCTATCTAGCATTGATGATTCAAATTTGGTAGCCATCAATCAAAATCTCAAAGACAAATTTGGCTTTGAAAGACCCGTGGAAATATGCAATGAGCCAAAAATGGATGAAACAAAAATGGCAGACATCCTGCCATTTGTCTGTTTGGCCATGGGTTATTCATACTTTCTTTAGGAATCATGATAGACATGCGAAACAGGCTTCAGGGTTCAGAATAAAGCCCTTCAGCCATTGTGTTTGAAGGACCCCTGGAAATGGCCGCTTCAAACCAAAAATGGCCGCTTCAAACCAAAATGTCAGACTTGCTGTCTTTTCAGGCCTGGCTTCTTGAGACTTTTTGTGAGTCTAAACATGATTGACATGTCTGCCAAATTTCACGTTACGTTATGTTAGTGAAACAGGCTTCAGGAGCTCTGATGGCCTATGAAGGACACCTGGAAATGGTCAAAATAACTTTTAAACGGTCTCTTCAGAGAAAAGGTACATAAAGGGGGCACGGAAAGTATTCAGACCCCCTTAAATTTTTCACTCTTTTTTATATTGCAGCCATTTGCTAAAATCATTTAAGTTAATCTTTTCCCCCTCATTCATGTACACACAGCATCCCATATTGACAGAAAAAAACGGAATTGTTGACATTTTCGCTGATTCGTTAAAAAAGAAAAACTGAAATATCACACAGCCATAAGTATTCAGACCCTTTGCTGTGACACTCGTATATTTAACTCGTGTGCTGTCCATTTCTTCTGATCATCCTTGAGATGGTTTTTCCACATTAACGTACACATATCACCACATATTGACAAAAAAAACAACAACACACAACTGAAATGTCACACAACCATAAGTATTCAGACCCTTTGCTCAGTATTTAATAGAAGCACCCTCTTGAGTTAATACAGCCACGAGTCTTTTTGGGAATGATGCAACATGTTTTTCACAATTGGATTTGGGGATCATCTGCCATTCCTACTTGCGATCTGCAATCGCTCCAGTTCTGTCAGGTTGGATGGTGAACGTTGGTGGACAGCAATTTTCAGGTCTCTCCAGAGATGCTCAATTGGGTTTAAGTCAGGGCAATTCAAGAACAGTCACTGAGTTGTTCTGAAGCCACACCTTCGTTATTTTAGCTGTGTGCTTAAGAGTCATTGTCTTGTTTGAAGGTGGACCTTCGGCCCAGTCTGAGTTCCTGAGCACTTTGAGAAGGTTTTCGTCCAGAATATATATCCCTGTACTTGGCCGCATTCATCTTTGCTACGATTGCAACTAGTCGTCCTGTCCCTGCAGCTGAAAAACACCCCCACACTATGGTGCTGCCACCACCATGCTTCACTGTTGGGACTGAATTGGACAGGTGATTAGCAGTGCCTGGTTTTCTCCACACATACTGCTTAGAATTAAGGCCAACACTTTCTATCTTGGTCTTATCAGACCAGAGAATCTTATTTCTCACCATCTTGGCATCCTTCAGGTGTTTTTTTTAGCAAAATCCATGCGGGCTTTCATGTGTCTTGCACTGAGGAGAGGCTTCCGTCGAGCTACTCTGCCATAAAGCCCCGACTGGTGGAGGGCTGCAGTGATGGTTGTCTTTCTAGAACTTTCGCCCATCTCCCGACATCTCTGGAGCTCAGCCACAGTGATCTTTTGGGTTCTTCTTTACCTCTCTCACCAAGGCTCTTCTCCCCCAAATCTCAGTTTGGCCGGACGGCCAGCTCTAGGAAGGGTTCTGATCGTCCCAAACGTCTTCCATTTCAGGATTATGGAGGCCACTGTGCTCTTAAGAACTTTAAGTGCAGCAGAAATGGTTTTGTAACCTTGGCCAGATCTGTGCCTTGCCACAATTCTGTCTCTGAGCTCTTCAGGCAGTTCCTTTGACCCCATGATTGTCATTTGCTCTGACATGCACTGTGAGCTGTAAGGTCTTATATAGACAGGGGTGTGGCTTTCCGCATCAAGTCCAATCAGTATAATCAAACACAGCTGGACTCCAATGAAGGTGTAGAGCCATCTCAAGGATGATCAGAAGAAATGGACAGCACCCGAGTTAAATATATGAGTGTCACAGCAAAGGGTCTGAATACTTATGGCTGTGTGATATTTCAGTTTTTCTTTTTTAATCAATCAGCGAAAATTTCAACAATTCAGTTTTTCTTCCTGTCAATATGGGGTGCTGTGTGTACATTGAAGAGGAAAAAATGTTACTTAAATGATTTGAACAAAGGGCTGCAATATACCAGAGAGTGAAAAATTTAAGGGGGTCTGAAACTTTCCGTGCCCGCTGTACATTACAGTTCAATTGTATTTCACTTTTCAGTGCAGTACAATACATTTGCATTTGGTCTTTAAGAAATGTTCATTTTTAAACATTTGAGTGCAATACGTAATCAAATTATGTGCACTACATTTTAATTGAATCATTATTTGAGTACACTTTGTTTCCTGTATTTAAGGGTAGCCAGTGTTAATGCACAAACTGTGCAAAGTAGTAAAATGTTTGTAATGTGTTTTTTAATAAGGAAAAAAAGAACTCTCTTTTATTGTGCCTTCGGAGCTGAATTCTCTGTGGAAGCTACCAAGCCAAATCTTTGGGTATGCCACCCGCAGGATCTGATGAATGATTATGTGAAAGCCCTCAGTGTGGTGATTTATAGAATGGCAACGAAGCGAAGTCATTGCAAGAGAGGGACTCGAGCTCGAACTATAATAACAACAACAATCGGACTGCTGGCTGCACCATCCTGACGATTAATACAATCCACCTCCGAGTCGCTCAGTCAAAGAGAAGCTTCGTTACGTACTCTTTCGCTTTTTTCCCTCACAACAAATGCTTGCTGGCCGATAATAAAACTAAAAGGAAACAATACACTTGCCTATTATGATTGCGGTGCATAATTAAAACACTAAATCATATGTTTCTCTCTCTGGCACCCTCCCACACTGTAATATTATGAGACTTCATATACTTTCTACATTATTCATTTCACCACTGAGACATTTGACTTGATTTTGCTTTAAAATGTTCGTGTTTTAATGTAAGATTCTGTCTTTGATCAGCAGCCAGTGGAGAGAAAAAAGCAGCAGCGTGAAGCACAACCATCACAGTGAGAGTGAGTCATCGTCTCTGCATGTTACTGTACACCCGCAGGACAGAACATTAGGTACACACGCAACACTGAATGACAGCCAATAATAAAAGTGCTGTGAAACCAAAATACAGTACCAAAATAATGCTGCCTTTTGACTGATGCTGTCAGACAGGTATTCATTTATATTGTTTATTCTTGCAATAGGACACCTTTTGATTTGTAAAGTTATTTTATTCTTCTAATATTTATATATTCTAATATATTTATTCTTGTAATGTTACAAAAAACTAGTGATTACTATATAATAGGGTTGCAAGCCAATGTTAGGTTTTCAAGGCAGGGTTATTCAAATTTGGGTTAGGTATTGAAATTTGGGCTAAAAGCATGGATTATGGTTTTAAACAAGATTTAGGTTTCCAACGTAGGGTTTCAACGCGGGTTTAGGGTTTCAAATTAGGTTTCGAGTTTATGATAAGGATCATTGTTTCAAAGAAGGGTTATGGTCTCAAAGTAGGGTTTGAAGCCAGGCTTGGGGTTTTAAAGTTGGGTTTCAAGCCAGGGTTAGGGTTTCAAACTAGGGTTAGCGTTTGTAACAAGGGTTAGCATTTCAAAGTAAAGTTTCAAGTCTGGGAAAGGGCTTCCAGCTTTCAAATTAAGTTTGCAAGTTATGGTTAGTGATTCAAACAAGCTTTAGACTTTCAAATTAGGGTCTCATGGCTGGGTTAGGGTTTAAGTCAGCTTCTTTTCTGTCCCATCAGTCTGTTGTCTCTCTAACTTGTGCAGTTAGATCGAGTCCTTTGTTTCGTCCTCTTGTTTGTGTTCCTTTTCGTATTTCTGTCGTATTACATCTCGCATTCTTTTGCGCTCTTTGTATTTCGTTCTGGTGTTCTTTTGTTCAGTATCTTTATCCTATGCGGCTGGGTTTCTGAGTTAGTTCTCCTGTCGTGTTTTGTTTTGTTTTAGTATCTGGTATTATCCTGAGCTCGTTATTTTTTGTTGCGTTGCGGCATCTCACTCCTTTTCTTTAACAAGATTGATGGCAGTTCAGTTCATTTCAATGAAGAAAGATGATTTTCGATGCCAGTGCTACGGAATCAATTCAACTCGAAAGGCAAGGCACCACTGTATAATGAACGTGGTATTAGCATTAGAGCAGCTTCCTTTGAGCTGCTACATACGACTGTAATCCTCTGGAGCCTCTTGCCTCATTAGCGGGTGAGAGCTGTGGCAGGACGCAGGACGGCGGCGTTTGCGCAGCGCTACCGTCCGTTTAGCACGTGCTAATTGCCATTAACGCCAGTGGAAGCCATTAAAAAAACTGAGCTGGCACGCTGGGGTGGAGGATTCGCTCATGACTGCATAGCACATGCTCACAAGTCCAAATAACAGGAACAGAACTTCAGAAGGAACATAATGCTACAAATCCTCATTTGGAACCCAATCCCTGTCTTCAAATCCTGATTTCTAACCTTAATTCTATAACTTCAATCCCTTACGTAAAATGGGCTGTAAACACTAACTTGAAAATCCAACCCTGGGATGAAACCCTAATTTAAAACCGTAACCCTGTCTTGAATCCCTAATTTGAAGCCCTAACATTGTCTTCAAACCCTAACCCTGTATTAAAACCCACATTTGAAACCCTACCGCTGCCTTGAAATACCAATTCAAAACCCTAACTGTGTCTTAAAACCCAGATTTGAAACCATATCCCTGTCTTGAAACCCTAATTTAAAACTCTAACGCTGTCTTAAACCCTAATTTGAAACCCTAACTCTGTCTTGAAATCCTAATGTAAAACCCTAACCTGGATTTGGAACCCTAACCCTAATTTGAACCCCTAACTTTTGCTTGAAACCTTAACCGTGTCTTGAAACCATATTTTATAGCTCTAACTGTGGCATGGAACCCTCAGCCTGACTTGAAACCCTAATTTGAAACCCTAACCACAGCTTGAAACCCTAATTTGAAACCTTAACTGCGGCCTATAAATTTAATTTTAAACTCTAACCCTGTCTTGAAACCTAAGATTGGCTCGAAAGCCAAATTTGAAGCCCGAACCTTTGCCTTAAACCCGACTCGTCTTGAATCCTAGCTTCAAAATGGAGCTTATAAATTGAATCCCTTACTTGAAAACCAACCTGATTTGAAAGGCTAATTTAAAACCCTGCCCTTTGCTTGAAGGCCTTGCCCTGACTAATTTAAAGCCCTATAGCCAGTCACGACGCAAACACTTTTAATTCTTGTATGCATGCAGAGAGGGTTTTTCCCTGTATGAGTCACCGCTGAAGGCTTGATGGGGGTGCGGTATAAAGGGGGCTTGTGTGGCGTGCGGCATAATGGGGGTTGGCACGCCTCCTCTCCATTAAATAGAAGCACCTCTCTTGACGGCGAGCCTCCGCATACATATTGAATGAATTTAAAATTTAAACAAGACTGAATGCGCTCAAGTTTCTGTCCTACATTTGACCCGATGCACACAAAAGAGACTGTCGAGCATTTGTTGTAACAGCCGTCACTATTACCACTACAAACTACAACAATCAATTTGCAGATCAAACTTACCGATGACAGCTGGGCACACCGACAAACTTCAAGGCATTTCTAAATACGTGTTGCTCTGAGTGTCCAGAAAAGCGCTTTATTATCATTATTACCTCTAGGGTCGAAAATGTGTGCCCCTAGTATGTAGCGGTGCCCTTAATACAGAACAGTGAACGGGGGAAAGAAAAGGTGGGGAAGAAAATCCATCTTTAGGCCTGTAAAAGAGGGGGATATGAATGGATGCAAGGTTGGGTGATGGCTTGTTTGATGGATAGGTGTTGGATGATAGATGGTTGGAGCGCTGGATGTTGGATGAAGAGAAGTTGGATGGTGGTAATTGGTTGGATAGATGTTGCATGGATACATGTCAGATGTTGGTTAGAAAGGGATGGATTTTGGATGCCTGGATGAACACATTGTACAGTTGGTTGTACGGCTGTTGGATGAATATACAGTTTGTTGGTTGGGTGGACGCATAGCTGTTGGACGGTTGGGTGTTTTATGATGGATGGTTGGTTGGGGGCATGGGTCGATAGAGGTTGGATGCTTAATTGATTTATTGGTGGATGGATGGATGACGTATTGATGGACAGCCAGCCAGCTACTCACCTATCTGCTCCTGTGTGCGTGACCGCGGTGGCTGAGCCTGTACGTCGGCCTGCGCCTGTTGATGCTGTTCCTGTAGACTCTGACTGTCGACAGAGATTCCGCTGTCACTGTGCAGCTTCTCGCCCTCCGGCGTCACCGTCTGGTTGTTTGTCACCGCCGCCGCAGCCGCAGCACGGTTGTTGGCCGCCTGTTTGTTCTGTTTGCAGCTGTTCCACCTGCGGACCGCAGAGTCATAGTAGCAATACTTACTTACAGTACACCTTATTCACTTGGCATCTGATCATCCATATCTTAAAACCCTAAACATGGCTTTAACTCGTAATTTCAAATCCTAACCCTAGTTTTAAACCCCAACCAGCTGTGAGACCCTATTTTGAAAGCCTAACCCTGGCTTGAATCCCTAAACCTAATTTAAAACCATAACGTATTTAAAAACCATACTTTGAATCTCAAACTGTTTTTTGAAACCTTAAACCTGTTTTAAAATCCTAACACTAGCTTGAAACCCTAACTTGAAAAGCAAAACCTTGCTTGAAACCCTAACAACTGCTTGAAACCCTATTTTGGAAGCCTAACCTTGAGCTGGAAAAACCGCCCGCCCCGCGCGCAGCAATATTTGTACAAAAATGTTGTTCGGTAACCGATTTGTTGGTGAGCAGGGGCGTTTGTGAACCAAGGTTCACTGTATATGACTGCTAAAGGGCTACAAAAGTACAAACTGGTAACGACCTGTTTAGATACCTGTTTCCTCTAGTTACAGTCGCCATGACAACTATGATAATTCCCCCCCCCCCCACCATGTGGTTTCATTCTTATATAAAACAGGAGATTCTGTAGCTGATGATGTTATTATAGCAACAATCGTGTCGTTTACAAATGATGATCATGAGTTATACTGTGTTTGCCTGAAGTTTTTGCTTTGCTTGTTTACACTGAAAAATAACAAACGTGAGTGTGTGTGTGCGTGTGTGTGTGTGTGTGTGTTCACATCTGCTTCTCTTTACGAGGGCTCTGCTGTAAAATTAACACGCAAACATTTGATTTCGCTGCTAGTAAATATGTAAACGATCCTCTTCCCTCTTGAGGAATATATGCAATGTATATGTGTGCGTGCGTATGTGTTTGTGTGTGTATTTACCCCCTCGCCACACCCCAGCCTCATAAAAGTGGCACTTGAGTTTCCCCTGGTTGGCACTTTTCAAATAATCAATGTGTGTAAAGGGCTTGTGTGTGTCCGCATGTGTGTGTGTGTGTGTGTGTGTGTGTGTGTGCGTGCGTGCGTGACGTCTATAATGTATTTTGCGCTGAATGTTTTTGTTGTGAAAAGGTTTATAGTGTTAGTAGGTCAGAGCCTCCAGCCCAAGGACGCATGAGTCCACCATTTTCTTCTTCTTGTCGCACTTTTCTTTTTCTTGTTTGCTGTTCTGTGTCCTTATAACCATGGCTTGAAATCGTAATTTGAAACCCAACCCTGGCTTGAAACTCTAACCTTGGCTTGGAACCCGAATTTGAAATTGCAAACCTTTTTTGAAACATTATACTAGACTTAAAAAAACGAATTTAAAACCATAAGCCTTGTTTAAACCTCTAATTAAATATCCTAAACCCTGTTGGAAACCCTAAACCAGGCTTGAATCCCTAACTTGAAACCCTAACATTGTCTTAAACCCTAATTTGAAACCCTAATCCTTGTTTGAAACCCTCACCCAGGTTTGAAACCCTAGCATTGTTTTCAAATCTTAGTTTGAAACCTTATCCTCTCTAATGCAGTTTGCTTCCATCCATCCATCCATTTTCTGAGCCGCTTCTCCTCACTAGGGTCGCGGGAGTGCTGGAGCCTATCCCAGCTGTCATCGGGCAGGAGGGCGGGGTACACCCTGAACTGGTTGCCAGCCAATCGCAGGGCACATGCAAACAAACAACCGTTCGCACTCACATTCACGCCTACGGGCAATTTAGAGTCTCCAATTCATGCATGTTTTTGGGATTTGGGAGGAAACCGGAGTGCCCGGAGAAAACCCACACAGGCACGGGGAGAACATGCAAACTCCACACAGGTGGGGCCGGGGATTGAACCCCGGTCCTCAGAACTGTGAGGCTGACGCTCTAACCAGTCGTCCACCGTCCCGCCTGCAGTTTGCTTGTGGTATAAAATGTTGTTAGTGACTTCTGTCTCAACTTGTGCTTTTGTTTTGGTATGCAACTGACCTCTTGAAGGCAATGTACGCCACCAGGCCCACCACCACGGCGGCCAGGATGGAGCAGTAGATGGGGATGAGGTTCTCGTTCAGACCGTGGCCCAGGAAGCGCGGCGCGCCGGCGCTGGGTGTGGTGGTCTCGCCGCCTGGCCACGGGCCCTCGGAACCATCAAGGAGGAAGTAGTTGGTGAATGCGAGTGACGTCGGTTCTGTCTCAGAGGAGATGGATGGGAAGTAGGTGGGCAGCAGGGGATCTGAGCCAGGGAAGAGCACAGCAAGGAGATTTTCAGTGGAGATTTTTTATGTTAGGGGCAAGTGGGTCTGTGTGAAAAACCTCTCTAACAGTCATGATTCGATTGTTAAATTGCTATATATTATATTTCTGAATGTATTTACGCAAAGCGCAACTGTGAGGGCTATTGATCATTGTCAGTGTTAGTTTTAGGTTTAAAAAAGGACAGTTCTACGCAATGTACTACTGCTAGTCAGCATGAATGTTATTATTTCAAAATTTTAAAAAGCACACACCCAAAATAAATTTTTGTGGAGATTTTTTATTTTTTTTTATTCAGAATTACTATTGAAAAAATAATAATAATAACTTTTTTTAGTTAGTTAGTCCGCTAGCAGGGTTACATTTTTTAAAAAGACAGTTTTGCATTAAAAGGATTTTGCTGAATATTGTAGTTACAGTTCATTTCCTGTTAAAAAAAATGTTTAGGATGAATTTAAAACTACGTTTTACGTGATGACAACAGGTTGTTAGTTTTGAAACTAAAAAACTATTAGTTCATAGGACTAATTTCAGATGCGCTGGAGTGTGCTGGTCCACGAAATTCCCAACACTGTGTCTAACCCGCCTCCACGCAGAGTTACGCCGCGCGGAGTTATGCCACACGTCGCGCTAGATTTATGCCAGTGACGAAAATAGAGCCCTTAATAGTGGCTGTGTGCTAAATAATGGCAGCAATCAAAGTGCTCTTCCGATGAGAATTTTTTTTTTCCCAGCACATTTTTGTCGCAGCTGTTTTTGAGTTCTGCTTGTGATGTTGCACAAAGAAAGTGTTTCTCAATGATCCCTCTCAGTCTCCCCCCCCCCCCCCCCCCCCCCCCCCAGCCCTCCCGCCTAAAAATGTAGCCTGGATCAGGACCTTATAGATCCATATATCATGATAGGGGTGGGTGGCTTGAGGAGGACATGAGTTTGGCCAAGGGAATGTCTGGTTCCTGCCTTCCAGTTTTTTTTTTTTTTTCTCAACTAATAATTGGTCGTAGTTTCCATGTTCCTGCAGCACAATGGGCACTCTGGGCGTCCACCTTTAAAGTCCAGTGCGGTGAAGCTGTCAGACCTGCTGCTGATTCCTCGCCCCTCGGGGCTCTGGTCTGCCAGAACCCTCCAGTGCGAAGCGGTTGGAGAGAAACAGGGTTGGTGGGGGGACTGCTCCTCATTAGCTCCGAGCCGGAGCAGGAAGGATTAACCCTGTGAAATCTCCCCAGATTTCTTCAAAGCCAAAGACGGCAACGCTCCCACCGCGCTTTAACGATGTTCAATTTTTTTGTGGCTTGGATCGATTACAGAAGGCACACAACAAATTTACATCCCAATTTCCTCCATTTATCCCAGGAGGTTTGCAACTTAGTTTTGAGTTTTCAATAAATCAACCTGCGAGATTTCCAAAATGGGTGAATTCATCATTTTGTCATTTTGAAGAAAGTGACAGTGCTGAAAGGTCATTGCTGAAGTTAATACAAATGTATGTATATCCATATTTTCTCTGTTAAAAAGTATCATTCCCTCCTCCAAAGAGGTGTGAATTTGTTGTTCTATTTTATAGTTTCTTTGCAAATTGGTCAAGCTTAGTCACAGTAGTTAGCAGGATGAAGTCAAAACACTAGTTAGTTTAACATGAAGACAGTTTTAGTTATTTCATTAGCTACCTCACTGCAATTAGTTTTACATTAAGTTAGCTAGTAAGATTAGGTTAAAAAAAGAGGTAATTTTACATAAAACAGAATCCGTTAGCTACTTAATTACAATTAGTTTTACCTTAAACTACAGCTTGTTAGTTTAGTTAGTTAATTAGTTAGCAGGATGACGTTAACAAAAACTAGTTCGTTTTACGTAGAAGGTCGCTTTTCTATTGATGGCTCGACTGCTGGCCGTCCAAACGCGTTCACTCATAAATACAGTATTCTGATTTAATTACCTTTATTGTACAGTATTTTTTAATAGAGAATACAAAAACACATTCTCCTTCGAAGTAGCCTGCGAGACGAGTGGGGCTCACTGACGACACCCAAGTTCCGTCCGCTACGTGGGTTAATTGCACCTTTGAAGTGTCGTCATATTTTCCAAATGGATATCTATCAGGTCTCAGGGAAACTCCACTTGCCAGTTATTGAAGTCTCTTTAAGACTACGTTTATGTAAATGTCACTGATAGTAGGATTATATTTATTAGAAAGTGTTACTGTATATTGAACTTTAAAAAAACGTAATTATTTCCCTGTTCCCTCTATGAGAGATCGCCACCTCCTCCAAGGAGCTGTAAGTTTGTTAGTATGTGTGCAATTTCCTCTTGTGTCATTTGCTGAGCACACAAACAATGCGCGCCCCCTTGAGCGCCCTGTGATGCGGTTCCAAAAAGATCATCTGTGTCCTCTTCTGTTTCCACTTTGTAAAGATTTGCTGCCTCTGACTGCCTGCCGGGGGCGCCCACGAGCAGCAACACGGTACTGTATATCAACCAATGAAAAGATGCTGGTTGTTGATGACAGGGCATTCTTGCCCACCTGCCGGATCGCTTTACAGAACGGGTAGAAAATATCCTTCGCAGACAGCCAGGCCTCATGCACGCGTCTATTTAAAGCTATTGATTGGCCGAAAAAAAAACAGCAGGAGGCGTCCGTTTCGTGACCTTTCCGCCGCGCGTCGTCAGGTTTCCTGCGCTCGGCCAGTTGATCATTCCGCTAACGCGCGGCCGGCTAATGCTATTAGCGCAGTAACACGAGCTGGCAAATGGAATAAAGTGAAGGTGTGTTAACAGTCAACGCTGTTCATGTCTTTCTGCATCCATGCAACTCTGAGCTACAGTGGTACCTTGACTTATATTTTTTATAGTTTTATTTATTCCGTGACAAAGCTCGTAATTGAATACACTCATGTCAAATCAAATTGATGTGAGTTGAAATGCCAGAAATGTTTCCATTAGCAAACTCCTGGGTCACGTAAAAATGACTAATTCAATATTCAAATCTAACTCAATCCTGCGGTCTGTTGTTTTCGTATTTTTGATCTGAGACAATAATCGAATTATGAAAAATCTGTAATTTTTCGTTTTATTGGCAAACAAGTCATCAGAAACCTTTTCATTTTGGGGATATTGCCATTTAAAAATGGAATGAACAGCGATACACAGAAAATGAGTTGCAGAACTGATTAGTTCAGTTGTGGATACAGAGTCCACATCACTCATGACCAAGACCCCAAGAACTCCTCCACTTGGTGCAGTTTATTCATCCCCGACTTGAAGAAGGTGCTCCACACCCTTTTCAGACTGAGGACCATGGACTCAGCCTTGGAGGTGCTGATTCTCATCCTAATGAGAGTTGTTGATGAAGCCAATAGAACCACATCATATGCAAAAAAATGGACGTATGACTGTGGCCACTAAACCGGAACCCCTCAACAGAAATACAGGTTACGAACGAAGTCTGTGACAAAGAGAAGCCTTGGCGGAGTCCAACCATCACCAATCAGAAACAAACTTAAACTGCCTTACTTTTGAAATGAAGACCAACTCTGACACCGGTTTTACGGGGACCAAAGGACCCATATCCCACCTAGAGCCCGAGTAAATGCTGGTGGATTTTGTTATTGTACAACTTTACTTCCGCGCAGCTGATGGGTAAAACATGACTACGTACCTCAATGGGGCTACAATGCGAGTTCATCTATTCATTGGGCTTTTGCCTGCTTGTGAAACTGCCCAGCGAGACCAATTTATCAGCAGGGTAGGTCTTGTGTGGAGCTCCGCATCAGGCCGCACAATGACACCTTTATCCAGCCCTCCCCACCCCCCGAGAACACTCGCCCCTCTGTGGCGGCGACGCCTCGTCCGAAGCATCCCAGGTTCCTTTCCAGAGGAAGGGTGGTGGACAGAGGAGGGGAGTGTTGATGAACAGAGCAGCTGCTGTTCCTAATTAGCTGAGGACGGTCAATGGGCACCGGCCAAGAGAGGGGAAAGTGATATGAAGGGTAAAGTTGGGGGACCACACAGCACCTGCTGGATGTGAGACTACTCAATGCCAAAGTCTTAATTATTCTTATAAATGACACTATTTCCATGTTTTCTGGTCATTGTGTCATCACACGAGGGCGTACTGCCATAGTAAGGAGCCTGCGTCATGGGCTTTAATTTGACAAAATACGAATAATTACGACCGAGTAATCTTTTTAGGGTCTGAGCACAAAGGCCCTCTTGGAATGACTGTTTAACATAATTCCTATGAAAAATGATTAGCCTTTTGGAGGCTTTTACATGCATGAAAACTCCTCAATTTTTGCAAACATGTGTCCTGGTAAAGATTTATGAATTTTAGGCAGTCCCAAACATGACCCTGTCAGAACTCACTCAGTAGCGCCCCCATCCTTTCAAAGTTTGAAATAAATCAGCCCCAGAGGCCAGTTTCACTGATCAACATGATATTAAGTGGACATGTCATGACAGAACACAAGAAGAAGAAAACTCCAAGACCCTTGCCAGAACTTGAACAGGAAGTCGGCCATTTGTATTTGAAGCAGTCATTTTGGGTAAAAATTCAGGACTTTCATGATCGCCTATTGAGAATTCACACAAATGAGTCCCGCTGTATCCCGCGACCCTTGTGAGGATAAGCGGCTCAGAAAATGGATGGATGGATGGAGTCTCACTGTTACGTTGGCATCAAAGTTTGAAGATGAATTAGCCTTAAAAATGAAACAAAATCCTTAAAGGTCTTTGCAACTTGCCAAACATCCACAACATGTCACTTCAAAAAATAGTCATTATGTCATTATATGAGTGCATATTGCCAAAAGTAAGTAAATATTTACAAAAGCTTCATTGTAGGCTAACATCTGACACTGGTTTGTCGCAAATAAATGTGTACCTTGTTACTTATCAACTTTAATTCTTCGCTATCCCCGAAATTAAAAATCCATCTGCCCCAAAAACAAATCCGCCAAGCAGCTAGCTACCACCTACGTGTCCATCGAGTTTGAAGTTGATTGAACAAAACAACAAGAAAATTAAGGATTTTCCTGTTTGACATATTTCACCTTGCTGTGACCATGACATTTGACCCGGACCTTTAGGCATTGCTGTGTGGAAAGATTTCCTAGCCAAAAGTCTTGTTGGCAAGTATCAATGCTTAACTGTGTAACTGCTGATTTTTGACAGTGAATGAGTGACAATTGTGACGAAATGTTGCCATTCATTTGCATTTTCATCCAGTACCACTGTTGGTGTTATCTGTCTTAATACTTTTCTCCGTACTGCATATGATGATGATGATGTTGATGATAATGCAGATCAAGCAGGCGTGTTCACACATGTCATGAGTTTAATAGAACATCGTGGAGTTAAAACACGCTTGGCAGGAGAAATTATTTTTGGATGCTCATAAAAAAGTACGTGTAGTGGAAGCAAGGGTGTGAGAGTGTGTCGATGGAGGTCACTTGGCGAAACATGAACCCCGGTCACACGAATCCCATGACTCTGATCGACCCATCATCATCATCATCATCATCATCATCATTATTGAATAGCGGCACATCGCTGTGGTACGTTCTCATGTTTATATCACTTCCGCTTCCTCCTCCGCCACGCACTGTGATTGATTGACAGCTTGAATTCATTTTGCCGCTGGTATGGTTTGTTATATATGTTTTATCCTTACAGGGTAAATTGAGTTAAACATGTTTTGGGACACGAGTTCCCCAGAGAGTTGGAAACTAAACTGGGCCTGATAATTCTTTTGAGGTTTTTAAGAAAATTTAACAACAGATTTTTGGACACATTCGTGATTGCCTCTAAAAACCCTCCAGCTGGTCCAAAATACTGCTGCTCGAGTGCCGACTAGAACTAGATCGTATTTCATACTGCACGCATTTGAGCCTTGTGAATATTTTTAGAAAATTTTACATTGGATTTCAAACACATTTGTCATTCTCTCTAATGACCAAAATGCTGCTGCTCGTGTGCTGACTAGAACTAGAAAATCATATTTCGTACTGCACGACCTTAAGCCTCGTCTAATTTTAAAGAAACTTTAACATTCGATTTCTGACATGTTCATAGTTGGGTTTAGGCTATTTATCAGTGTAATGTGGAAGACTACTGTGCGATAGAAAATAGAAAAACTGCTAAGAGAAAATGAATTTTTAATCTGTGTTGAGGTCAGCTTCTGTCAAGTCAAATCTTCAAATGGCAGGAAGTGAAACGCTTCAGCGTGAATGAGGTCAAAGATGAGAGAACACATGAATGTGTTGCTCTCCCACTAAGAACAAGAGCACAGTGGAAGTCGTAAATTAAGTCAGGCCCACGGGGCATCAAATCAAACATGATCAGAGTGCGTCAAAGTGGACATGCTGAAGTTCAGAGATGCTGCGATGATGAAATAGGAAATCATTCTCAATTAAAACGATCGTCTCTGGGACGCCTTGGGAGCTTTGATATGTTTTTTTTTTTTTTATCCCCCCGTAATTCATTAGGGAGTGCTTTGTGTCCGAAATGGCCGTTCGTAAATTAGGTCAATGTCTTTTTAGTAGGTCATCCACAATGGCTTAATTGAAAGGCAACTGGGCAGCCTGGTGGTGTAAGTGGTTTAGCGTGTTTGATCAAAGTATAGTGTAAGAAAATGGCCTCCAAAAACCCTCCAGCTGGTCCAAAATGCTGCTGCTCGAGTGCTGACTAGAAAGAGAAGATGGCATTTCTCCAGCCCCCTGTACAAGTTTGAATTTAAAATCCTTCTCAGGGCAGTACAGTGGTGCTTGTGACTACAACATTTGCCTCACAGTTAAAGGTTCTGGGATCCAATCTCTATTTTGATTAGGATCATTGAAGTATAGTATGGTGTGAGTGTGAATGGTTGTTTGTCTACATGTGCCCCGTGATTGACTGGCGACCAGTCCTTGGTGGTCCCTAGGCACTCGCCCGCCTCACGCCCCAAATCAGCTGCAGACTCCTGCCCCCATATCATATTTCATAATCTTTTTTCTCCAGTGCAAGTATCACTGTTAGCCTTTCCTGATTGCATCAACCAACAACCTTTGTAGGTCAAATCAAGACATTAGACTGCAGAAAACCATGTTTCAATGTAATGTGCAAACATGGGTGCAAGACTCCCTCACAGTCGAAGGTTTTGGGTTTGACTCTCGGTTCTGCTGCTCGAGCGGTAACTAGAACTAGAGGCCGTATTTCATTCTGCAAGGCCTTAGAATTTAACACTGGCTTTGTAACGCATTCGTAAGGGTCTCTGAAGACCCTCCAGCTGGCCCCAAATGCTGCTACCCGAGTGCTGACTAAACCTCAAAAAGATCATATTTCTCTAGTGTAGAATCACTGCTAGCTTCTCCTGTTGCCAGTATAAGGACTTGAAACCGCAGAAAACTGAGGAATGACTATTGGATTAGATATGTTTGTTTCAATGTAATGTGGAAACATGTGCAAGACTGTTTTAATCTTTAGGTTTTGCTGCTCGAGAGCTGACGAGAACTGCAAGAGCGCAGCGCAGAGATACTTACTGTGGCAGACCGAGTCGCTGACAGGCGTGCAGTGGGCCAGCTGGATCTCGGTCTCGTCGTCGCAGATGGTGCAGGGCAGGCAGGGGTCCAGTGAGCTGTCGCGGTCTGAGAAGGTAAAGTCCACGCACTCCTCGCACACCGTGTCGTGGTCGTGGTCGCAGTGGGCGAACACGCCTTCGCCGGCCGGGCACACGGTGCATGGCTCGCAGTGTCCCGATAATGCGTCAAAGTAGAAGTTATAGCGGCACACGCAGATGGCATCATTGGAGTCTGTGCACGGGGTTTCCATGCGCATCAGGCCTGTGCACTGGGTGCACGCTCGACACTCCTCGGTGTGGCTGTAATTCTCGGAGAAGGTCTCGCCTGGAGATGAGAATGTATGACACAGGAGGATCAGGATCAGGTGAGACGTTCTGTAGGGCAGCAATTGACCATGAAGACTTTATCAAGAAACATTAAGATAAATATTTTATTGCGGAATCTTTTATGTATATATATATATATATATATATGTGTGTATATATATATATTTTTATATATATATATATATATATATATATATATATATGTGTGTGTGTATATATATATATATATATATATATATATATATATATACATATATATATTTACCAACCCTGTCCGGACTTCAAAACAAGTGTGTATCTGTATATCTTTTTATTTATTTATTTATTATTTTTTTGGGGATGATCAGATTTTTATTTTCCATTCGATCAACTAAAATGTAATTTTTTTCTTTGATTTTTTAGGGTGTGTATTGGGCTGCACCAAGTCTGTCTGGATGTTAAAGAAGGTGTGTATCTTTTATTTATTTATTTATTTGTATTTTATTTTTTTTAGTCATCAAATTTTAATTTCCCATTTCTCTGAGGAGAGGTCCCAGCCCCCATCCAGCAACGATTTGATTGAGGTAGAGGGAGTGCGTGTGTATATCATATGAAAATAAATGGCACCTGTCTGTTTTGGGTGGTTAAATGCTCCTTAAAGGCTGCTCATCTTCCCGCTGTGGTGTAAATCACAGGCGAGTTGGGCTCGCGGGAGTGTAACAGTAGTAACAACATGATGTGTGAATGTGTCAGACTGCACGTGGGGGTGTCATGTTGATTAACAGCAGTTTAGGAGCTGTGTCTACCCCACTGCACCCTCCTCCACTAGCTATGTTGTAGCACGTTGCAAATCTAGTCAAGGCTGGCACCGCGAACAGCGGTGATGTTTTAAAGGGCCAGTATCATTTTACGCGCTCAGGTAGGAGTTCAAGGATGAAAAAAAAATCTAGTCAGGAACGTTTGACTGGGAATACTCAGAAGCAGGGTGATCAGCAAAGCTCAATTACGGAAGTGTTGTTTCCAAAGGACCACACATTCTCATGTTGACAAATGAATCAACCACCGGAATCTTATGTATTCGGATCTGGACGGGAGGGGTTGCGTCACCCGGACCTCCTTCTGCGCCACCGCCTTTAAATCATGTTGGAGTGCCATTAGTCTCATCAATAATGCAACATTGATGAGTCTCACAATTTGGTCATCTCAGCTTTTAGCCTCCGCTGTGCAAAGTGATCCAAACTTTGTCGTTTAAAAAACATTCCCACCATCCTAAACGGGGGTGCGCAAGCTACAGCTCACCTGAGCTTTCAGTCCGGCCTGCCGCGACATTTACGCGTGATTTTCATGACGATTGGTGAAATTGGTATTGAGGGCATGTTTTTGGTCACTTTCTGGGGAGGTGCATTTGGAGCCATCAAAAAACTTATTTTTTCCAGTATTTAGTGACTTTTTATGAATGTAATTGAAATGCCGGAATTTTATTAACGAGACAGTAGTCTGTCACCACCTCCGAGTTCGGGCCTGAGCAAAACTTCAAATTGACTGTTATGGGAAAAAAACACAAAATGTGGGACAACAACGGACCTTCACTGGCTAAAGTCCACAGTGCAATTTTAAATTCAAATGCATTTTACATGCGTCGTATGTTTTGGGGAGGGCATGAATGACTCCGTTCTATTGGGGTGTGTTCGGAGCCCTTAAAATTTGTGTAAATTTTTGTCAGGATACAAGAGTGCAATATTTGTTGAGTTTTTTTAGTAGGTTTACAAAGGAACCTTGCTAATGTGCGGCCTTCAGAGGGAGTGCACAAGATAAAGTCAATGTAGTGGAACTTTAAAGTGGTGTTTTAGTTTAACTCATTGCTAAAAATGGCTTGACTTGATGATTTGTCTTTTTTGCCATATCTGTTGACATTTTGAAGTTTGGAGAAACCCGGGACAAAACTACTAAAGAACTCACTGGATATCTTCCTGAAGAAGTAAGTTAAGTTTTAATTATATAGCACCTTTTTAAAACACACAGTTACAAAGCACTTCACAAACACATACACATGCAAAATTTAGACAGATAGGTTAAAATAGACAACGTAGACAGAAACAAACATAAATGGTAAAAACAAATAAAAAAACGGCTTTGGAACAAAAGGAGGGCTATATAGATTTGACAATATAAATGAGTTTATAGCTGTTTTTGAAGAGTGTAAAGGGAATTTCTCATGCAGGAATGGACTAATAGACTCCCAAAGTGTGGTGCGCACACTCCTGGAAGACAGGGGGGTGTAGCAAATCTGTCAGGATGTTGAAAGGGGTGCGTGGCTTAAAATGTGTGGACAATCGAGCTAAAGAAAACACCGGAAGTGTGAAGAGAATTTCCAGTGCAGGAATGGGAAAGAGAGGTGACGCCAACTCGTCAAATCTGGATTTTGAAAGCTGTGATTTTGGGGAAAGCCCGGACTACAGAACTAAACACTGGATTGCTTCCACCAGCCAAGGTGCGGTAGGAAGTGGTGGGAAGAAGAGTGTATTGGAATGTGGATCCGGATCCCTTGGATCTAGGTCCAATTGGCTTCTAATCGCTACGCTGACCTGTCAGCTTTTCCCGTGGGTCCGGGGGCTGTGGCTCGAGATGGAAGAGAACACAGGAGGAAGCTGATTAATATTTCAACAGTGCTGATGCTGACACTCGACTTAGAACGAGGGGAGAGGGGTGCCGGTCACGTGGGGGAGGGTTACATCAAGAGGAAGTGGGAATTAAATGGCGCTGCGGTAACTAAAGATTGGCCGCGAAACGGGACATTTTGCACTTTGCGGGTCATCAATGATTTAGTCGAGCACTTCAGCCGCATGCGCAGGTGAGTTGCACCGGTCTGCGCCGTTCCCCGCGGGCTTCAGCCACATTAAGACTTTCACTCGCCATGTGCCGCAGAAAATTGGAAGTATCCTCTCAGGGGGTTACGCGCATGTAAGTACAGCTTGGCTGAGAATAATTGTTCCTGATAAGCTCGGCTAAGGCGTTTAATTAACGGCGGGCAGATAGCAAAACAGCATTCATGTAACAGTATGCATGATGAATGAGCAGATTGGGCCCTCAGGTGCTGCGCTTTCTAATGCAGTGAACCCTCACCTACTCCTGAATTTTTCTGTAGAACTGAAATGATTGGCTAAAAAAAAAAGAAACACACACCTATTCGCATATTTTTGTGCTCTTTCTGTAAAGCCCTAAGATGATGCCTAAACACCCCCTACTTCTAAAGTGCGACATTAGAGGAGGAGTAGCTAATGTTAGCCATTGGCTGATAGCAAGCTGGCTTGACAGTGAAGTGCATTTCAGGCGTTGCTCCATGTTGGTTTAACACTGGAGAAAGCAGGGTGGTCAACTAGTGTTGGAAGCTAATGTTGAAGCTAATGTTATTGCTGGGAAACAGCAAGCGTAACGGAAGATTCCAGTGGAGGTCTGACAGACAGGTCAGGCTCCTCCTGGGGTTGACGCTGGAGAACCATAGTGGCAAACTATCGTTGGAAGCTGATGTTGAAGCCAGCGTTGGAAGCTAACATTGGAGCTAACATCGTAAGCAAACGTGAGCGGTAATATTGGAAGCTAGCTTCGGAATCTAATGTTGGAGGCAATCTTGGAGGCGAATGGTTGAAGCTAATGTTAAAGCTAACATTAGAGGTAACATTGTAAGGTAACTCTGGAAGCTAACATTGAAAGCAAACATTTGAAGCGAACTTCGGAAGTAAAAATTGGACGCAAACGTTGGAAGATAACGTTAGAGGTAACATTGAAGCTAAACTTGGAACCTAATGTTGGTCTACCTTAGCTATAGCATTAGAGGTAAAGTTGGAAGCTAACATTAGAGGTAGCGTTAAACGCTGATGCTGAACCTAAAGTTGGAGCTGCCGTTGGTCGCTAACTTTGGTCTTCCTTAGCGCCAATGATACAGGTAACTTTGAAAGCTAACTTCAGAAGCCAGCATTAGAGCTAACATTGGAAGCTAATGTCAGAAACTATGTTGGAAGCTAACTTTGGAATCTACAGTAACATTGCAAGCTAACATGGGAGCTTATACATCAAAAGCTGACCTCTACAGGAAACTTCCATCATGCTGCTGTTTGGCGTCACGCTGTTCTGCTATCAGCAGGTGGCCAATTCTAGCGACTACTCCACTAACAGCCTTAGGAGGAGCATGGTGTTTGGGTGCCATTTAGGGCAGTACAGAAAGGGCGCTACAACAAGCGGATAACCGCGAATAGGTGCATTTTTCAACAAATAATTGTTTGCTAGGTTTTAGAGAAAGAATTCTGAGTCTGTGAGTTTGCGATGGGTGAATCGCGAATTAGCGGGAATGTACTGTATTTGTTCATTATAGGATGGCGTTTAATTGGCGGCAGGTGGATTGTGTAAAGCTGCATTTGTGTAACAGTATGCATGATGAATGAGCAGATTGGGCCCTCAAGTGCGTCGCTTCCTAATACCGATTTATCCACAGCTATAGTCTAATGAGTCATCACAACAATGAGGATGAGGAGAAGGGTGAAGAGGGTTTACTGAATAGAGAAATAAAGATGGAGTCGACAGGAGTGTGAGGGAGTGTATGGGCTTCTTCCCAATTGGGAAAAGGCGAGAGAACAAACACATCACCATCGACTACAATTTACAGTCACCACTTGGAGGAATATGATACACGTGATTTTAAAACAAAGAGCCGGCTGTTCCAGTTCATGAATGTTTTACAGTCGAGAGAGATACGTCCATCTATTTTATGATTCCTGTGAGGAGTAAAGAATCACAGAATTTACAGCGCAGATCAATTGCGAATTATGTTGGCTACCGACTGGGGTGGTGTGGTTACACGTGGTCTGTGGTTGTGAGGCCGGTTGGATGTATTGCCAAATTGTCTGAAACGCCCTTGGTCTCCGTCTCGGCTTATGGTAGAGAAATTAACATTCAATTCACGGGCAACAGCTCTGGTGGACATTCCTGCAGTTAGCATGCCAATTGCATGCTCCCTTAGACATCTATGGCATTGTGCTGTGTGATAAAACTGCACGTTTCAGAGTGGCCTTTTATTGTGGCCAGCCAATGGCACACCTGTGCAATAATCATGCTGTCTAATCAGCATCTTGATACGCCACACCTGTGAGGTGGGATGGATTATCTCGACAAAGGAGAAATGCTCACTAACACAGATTTAGACGGATTTGTGAACTATATTGGAGGGAAATGGCCTTTTGTGTATGTAGAAAACGTTTTAGAGCTCACGAAAAATGGGAGCAAAAACAAAAGTGTTGCGTTTATACTTTTGTTCCGTGTAACTAAAGCATTCTGATACAAATCATAATTTTCCTAGTTATCAATTTTGACAATGATGTACTGCATTACAAAACAAACAAAGAACACATTTGCTCCCATTTACGCAGTGTCCCCGAATGCACCTCGCGCACACAGGGCGCTGCGATATGCCTGCCGAATGTAAACATGAATGGCGGTTGCCAAGTACGGCATTCATACCCGACATATGAAGGCTCATATACAGTGTGTTGTGACAGGTTTTGTCCTGGAAGTCCCGAGCCATACCTGGCACTCTTGAATGAAAATGAACTTTTGTTCGAAAACCGTTCTTTGACGCCAGAATGAGCGCGTTCTCAATTACGTTTATCAGGCAGAAATAAACTAAGTTCAGTTAAAGTTTGAACAAAATATGAGCTAGTTCATGAACTTTCGTTCATTGAACTCATTCAGGTACAACACTGCAGGCAACATATTTGAAGTACTAAGCAAGATAGCATTTAGAGGCAAACGGCTAACAGCTCAAATTAACAGGTATTCAAGTTTACTGCTGTGTGACCCGACACGAAACAGTTCAGTCGGTGTTTGTTTGTCGGCTCTCGTGAATAAAAACCAGAGCAGGCAAAATGTTGCGACCACAAGATGCTAATGTTAGCGGCTAGCCTAAGCTAGCCTGTGATCTAACATAAACCTGTTGCGATTGCCTACAGGGGAGGTAACAGGTTAATCCTCTCGCTTGTGAATCATGGTGACCAAATTAGTGCAAGTAACGTTACAGGACTCTTGATCATGTAAATGATCTGGTGGCGATATTTTTGCCCATCCTTGAGCTATAGGGTATTCACAAAGTCTGTTTACTATTCAAAAAGAAAATATTAAAAAATCAGATGAAGAAAAGTGTTAATCCGATTGCTTCTTGCTTCTGCTTATTCAAGTTTTCAACCACATTGCATCATTTCCCTGCAAGATGGTGCACCACCTCATTAGCTTTGATAATATATGTGTTAAATTATAAAGAGACTTTATGGGCACCCTGCTTATTTTTAGACTGGGAAATTCACTGCTTTGCACTACTCTCGATATGTTTAATCCACTTGCTTTCCCAGTGTGTGTGTGTGTGTGTGTGTGTGTTTGTGTATGTGTGTATGTAGTGTGGCTAAACTCTTCTCAAGAAGGCGGAGGGAAAAAACTGATTTCATAATTCAACACATTGTTGTGATGCTAATAGCGTTAGCATACATATTGCTGTGACAGAAAATAGGAAGATAAAACATATATATATATATATATATATATATATATACAGACACACACACACACAAACTTACTGTCGAGACACTGCGCGCAGATGGTCTGCTTGGCGCCGCATGGCCTGACCACGCCCTCGCCGGGCGGACACTCGTGGCAGCATTCGCCGTCTTTGGTGTACTGGCCAGATTCGCAGGGCAGCTGCACCACACGCTCGCTCTTGGACGCCGCCGACGCCACCTTGAGGCGAGACGCACACGAAAAACATCGGTGACAAATGAAAGGAGTTGGCATCACCATCATAAATTCCGTAAGCCATCTTCATAGACGACTCACGAGAGCACAGTTCAACATATGACTAAGTGCGTGTGCGTGTTTCGCTTTTCCTGCGACACACATCGAATGACTGAGCCTATTTCGGCTAGTTGAAACTCCCACACAACCTGCAAGTATTATGAAAAGTGTGGGTGTTGAACCCTTTCACCAGAAAAAGTGCAGGTGTCAAAATGTCCACATTCCTGCAGGTGTGATGAAAAGTGTGGGTGTTGAAACTCCCACAAAATCTGCAAGTGTGACAAAAAGTGTGGGTGTTGCAACACCCACATCCCCCGTGAGTGGGATAAAGTATCAGCGTTGAATCCTTTCACCAGGAAACTGCGGGTTTGTCAAAATGTGTGGGTGTTTAAACCTTTCACCTGGAACAGTGTGGGTGTTAGAACACACACATCCCCGGCAAGTCCGTTACCTGGACAAGTGTGGGTTTTGAAACACCCACATCGCCACGAGTGTGACAAAAAGTATAGGTGTTGAAACCTTTCATCGGGAACATCTCCGGTGTGCGCAACAAAAATTGAGTGTTGAAAGTCTTTGCCCAGGGAAAGTGTGGATGTTGAACTTTTTCTCGAGGAACAGTATGGGTGTTCAGTCTTTCACCAGGAAAAGTATGGTTGTTAAAACTCCTACATCCCTGCCAGTGTGAAGACTGGCAGGGATGTAGGAGCGCTCTCCGTTGCAGCCACCCGTGTGGCTGCGATGGAGAGCGCGGGTGTCGAACCCTTTTACCAGGACAAGTGTGTGCGTTGTGAGAATTATTTTTTACTCTCACTTTTCTCCATTAAAAGCAAACTCGCAGCTTGAGGCCTCACAAGCGTTCCCTTCCTTTCTATGTGACATTTTCCCCTGATCGGCTCGCGCTTAGGGTGCGCTTGTTTTGCATTCATGCTGATTTCACGCTCACTTTAGGTGCGGGAAGGGGGGAGGCTGAGGTTTATTCCTAAATTTAATCTGTGGCCGCCCTCGCATACAGCTGTCACAGCACAGCTGGTTGGCAACGCGGCCACGCCAATTCCGCCAGCTGCCAAGCGCCTGCTTCACTGTCGTTCAAAAAGTCTTCCAACGATCGCGCCGTCAAGTTTTTATTTGCAGAGGACTGCCAAACTTGAGGTTAGTAGGAAACGGCTTGGCTTGCGACTAAAGAGCCGCGGTTTGAAAAGGGTTAAGGCACCGAGCGCCACCCGATGGACGGATGGATCAGGTGTGTGAGGAAAGCTCCATTCTCAGACAGTCCCTGAAGGTGACATGACTCGTGACTTAAAGGAAAACATAGATGATTACCTTTAATGAAAATAAAAAGCAACCTTTCGTCTTCATTCGAAGACTAACTAAATCTTTTAAAATGAATAAATAAATTCAAATGCCATCAAACTAGTCAAACTATTGTAAAATGGAAAAGTCAACTATAAAATAAAGGATTGTTAAATGGGTTGAATTTAATAGTTGTCAATTACATTGAAAATTGAAATAATCCACATTTTTGTAAGTGGATTCATGGACTATTTAATTGAGCAATATTAATTAATTCACTGACAATTTAATTAGTACACATTTTTATTAATCAATTCATATACAGTTTTGTTTGATTATTCCACTAACAAGTGGTTCAACTTGACTGAAACACAACAGGAGGTTTAGGGCAGTGCTTGTCATCCATCCATCCATTTTCTTCTGCTTATCCGAGGTCGGGTCGTGGGGGCATAGCTTTAGCAGGGACGCCCAGACTTCCCTCTCCCCAGCCACTTCATCCAGCTCCTCTGGGGGTACCCCGAGGTGTTCCCAGGCCAACCGGGAGACGTAGTCTCTCCAGCATGTCCTGGGTTGTCCTGGCAAATGCCCAGAACACCTCACCAGGGAGGCGTCCTAATCAGATGCCCGAGCCACCTCATCTGGCTCCTCTCAATGCATAGGAGCAGCGGCTCTACTCTGAGCCCCTCCCGGATGACTGAGCTTGTCACCCTCTCGCTAAGGGAGAGCCCGGACACCCTGCGGAGGAAACTCATTTCGCCCGCTCGTATCCGGGATCTCGTTCTTTCGGTCACGACCCACAGCTCGTGACCATAGGTGAGGGTAGGAACGTAGATCGACCGGTAAATCGGGAGCTTCGCCTTTCGGCTTAGTTCCTTCTTTACCACAACGGATCGATACAAACACCGATCCGCCTGTCAATCTCCCGTTCCATTCTTCCCTCACTCTTGAACAAGACCCCGAGTTACTTGAACTCCTCCACTTGGGGCAGGATCTCATCCCCGACCTGGACAGGACACGCCACCCTTTCCCGACTGAGGACCATTCTCTCAGATTTGGAGGTTCTGATTTTTATCCCAACTGCGTCACACACGGCTGCGAACCGCTCCAGTGAGAGCTGGAGATCACGGCTTGATGAAGCCAACAGAACCACATCATCTGCAAAAAGCAGAGATGCAATACTGAGGTCACCAAACCGGACCCCCTCTATGTCTCGGCTGCGCCTTGAAATTCTGTCCATAAAACTTATGAACAGAATGGGTGACAAACGGCAGCCTCGGTGGAGTCCAACCCTCACCGCAAACGAATCCGACATACTGCCGGCAATGCGGACCAAACTCTGACACCGGTCGTACAGGGAACAAACAGCCCATATAAGGGGGTTCGGTACCCCATACTCCCGAAGCACGCCTTCTCCAAGTCCACAAAACACGTAGACTGGTTGGGCGAATTCCCATGCACCCTGGAGGACCCTGCTCAGAGTGTAGAGCTGGTCCACTGTTTCACAGCCAGGACGAAAACCACACTGCTCCTCCTGAATCTGAGATTCGACTTCCTGACGGACCCTTCTCTCCAGCACCCCTGAATAGACCTTACCGAGGAGGCTGAGGAGCATGATCGCGCTGTAGATAGAACACACCCTCTGGGGACCACCACCCCAGTTTGCCAAACTTACAAAAATTTTCATATTGCCATAACATCCACATATACTGGACATGAACTAATGATAAACGTCACGACATTCACGACAAGCATGAATGAAATCCCTTCTTGAACCTTGAAAAAAAAAAATTGCACTGAGACCCATTTCGTGTCCACAACTCACAGTTTAGGAAACAATGCTTAATCACCCAAATCTTACATACTAAAATAGGTCAAGAATTGCCATAGCAGCTACATGTACTGTAGATAAAAATCAATATTTGTAATCTGACACAAAAAAAGAAATGTTGGGCCTCCGACACAGTTTTGGAAACTTTGCTTAGTCAACAATTTTTTTTTTTTTTTTTAAATATCACATATTGCCATAACATCTTGCATATGAATTTATTATAAACATTTTCTACAACAAACGTGAGACCACAAAAAATCACATTTTGGCCCCCTGATTTATAGTTTCGGAAACCTTTGCTCAATCATCTAAATCTTTCTCCAAAGCATATCACATAAAATCTATGAACCCCACACATAAACTATGATAAGCAACGTTTTCTACGACAAAACCATTTTTTGGACCCCAAAGAAAATTGCCACGGGATCCGTTTCGGGGCCCCGACCCACACTTTGGTAAACCTTGCTTATTCATCTAAAATCTTACACGTTGTACGTGCAAGCTCAGTAAGGCGCACTTCTTATTAACGAAGTCTTATTAACGAAGTCACTCAAGCTCCAAATTACAAAGTAACGAGGTACTTACCAGGGTGTACATGATCACAAGTGCGGGAAAGGAAGTCATCCTGTTTGCGTGTGTTGTCTGAAAAAATGAGGAGGAGGAAGAAGAGGTTCCCATCTTTATCCCAAAGTAATTTCTTCTTTTCTCTCTCTTTCAGTAAGTCCACTGGAGCATCAAGAGGAGGAAGAGGAGGAGGAGCAGGGTGTCCTGTCCGGAATGAGGCTCGGGGTGCAAGTGCAATGCAGAGGAAGAGGAGGAGAAATGAGTCCCCCTCTCTCTCGCTCTTGCTCCCTCCCTCTCTTTTTGCCTCTCTCCCTCCCTTGCAGGTGCACGACAGGGAGGTAATAAAGCGACGCTGCAGTCACGACGCGCACGCGCCTCCCGTCCTCGGTTTACCACGACGGAGCCGAGAAGACCTCATTTGTCACGCGGCACAATTAAGAGGGCACGCTCAGTTACCGCCGTACGTACTGTTTTTCACATGGAATAGAAGTGTTTTTCCATCCAAATATTTACTGTAATTATGATTTTGCTAGTTGAACTACGGCAAATTCTAATTCACCTACAGATTGGAATTATGTCATCAAGTTACGAAGGTGCAAAAATGGAAAACAAACACATACTGTATATGAAGTAGATATCTACTATACGTTCAAATGGGCTGGGGGAAAATGGTGTATATTTGTTGTATTGCATGCAGCCGGTGGGGCTCCATGTGTTCTGCATATTCTGCATAGTTGAGTTCGTCATTGATTGATGAACGTTTCAGTACCGTCAGCGACCACAAGAGGGAGACAAGGATGAGCTCATTCACATTTTTTTTCGAGTCTATTTTTAACTATATGCAGAGATTGCAAAAGCACTGGCACTCTGTATGTAAGCAGAAGTACAGATGTAAAATACTCTAGTAAGAGGCAAAGTATGATTCAACACTACTTTTACTTTAGTAAAATAAACAGAGACTGAAATGTACACGTGTGTATTTTTGTACAAAATCAAAAATACATTATCAATTATATACAATACCGGTTTTGATAACTTAGGACAAGGGGAACAAAACTTTCCCTAATTTATTAACTTCCATAGTGCTCATACTGAGAAGGAGCACAAAAAAGAAAAGAAAAAAAAAAACTTAAAGATGCCGTAAAGTGAATTCCGAGATTTGTTTCGGATTGAAGATAATTGCTGATATCATGTGCAAAGACTGAGAATGTAGTACTCAATTGTGGGGATATAGTATTAAATTCTCCCACGATACATATAAGAATATGAGCACCTTCATTTGCATCAACAGGTATGTGGCGCTATTGCGACGTGCAGTTAAGTTTGAAAGTCCATACGTACAATCAATAAAAAATATAAAAGAGGTGATCAACTTACCTTATGACTCGGTGAGAACGGTGATGTGACGTACGTGGTATGTGGTGGTTTTCCAAGCTCACCCATGCAGCTGTTCATTTATAGGACACACACCACTGTAACTTTATCTTTACCATTGTTTTGTAGTCGAGAGCTGACCAATTCCTTCTTTTTAAATTTTGTTCCTAACTAAAGTTCTACTCTGCGAGAGGCTGCAGTACGTATCCGTGAGCCTCTGTGCAAGTGGTGGGCATGTGCAAATGATTGACAGACTATTTGGTCACGCAGGCAAGTTAAACAGATAGTTTTAACATATATGACAAAAAAAATTGTTGTTGTTGTTTTAGGGGGGAAACCGCAAACTACACCTTTAAGGCCATATCACCCAAACCTACATGCCAGTCCTATTTGAATTGTGAATTTATCAAATGCTAACAGTTAGACGTCTTCTCAGCATTGACGCAACTAACTCCCTGACTGTACTGTATTTTCTGCTGACCCCGCAACCAACGACCCCCACCACGTGCCCTCCCCCCACTGGCACCGTCGACTGCAAAGAGAGTGATTTAGTTACACAGTGGAGATCCCCGTATTGATCCCTGAAGAACAACATCCAACATCCTCAGAGACCCACGCACCCGTGGGCACCTTTGAGTGACCTCCAGCAACTTCCTGACACCGCTACAACATCCACTGGTCACTTCATTAGGTACAGCGGCAAGAGAATTCTGTTCAGTTTTGATTGACAGTTATTTATTTCTGTTTAGTTTATCTTGAATACAATTACATCATAAAACATTTAATTCTAAATAAAGGAAGAGAGTAATTTCATTAATAAAATAGTGACAATAGAATATGATGAATGATAAAATAATGAAACTTAATAAAATACAATTTAATCTTATATTAAACTTAAAATAAGTAACTAGAATATTTAATTACTAAAGTATTAAACATTTTATTTTAAAAATCACTTTTTGATTAATACAAACAATTATACAACGACAATAACATGAAATAAAATGTATTAATACAATACCATTTAATATTTATTTACATAAATTAATTAATACAATTACAATAAATACTGATTTAAATGAATAAATTTAAAACAATGGCCATTCATGAAAAAAATGCATTGGAATGAATGTTAAATAAATAATACAAATACAAGTATTTTAAATGAAATTAATAAAACATACTTTATACATTTTATTACATGGAATCAAACTGAATTAATTCAATTTCATTCATAAAATTTCATGAATGCAAGAAATGATCATCATCATAATTCTAATTGCGTTAGAATAAATTAATTAAATCACCCTGACTCGCTCCCAGAGTTAGCTGGGATAGGCTCCAGCATGCCTGCAACACGACAGCAGTACACGACAAGCAGTACAGAAAATGGATGGATAAATTAATAAAATATATACAAATAATAATTTATTGGAATGAATTTAAATAAATTCTAAATAATGAAACAAAATCAATACAAATAAAATACTTTGTGGATAAGCAAGATTGAAAATAGATGAATAAATTAAGAGCATTAAATTCATGCAATAAAAACAAAAGAAATAAACAATACATTTAAAACAATGATGAAAATGTAATTCATCACAACATATTCAGATACTGTTGCAAACCCTCCAAGACTTCTTTGTTGTTGGTTACCTAGTGAGGTTTCCCTTAATTTCTCAATAAATAATGCATGATGTGGGTTTTTATAAATAAGTAGAATTTCATTCTTTTTTTAATTTTTTTTAACACAGCACTTGCCATTGCATCTCATTGGATTGTGCAGCTAATCAAATGTCCTAAAACAGACACAAAGCTTGATTAACAATATTGCAACATCAGAGCAGAAAAATACCAAGGAATGCGTTCGTGATCACGAGGGGGATATAAAGTACAGATGTTGAGAGTCTTCACAGACAGTCTTCACCTGCTGCCATTTGGAGCACCACGCTATTGGAAGACAGTCAGTTCTTCTTCTTTGGTTGCACCCAGCATGCATTGCCCGCCAGGGGATTGAAGCACAGGCCAAGAGAGAAGATCGGGAGGTCGGGGATGGGGGGCCTCACCTGCGAATGGTTACGCTGGACTGGAAGCCCGAGTTACGCTTCCCAGTAACAACAGAGAAGCCAGACGCGCTCATCCATAGCGAATGAATACGGAGCGTCGACGTTAAAAGCCGCGAGGATGTTAGCCAAAGGGGGTGAGGGGATTCTCCCAACGGGGCGTCTTTACGTTGTCATATATTCATGGTCCTCAAAACTGAGCTCGGGTGTCAGGCCCTCAAAAAAGATGGAATGCAAGCCCGTGATGAATTAGCCCCTATTGTCGAATGATGATACAGATAGTCTTTCTCGCCGTATTTCCCGTGTTTATTTAAAACAGACGCCTCCGAGGCCTTTTTATTTATGACCCCTCAGTCTTTGAACTTTGAACCACGCTCGGTCGAGGTCCTACAGATTCAAAGTTGATAAAAGACTTGGTAGGAAATCTTGTCAAGTGAATGCTTCCGTTCCAGGCTCAAATTATTGCCATCATAAAGCATTTAACTTTCCAGTCAATGTTTTAAAGCAGACGTATTGTGCATTCTTTTTTCCAAATATTAAACATTGTCTTAAAAATATTTATAGTAATCCCACCAATTCTATTTTTTTTTTTTCCCTATGTAACCTCCTACTGTTGTCACTGAAAAACTGACACTGGGTGACTAAATGGGTTAGGAGCATTGATATTTTTTCAGCATAGTGCAGCGTTCCCCAAGTTTCTTTGCACCACGGACTTATTTGTTTATTTCGTTTGCTTATTTCAAGGATAGCCCGTTGAGATGCAGCATCTCATTTTCGAGGGGGTCCCTACAATACATAAATATAAACACCAGTAATACAAAATCATATTTAAAGGTAAATCCAGACCATATATATTTAAAAAAATATTTAAACACAGAAAGACCTACATCACACACACACACGTTGTGCTCCCCTAAGACTAACCTCCCACCAACAGCCAATATTACACAATATGCACGTACATATATATAGATAGATATAAGGTCAACGGGTGCGAGCAAGGGAAGATGAAGTCCATACAGACAGAGTCCAGAAGAGAAGGAAGGTTTAGCCGGCACTTGAATGTGAACGTGGATCTTCACCCAGCCAAGCTGCCAAGTCATGGGCAGAGAAAGAGAAAGTTCGGAGTCCTCAACTGTTGGGAAAAGGGGAGAGAGAGGCGGGAGGAAATGGAGAAACCAACGTCCCCCCAGGGTAATGTTGTTGCTCAATGAGACACGGTTACAAAGGTTTTACACGACGAGAGAGGAGCCCACTAGCGGAAACGGACTACACCCAAAATGTCCGCCAGGCTCAGGCGTTCAAATTGACGTTTTCCTGGCGGACGTTACAGACAAAGCTTTGAAGAAAACACCACCCAAAAGAATAGAGCAGCTGATGCGGATCCACGGAGCAGATGCGCTTACAAAAGAGTCGGTTTACAACGAAGTTGTGCTACGATTTGCTAATCATGCTGATTGAGACTCATTTGTCAGTCGCTCAGTCTGTGATGGAACAATTCTCCTGTACATCGGGACATTTCAAGGTTTCAACTGGTTCGGCGTAAGAAAGCCTCTTACGTAATATTGCCATGCTTAGTGTTTTTCTGTAGTTGTGACGTTACTTCTGCAACGGCGTAGATAAACAACGCATTCGTAAACCGAGTGTGTGTGTGTGTGTGTGTGTGTGGACAAGTGCTATGGATAATGGTCACTGCAGTCACTGATGCACTTGTTAGCCATTTATTTATACACACTCAGGCACCAGCTGCTGTCGGCCACAGCTCGCGCGATTTTTTTGGTGTGTTCAAAAACATTTAAGATGTATTTAAAAGTGTGTTTTAATGAATTAAGCGGGGAGTGGTAAAACTATGAAAAGATATCAAAGATTTTCACCTTGTGTGGATGAGTCTGGAACGTGTTGTTTTGTGATAAACAGGGATTCCGTGTCGGTGAGTCTAGTTTAGCTTAGCCTAGCTTAATTTTGCACACTTCAAGTCAATTCCACTTCAAGTATGATTCCAGTTAACTTGCAAATATACATTATGATATGCGTTACAACCTGAAGTTGGAAGAGTTCAAAATGTTTCGAAATGACCCACGCCATGGACGTTGTGTTCCATTAATAGTGACATGCCAAAGGTAAATTGCTGTGTCAGCATTCGCGGGCTTCCTTCCGCCCGTCAACGTGATGACTTAGCGCCGTTCAAGCTGTTCGCTTGGTCGCAGAGCAGTTATTTCACTTAATTGTTTCCTGAACTTTGCGTTAGAGTTTTTTTTTTCCCTGTCATGGATTGATGGCGGGCGCTCTGTGGCAGACGTGGATTTAGCAAGAGTGGAAGGGGGGGTTTTATGTGTGTGCGTGTGTGTGTGTTGGCCAGGTGAGGAAAACAAATGTACCTCATTTACTTGTGACACCACCATCAAGTCGAGACGTGACGCTCGGAATTAACACCTTTGCCCAAGCATTCCGGAGAAATTGTTCCCACTGCCGAGATTGGCCATCGCCAGACGTTCCAAATTAGCATTCCGACTCAGCTCCATTCATGTTGTGGTTACTTGCTTTAATTACTACTCCCCGCGCCACCGCCAACCTCACGCCCCCATCGGGGATACAAAGGAAATTAAAGCATTCATCAGCAATAAAGACGCTTTTTTCATGGCGAATCCTCAAAATGATCTTCAAAGTTTGATGCAACACATTAGATGCGTAGGCAAAAAAAAAAGCCTCACCCATTTGCTGACTGGATACTTGAGGCTCATTTGAGCAAAATCCCTAGCAAGAATTCATCAAAGTACGAGCTCTGGAATTTGCAGAAAATTGCGACTTCAACCCAAAATGGCTCACTTCTTATCCAATTCCTGGCGTAGGTCATTTAGACTTGTTTGTGTGTCCTGTTATCATAGCTGCTACCATGCCCACCCAATTTCGTGCTGATCAGTCAAACTGGTGTCTGGGCCTCATTTTGTCTAAATCTCCAAGAAGCGACACTCAGAGAATTCGCCAGGTTGCCGCTGAATTTTCCCACTTTTAATGGAGACGGATTTCAAAGTAACGGGGAACCTCCGTGAAGAGACAAAGCGAGGGGAGATTCATCCCTCCTTCACTTGCTCCAGGCAGCGGGGCAACCCTAATGAGAGGGGGGGGCGGATTGTATAAGGAGAAGGTGGGCACTGTGATATGATTTAAGGGTGTGGGGGGGGGGGGGGGGGGGGATAGAGACCTACAGGGACAATGGGAATCCGGGGAGATGGGAAAAAGATTGGCTGCACGAGTGATGGGGAATGACACCATGATGATGACAAGTGTGTGCGCGTGTGCATGCGTGCGTGCGTCACATCTCTGCTTTGCCACTATGATACAGTCAGTCCATCCTGGAAGTCCATTTTGTTTGTTGCACTTAGCTTAACAATGTTAAGCTAAAACATGTCCTATTTACCCCAAAATGTACCATATATATTCAGTCATTCTGTCATTTAAAAGACTATAGTTATTGGATAAAATAACTCTAGTTCTTACCTTAAGTGGGAGTTAAAAACTGCATGCCATACCAATTCTTAAAAAGACTATGTAGTTTTCAAACTGCTAGCGATATTTGAATGTAGCCTGATTTCAGGCCCCCCCCCTGTCCAATGAAATTGCTCCCAACTCACGAAACTTGGACAAAAAAAAGACTGCTGTGTCCTGCTTGCCTGCGGGGGTCGGCTGCGAGCGCACAATGTTACGCGAAATGTTACCGGTGTGATGTTCCGTTTTTCTTGGGAATGTACAATAAGTTAAAAAAAATAGAAGAGAAGTGATCAACATACCTGACGACTTGGTGAAAACGGTCACGTGATGAAAACGGTCACGTGATGTACGTGGCGCTTTTCCGAATTCCGGCATGCAGCCGTCCGAGTATAGAGCACACATCACCATTATATATTGTATCTTTACCATTGACTTAAAATAGAGAGCCAATTACTTCTTTTTAACTTTTGTTGCTAACCGGAGTTAGCAACAAAAGTCCAACTAAGTAACTATCCAGCCAAGTAGCTATAGTAGTCCACTCTGCAAAAGGCTGCGGTGCGTCCTCGCGAGCCTCCTTTTTTGTACGTAATTGATTGTATCGCAATTGATTAAAAAAAGCAAATTTCAAAACATTTAATTTTATTGATTTTATATCAATTAGACTTGCTAACTCTATTTTTGTTTCTATTTTAAAATACTTTGGCGGCGCGGTGCTGGACCGGTTAGCATATCTGCCTCACAGTTCTGAGGATGGGTTCAAATCCGGTCTCGCCTGTGTGGAGTTTGTTCTCCCTGTGCCTGCGTGGGTTTTCTCCGGGTACTCCGGTTTCCTCCCACATCCCAAAAAGCATGCATGGTCACTTAACTGGAAACTCTAAGTTGCCCGTAGGTGTGAATGCGACTGTGAATGGTTGTTTGTTTATACGTGTGATTGGCTTCCCCACAATCCCAAATGAAAGTTGTAAAAATTGTAAATGGATGCCAGCTGTCTTTGTCGTAATTTTGCCCCATATTTGATAATGTACCACGTGAGCAGAAGCCCGTTGACTCGGATACTTATACAACAGCGGCCCCTGGTGGAAAGCTTTGTCATAGTTCTCTATGAACCACAACATCAGGTGTCAAAATACTGTATCTCCCTGTTCAAAAATGATGAT
This sequence comes from Phycodurus eques, assembly GCF_024500275.1. Classification (NCBI taxonomy): domain Eukaryota; kingdom Metazoa; phylum Chordata; class Actinopteri; order Syngnathiformes; family Syngnathidae; genus Phycodurus; species Phycodurus eques. The sequence goes on from NC_084540.1 coordinate 15,548,031, forward strand.
TATATTTTCACGTTTATTATTATGCTTGACCAAAACATTAGGAACAGGTCACTGCAACCACAAAAATAAACATTTGAAACCTTTATAAGGCCTGAAACCTTTATTTGAAACGCAGCCCTGGTCAAGGACCGCTTCTGTGTTTGTTTCCTCGTATTCTTTTTATTTTGTAATATATCGGTTCAAAAAAATCTCAGTCACTTTCTGCCAGTATTGTTCAAACTGTAATTTGATCAGGGTCGTGGCTTAAAACACTAATTTGAAACACTTAACGCTGACTTGAAACCCTACTTTCAAACATTAATCCTTGAAAACCTCGCTAAATGATTATTTTTAAATACTGTTATATGAACTAGACTTTTCCATGGGAGCACACGTGTACCTAGTGCTGAGTCAGCGGAGTGTCATTCACTGGTGTTTATTTTTGCATCTGAGCTCCTGTATGACCTTCCAGCTGAGCGCCAGACTCCTCCTCACCTCTGCCAGGTCTTCCCGGATCTCCTCCAGCAGGTCCAGCTTGGATAGTTTCCTTTCGATGGACAAAAGCAGGCGCTCCCCCGACTGCGGGGCGGCGGCGGCACCCTCGGGCCGAGGCGATGGTGGAAGCGTAGTTAAGGCCCGCCGCTCCCGCAGCGTGTCGAAATACGAGTCGATGAAGGCTTCCAGCTCCTCCAAGCTGCTCCAGTCTCCTCTCTGGCTGTAGAGGGAGTGCTCCAGGCGGGCGTACCCGTCGGGAAGCGGACCCTGGCGGGGTGGAGGCAGCACCAGGAGCATTATGGGAAGTCTGGGCGGGTGAATGTGGAGCCACGCTGGTACGTTGATGCTTAAAGATTTCAGTCTGTCCTGAAGCACGGGCAGCAAACGGGAAGTGGCGTTCCCGCCGTTCCGCACGGCCGAGGGAAGCGCGACTTGTTTGTCAGCAGATGAAAACTCACTCGAGTCCACTGAGGGACCCTCACTGGAGGACTCACTGAAAGACTCAGTGGAAGACCCTCTACGCTTAACTGCAATGCAAGAAACAACACGTTTAAACGTGTGACATAAAGACATTTCAAACTCTAATTTGAAACCTTAACCCAAGCTTGAAAAACTCGTTTTAAACTTGTACCCAGACTTGAAAACCTAACTTTGGAACCCTACATTGAAAATCTATACTTGGTTTGAGACTGTGAAAGCCGGTTTGAAACCCTAATTTGAAACCCTATTCCTGTCTGAAAACCCTAACTTGAAACCTTAACCCTTGTTTGAAAGCCTAAACCAGACTTGAAACCTTAATTTGAAAACCCTAAACCGTATTTAAAACCCTAAACCAGGCTTGAGACCATCATTTCAAATGCCAACACTGACTTCAAACACTAACCCAGGATTGAAACGCTAATTTCAAATACTAACCCTGATTTGAGACTGTACTTTAAAACCCTAACACTGGCTTGACACGCTAACCCTTGTTTTAAACCCTAACCCAGGCGTGAAACCCTACGTTCAAATGCTGACCCTGATGTGAAACTCGACTTTGAAACCCTTATACTGGTTAAAACCATAAACCTTGTGTAAAACCTTAACCTAGTCTCGAGGCCCAAATTTTGAACACTAACCATAACTTGGAGTTCTTCTCTAAAACCCTAACCCTCGCTTGAAACCCAAAACCTGGTTCGACAGCTTATCCCAGGCTTGAAACACCAATTCGAGACACTAACCATGACTTGAAAACCAAATGTGCAACCATAACCCTTTTTGGAAACATTAACCCAGTCTTGAAAGGCTAACTCGGGCTTGAAACCGTAATTTGAAACTAACTTCAACCCCCTACCCTGGCTCGGAGCCCACATTTGAAACTTTGATTTCTTTTATGACATTGTGCGCAGCCATATTGTTTTCAAAGGACTCACAGTGATTTGAAAGCTGATGACTGTCACTGGGCATCAAACCTAGATCCTTGCACAGCGTGGCACTCTTGTGGTCCGGTGGGGCAGATGATCCAGTGGACGTGTGATGCTCCGCCGCCAGCATGCTCTCCACCTGCGCCATCAGCTGTAGCACCTGCGAGCCCTCTAAACGCCGTTTGTTGTCCAACACGTGGTATCTGTTCCTGCACTTGGCCACCAGCTCCCTCAGCGCCGGCCCCTCGCTCTCCAGCCGTTGTTCGATTCCTGTGTCGCCCAGCCAGTCGCCATGGCTGAACACCACCACGGCCCTCCTCCAGACCCCTTCCAGCTGCGCCTCCAAGGCTTCTCCTTGGCCGCCGGTGAAGGCAGCGCTGGCGTTGACTACCACCAGCACGGCACAGGACGGTGCCCCCTTCAGAAGGTCGGCGGTTAGAGGGAAGTCGCCCGGCGTGTCCAGTACCGTCACCGCCCGATCGCCGACACGGCCCCGCTCCAGGGTGCAGGAGGTGGTCGGACGGTCTGTGTGGAAGCAGTCGTGGCCCAGCACCGTGTTGCCGCACGAGCTCTTGCCCGTTTTGCTGCCACCCACCAAAACAAGTGTCACTTCAGAGAGGGGGCGGGACTTGTCTGAAACATCAATAAGCTGCTTTGAGTTAGCCAAATCAATAACTTTTTGAAAGGGTTTATGAATACAGAATACAGCCTTGAGATACGACCCGACTTACGAGTTTTTCAAGATAGAAGCCGTCGTTAAGCCGATTCTTTTGCTTTGACTTGCGAGCAAAAATTCGAGATACAAGCACTGTGCGGTGTCAACAAACTGAGCTCACTTTACAACAAGTAGCAGTTTGGTGACTACATGCCTGTGAGTATTGTTATATTACATGCATATATTACATTACATTACACCTACATGTGTTGCTTAAGGGTTACAACACAGGGACTGTTAATGCTAATATTTTTACATTATCTGTTAGCATTAAGCTAGCAGACTTATGTGGTTGTTTCTCCAGTTATTTGTTTTAGCCTCTTTTTTTTTTTTTTGAACATTTGTACACTATTTTCCAAACTGCTCGAATCTCAAAATGTTGCTCGCAAGTCGAACAATGGCCCGCATCTTGAGAGACTCGTAAGTCGGGTCACTCGTAAATTGAGGTGCTGCCGTTGTCTCGCCGAGGTGCGTACCGGGTGCCTCCCTCCTCTGCTGCTCCATCTTCATCTTCCGCTCCACGGCTCTCTTCTCCTCCACCCTCGTCATCCTCTCCAACTGGTCCTCCTCTTCACCCGCCGCCCGCCAATGTCCGCCGACGCAGCCCGCCACCATCTCCTCTATCTTTCCCAGCAGCTCCCTCACCTGGAAACTCACTTTTGTAGCCATAACCTTGACTTGAAACCCTAACTCAGGTTTCAAAACCCTAACATTTGTTTGAAACCCTAATCCTGGTTTTATATCAAATTATTTGTGAAACTTTAACCCCTACTTTGCAACCCCAACCCACATTTTAAACCCAATCCTTTGTCTGATACCCCGACCGTCTTAAAACCCCAATTTTGAAACCCTAACCCTTGCTTAAAACATTGACCCTGGCTTTAAACCCTTCTTTAATCACTAGCCCAGGCTTGAAACCCTACTTTGAAACTTTAATCCTTATTTCAAACCCAGATTTGAAACCCTAGTCCTTGTTTAAAACCCTTACCTAGGCTTGAAACCGTGATCTTGATAAGAAACATGAAACCCCAACCCAGAAACCCTACTGTGGTGCTCTAACCAAGTCTTGAAACCCTCCTTTGAAGCCCTTCTCCTGACTTGAAACCCTAGCCTGTTTTTAACCCAGTCCTTTGTATGAAACCCTACCCCTGTCTTAAAACCCTATTTGAAACCCTGACCCTTGCTTTAAACCATACTTTGAAACAGTAACTCTTGTTTGACACCCTAACCCAGAGTTTTAACCCTAACTTGAAACCGTAATCCTGGTTTGAAACCCTGTTTAAAACTCTGAACCCTTTTAATCCGTAACCAGTCTTGAAACACTAACCCTGACTTGAAACCCTAACCCAGGTTTTGGGCTAAGTACTTTGTATGACATCCTATGATTAAACCTGAACCCCTGCCTGGCTTGAAACTTAAACCCTGATTTAAAACTCTATTTTTTCTACCCTAACACTCGTTTGAAACCCCTACCTTGTCTTGAAACCTTACTGTGAAACGCTAATCCGAACTGAAAACCATCATTTCAAAACCTGAACCTCCCTTACCTGGAATCCATCCCCGGCAGTCCTGTTGTTGAGCACGTGGGTTCGATTCCCGCAGCGCTCGACCAGCCACCGCAGCGACTCACCCTCGCTCTCCACGTGCTGCTCGGCGGCCGTCTCGCCCAGCCAGTCCCCAAAGCTGAACAGCACCATGACCCGGCTCCAGACGTCCCCGCCGAGCAGCTCCAGGTGGTCCTGCGCCGCACGGCGGTAGATCTCGGAGAAGGCGCGGTCCGGGCGCACCACCAGCAGGAAGGCGTGCGGACCCGGAGCGCAAAAGGATGGGCCGAGCCTGATCTGACCACGGTCGAAGGCAGTGCTCTCGTGGACGAAGAAGTTCATCCACCAGCCGGGCGTGTCCACCACCGTCACCTGCCTCCCGAAGGCCGCGCCTCGTCCCATTGCGCAGCGAGCCGTTCTGCCCGAGGACCGCCGCCCCTGGTCCCGGCCCAAGATTGTATTTAGAGAAGAAGTCTTTCCGGAACCTTTGGCTCCCAGCAGCACAATCCTGATGTCAGGCAGAGGGGGAGCCCGCTCTGGAAATGTGGGATGCAGGACTTGAAACGAATGGTGACTTAAACCCCAATTTTGAAACAGTAACTCAGGTTTGAAACTTCACTTTGTAATCCTTAGACTCATTAAAAACTCTAACTGTGGTTTGAAATCCTAATTTCAAACGCAATTTAATCTAACCAGGCTTGAAACCCTACTCCAAAACCCTCAAACTCTGTCTTGAAGTCCTTTTTGAAACTCTAAGCCTTGTTTGAAACACTGAAGGTGGTTTGAAACTCTAATTTGAAACCCACACCCTGACTTGAATCTCTAAATGTCTTTAAAGCATACTGTGAAACCCTAACCCTAGCTTGAAACCCCAATTTTAAACCCAAACCCTGACTAGAAGGCCTAATTTCAAACTCTAACACTGGCTTAAACCACTGACTTGAAACCGTACATTGAAATCCTAACTACATTTTTAAAATCATAATTGGAAACCCTTACCCTGGTTTGAAACCATAATTTGAAACCCTAAACACCCAATCTTGGCTTGAAACTGTACTGAACCATTAACCTGGGTTGAAATCTCTACTTGAAACCTTAACCCTGGTTTGCAAATCTTACCTCTCATAAAGGCTCTGTGAGTTTTCATGTTCAAAAACCTGGTGTGGGCGTCCTCCTCCACTCGTTTCTTCTCCTCCGCTATGGCCCTGCAAACGCTCTCCACCATCTCAAACACGCTGTTTCTGTTGATGGCGACCAATCTCTGGATGTTCTCCAACAGCTCTCCGACTCGACTTCTATCGCTCAAGTCGATGACGTGACACCTCTGTCCGCACTTATCCCTCAGCCAACCAAGGGCTTCCGACTCCGAGAGCCCCCGGTCCCGTTTGTGCTCGGGCGCACCTAGCGAGGTGAAGACCACCACGCAGTGGCCCCACACCTTGGGCCCCAGCAGGCCCACATGCTCTTCCAGGGCCCGGCGGCGCCTCTCCGTGAAGGGTGAGCCAGCTTTGACCGCCACCAGGAAGACGTGGGGTCCTGGAGAGCACATGGCGACGCTCCCCTGGATCTCCCGGCGCACGATACGGGCGGTGTCCTCCACGCCGAAGTCGCACCACCAGCCGGGTGTGTCCACCACCGTCAGCCAGTGCCGGCCCACCGGGGCCAGCCGCCGCAAGCACGACGTCCTCTCCTTGGTGACGAACTCCTCTGTGCCCAGGAGGAGGTTTCCCAGGGAGCTCTTCCCTGAGTTCCTGCCCCCAAGGAGGACGAGCTTCAACTGGGAGGTATACCAGCCATCCACTAAAAACACAAACAGTATTGATTGGGAATTAACGTACCATACAGTCAGTGAAAGTTAAATTCAATAGCCCTATTGTTACATTCATTAAAATAGAAATGGCCATGTTTGCCACTCATTTTAGAACCCGAGGCGTATTAAGGAGACATTAGCTTTATTGGGAAAGAACTATTAGCGACTTTATTACATGTTGCATTTAACAGAAACATTTAATTTTTTACAATAAAAGTGATTATATTTCCTGCTCATTTTAGCCTCTTAGCTTCATTTGATTTGTTGGGAAGGAACCATTTTTGATACCGTAAGTGAAAATTTAATTTTAATATCAATATTTTTTTAACATTTTTTTCAGCTAATTTTAGTCTTCTTCAGTTTCATTACCTTTATTTGGGAAGGATGCATTTTTGGCAACTTAATTGGGCTTTAAATGCAACACAAGGACATGTAGTTGTTATAGTCATTGGAATTAAAAGCTGTGTGTTTACTTCTCCTTTCACGCTCATTTGGCTTCATTGGTTTTATCAGGGAGGAACCATTTGTGCTAACTTTGGTTTGTGTTCCATTGGAAAGCGCTACGAGGCAGTTGCAACGTCCATCCATCCATTCTCAATAACGCTTATCCTGTTCAGGGTCGTGGGGGCAGTAGCAACGTTTACTAGCCAATTAGCAAAGAAGAGGGGGGGTGGGGGGGGGGGGGAAGATAAATCGGATCTAATGAAAAAAAGTAGTAAGTAAAAACATTTTTTATAATAATACTAATGGATGAGTTGATAACTATATACCCAAATGTTAGAGTATTGCAAAGTAGCGGAAATAATAATAATAATACATCTCATAAGCAATTCCAAAATGTATATTTAACCACTAATTATAAAAATTAAAAATACCCATGAGAAATAACATTTAATTATAGACTGCATATCTAAGATAATACACTTGATAAATGTCAACCAGAATATTTGGTACTAGCTGTATGAAAGATGCAATGAAATCCTCAACCCAAAGCAAAATATCATAGCAGTAGAACCTGTTTGTACGTTGTACATGTCCTGGCACATCGCATATGTTCAAACACATTCCTCACCCTATCACACCCACAACATAAGGGTTTGACGTCAAAAAAAAACAAAACATCAAAATTCCATTCATCAACACTGTTACGAAGGCACGAGTTTGACTTACCTGCTGACTGCTCACCGGTTGCCATTATTTTGTTTATTATTTATCCTCTTATAAAAATAAACATAACATGTCAGCTTGTCTGTGGAAACGTGAGCTAAACTCTGTTCAACCAGACATCAGCATTCCCATTTTTATGCCTTTATGGAGGTCTGAAGGTCGGCAGAAATGAGCACACACAACAATACACGCCTCTGAGCAGCAGGTTGCCACGCCATCTTGAACTTGGAATTTCCCAACACAGCTTCATCTCAATATGTAGTGCCAATTTTACTAGAGCTGGAATTTATTTGTCAGCTTCAATTAACCCCTATCTATTCAAAATGTCTTGAAATTTCACTCTTTTTTTTTTTTTTTTTAATCAATATCGATGAGAACTGAGGAAAACACATTGAGGATTATGTGGAAATGTCTTGGTGAAAATACAAAACAGCTATCCACGGCATCATTTCCAAATTAAGTGTGACATATGTTTCATCCGCAAATTTGGGTACATCACTTACCTGAATAATTCAATACTGTAATATCATCCCTGTCCAAAAAAAAAATGCATGTTCTGTATCTTGAAAAAGTAATTATTGCTTCTTTATTCGTATTTATTCATTTAAAACTCCACAAATTTGCTTGACATTGACACCCATTTGTGCATACAATTGTAGGACCATTGATGAAAGAATTTTGCAGTTTTCTTTTCAACTAAGAATTTTTAGATTTTGTGTTTAGGGTGAGAATCGAGAGAAACACATCAGAAATTGATGAATTTTCAAGTTATGGCTATAGAATATTTTTCAGATTAAGTTCAAAATGTGCCTTGCTGGAAATTTCGACTATGCATTTAGACTTGCAGTCACTAAGCGGAATCATTACACAATATAATATTGTCAGTCTGTCCAACAAAAAGCAAGAATTATCTCTTCACATTTGAACCACTAAATTTGGTTTGAAATTGCACACACTTGTTCACGGATCAGGAAAACTATAGATGAAAGAATTCTGCATTTGTTTTTTTGCAACAAGAAACGTTTAATATTGTTCTCTTTGTGTTTAAGATACATTTTTGAAGTCATAGAATTCTGAGAGACATGCTTTTTGTTGGACAGTTAAATGATTGTAACGCTTGAAATTAATTAGTTAATGTTCAAATGTCAAGATATTTTACAGTTTGGAAATCTTTTAAATAGAAAAGATTGATTTGACCCTGGAACAGATAATGTCCATTTCTCTCACTTGGGGTGGGAGAAAATTGTCAAAGTCATGTATGCTTGACTTTTATGACTCAGAAATTAAATGTCAAATGAGATACTGCTCCAGCCCAGTGAAAGAATGTTGTTGGTGTCCGCTTTGATTCTTCCACGCTCGATTTTCCAGTTACATGCAGGCCATGGAACGCTTTAATTGTGTTGAGACACTCGACTCATGCATCCGGGTTAGTGCGAAGCTAATGCGAAGCTAATGCATCCATCCATTTTCTGAACCGCTTCTCCTCACTAGGGTCACGGGCAGGAGGCGGGGTACACCCCGAACTAGTTGCCAACCAATCGCAGGGCACATACAAACAAACAACCATTCGCACTCACATTCACACACCTACTGGCAATTTAGAGTCTCCAATTCATGCATGTTTTTTGGGATGTGGGAGGAAACCGGAGTGCCCGGAGAAAACCCACACAGGCACGGGGAGAACATGCAAACTCTACACAGGCGGGGCCGGGGATTGAACCCCGGTCCTCAGAACTGCGAGGCTGACGCTCGAACCAGTCGTCCACCGTGCCACACGAGGCTCGGCGAACAAAAAAAGGTGCATTGTGCAGATGTATGATTCAAGCTAAGCTAGTTGAAATGAATAAATGAATTTGAATAAAATGTTTGTTTACACACTGTCAGAAACGGAAGACTGATGATTGTACTGTGATTAAAGACAAAAAATAAATACAAAATCTACTTTCTGTTGTTCTGTAACTCCTGTGTTGTACCTTTATGGTAATAATTACAATTTTAAAAAATAAAATAAAATACAACCCATTACAAGTTCGGCTAAAATGGTCACCCAGCTGGGTTATAATAATAATAAACAGCACACAAGTGAGATTAAAAAAAATAATAATAAATGTTTGAGCTTCTGGTCAAAATAAGCAAATTTAGCCCGTGGCAACAAAACGTCAGCACACGAATGAGAGGTGACACAGCTTTGAAAATAAGGTTCAAAGATCAATAGTAAATAAAATCGAGTTGATTACACAGTAACGGACTGGTATATGTTTGTGTTTCTACATTCCTGTGGGTCCGTGAAGGCACATTAGGCGACTGTGATTGGTGGAGAACAAGAAAGCCAAGCAAGGGCGGTTCTGAGAGTACGCGTGCTGTTGTCGTCGAACGGATGCCATAAACCTCAGAAAAGCATCCGTGTCTGTCTTTCTCACTTTGAAACACTGCAAAGTTGTAAAATAAACGTGGGAAAGGTGCGTACGTCGAGTTTTCGTGTGGTCTGCTACGGAGTGACTGACCAGAAGACGTCAATCTCACGTGATCCGGAACGTCAACCTAGCCCCGCCCCCTTATGTAGATTCCTTATAAACAAGCTCGGCAGCTAATCGATTCACTTGTGCGATATTGTTTTACAACGGGTTCATCTTCGCCGACAGCACCCGGAAGAAGAAAAAAATGGGAGTAGTGACAATACGAGTGGAATACTGGTAACCTTATATCATTATCCCACTATTTTTATTTTTTTTAATTATACACTGTTAGTCACCAACAGAAGGCTAAGTGTAATGGTTGCTGTGTGTGGTTAACTGCTAAGCTAACCGAGTTTGTCCCTCCTCTGCAGCGGCAACTGAGGCTACGAGCCCCGCTATCTGGAGCTCGCCCGAGTCGTCAAGGGCGAGTTTCCCGATGCGGATGTGTCGGGCTTCGTGGGCCGCAAAGGTAAATAATTAATACCACAGTCAACTTAAGTGTGAGACGAGTTTGTTATTGAAAGTCATACCGTGTTTCTTTTTTAGCCAGCTTTGAGATTGAGATCAACGGGCAGCTGGTTTTCTCCAAGCTGGACCTCGGAGGATTCCCTTACGAAGATGATGTGAGTAGCTTGATGGCGTCTTTATTTTGTTTTTCTTTGTTTTTGTTTTTTTTACACACATGAACGACAACCAATGTAGCTGAGTTGTGTCTTACGACGTCGAAGTAACCTAAATGTGGCGGAGTGTGTTGATTACCAGGGATGTACCGAAATTAACATTCTTTTCCGTACGCCAATATTTTATTCATTTATTTTTATTTATTTGTTTTAAGAAAAAATGCGTTATGGCTATTCTTCAGAGCTGCCAACCTATAGAAATTCACTTACAGAGTAATTTGTCTAAATTTCTGTATTTTTAAAATGATTTCATAAACATCCCCTCCTGGAAGCTGTCACCTTATCGTGGTGGAGGGGTTTGTGTGTCCTAATCATCCTAGGAGCTAAGTTGTCTGGGGGTTCACGACCCTGGTCATCCATGGGAAACGGGTCCTAGGTGAGGGACCAGACAAAGCACAGCTAAAAGACCCCTATGATGAAAACCCCTCTGGAGCCAGGCCTGGAGGCGAGCGCCTGGTGGCCGGGCCTGCACCCAGGGGGCCTGGCCGGGCACAGCCCGAAAGGGTAACGTTGGTCCCCCTTCCCATGGGCTCACCACCTGTGGGAGGGGCCATTGGGGTCGGGTGCAGTGCGAGCTGGCTGGTGGCCGCAGGCAGGGACCTTGGCGATCCGATCCCCGACTACAGAAACTGGCTCTAGGGACGTGGAATGTCACCTCTCTGGCAGGGAAGGAGCCCGATCTGGTGTGTGAGGTCGAGAAGTTCCGATATAGTCGGACTCTCCTCCACACACAGCTTGGGCTCTGGTACCAGTCCTCTCGAGAGGGGTTGCACTCTCTTCCACTCTGGAGTTGCCCACGGTGAGAGGCACCGAGCATGTGTGGCTATACTTATTGCCCCCTGGCTCTGCGCCTGTACGTTGGGGTTCACCCCGGTGAACGAGAGGGTAGCCTCCCTCCGCCTTCAGGTGAGGGGCACGGGTCCTGACTGTTGTTTGTGCCTATGCACCAAACACCAGTTCAGAGTACCAACCCTTTTTGGAGTCCTTGGAGGGGGTGCTAAAGAGCGCTCCCGCTGGGGACTCCATCATTCTGCTGGGGGACTTCAATGCTCACGTGGGCAATGACAGTGAGACCTGGAAGGGTGTAATTGGGAGGAACGGCCCCACCGGTCAGAACCCAAGCGGTGTTCTGTTATTGGACTTCTGTGCTTATCACGGATTGTCCATAACGAACACTATGATCAAACATACGGGTGTGCACTTGGCACCAGGACACCCTAGGTCCCAGTTCGATGATCGACTTTGTGGACGTGTCATCGGACTTGCGGCCGCATGTCTTGGACACTTGGTAAAGAGGGGGGGCGGAGCTGTCAACTGATCACCACCTGGTGGTGAGTTGGCTCCGATGGTGGGGGAAGATGCCGGTCCGACGTGGCAGGCCCAAACGTATTGTGAGGGTCTGCTGGGAACATCTGGCAGAATCCCCTGTCAGAAGGAGTTTCAACTCCCACCTCCGGCAGGTCTTTGCTCATGTTCCGGGGTAGGCGGGGGACATCGAGTCCGAGTGGACCGTGTTGCGCGCCTCCTTTGCTTTGCAATAAAACAAAGGGGAAAACAGCAACTTACTGTTATTTATATTTCGGCTCCGATTTTACTGGTTCTGCTGTTTTTTTCCCCCCTTGAAAACAGATCTTTAATTGGTGTTAGAATTGTGAGGGGGGGACCGGAGCATTGGGAAAAATGTTTCTTGGTCGCACATTCAGCAACGCTCTGTGCATTTCTACTGGCAACATTTTCACACAACGGTCACATTCACAACACTTGACAGCGATGCGTTCATCGAAACCACATCACTGTCTTAGAAGCTAGCGAGCTTGAAAAGATTCATTATGCACCAAGGCGAGTCGTATTGCTAATTTCTCGCTTGCCGCCTTCTCATCCGTCATGCACTATAGGGCTTATCAATAAAAGTGCTTTAAGAACACACACACACACACATACTTTGGTGTCTCGGTCCAATGACTCGGGCTGATTATCTTTTAAAACTGGTTTCAGTTGCTATATATGCGTATGGAAGACCAACTTGCTGAGCACAGATAGGTGCAGTTGGTCCCTCTCCAAATTTAAAATAATAATAAGATAGCAAGTGTGTATTTTCCCCTACCCCCGTTTGTCCAGGTGATGGACACCATCCAGAAAGCTCAAGACGGAAAACCTCTGACGAAGATCACCAAGAGCCGCTCGCCATGCGTCATTATGTAGACATACGTGTGCGGCCGGACTAGACCGGGCTTTCCCCTAAAGTTTTCTGCTTTAAAATTATTATTATTTTTTTTTTTTAAATGTGATTAATCCTTGCAAATTTGCACTGCGCAGCCATTTTGTGGAAAGCCCGACTCCCCCTCTTTCGCTCTTGACACTGAACCGTGGGGCCGCTAATGACTAGCGCTGCCGCAAATAAGCCACACGGCTGTGCTACGATGACTTCCCATGCCCGACGGTTATGCAATTCGTCAGGAGCGGTCGACGAGGAGAATGTGTTTTGTTTTAATTGAATGCAAGGTCAGTAAGAAGTCATGAATTTACTTTTTTCTTATTAATTAACGGTTTTCAGATGCTGTGCTTGTTTTGGTGCTTCCAATGACTAAATGAATAAACTCACTGCTTGCAATACTGTGTTTTACACTCTGATTTCCTTGAGGGACATCTCCTTTGCAGCCTTGGCGACCAGTCCTCTTGTGTAAACTTTTTTTCCTCAGTCAAGCTTCGCATCGACAGGAGGCAAGAAGGGATGAGTTTTTTTTCTCCCACATAAAACACTGTGTATCCAGAAAGTCCAGAGTGTTCACTCTAGGGGGCGCTAGGTTGTTAGTCAAATATATGCCTAGTGTAGTTTGTGCTTTAAAAGATTTCTCAAAATTGTTAAATTATGGATTACTGTAGACTATTTCTTTCCACTTTTTTGTTGCTGTGAAAGCACTTTTTTATTTTATTTTTTATTTATTTTTTTGGGAGCCACTAGAATAAGTCAAACCCAGCTGATTTCCAGTTTCAAAGTAACGCATGAATCATCTTTTTCACATATATGAAAAGAAAACAAACTGCATTTATTAGGAAACTAAGGAAGACCGTGATGAATGAAATACAACTTAATATAATTGCAAATTGGGTTAAAGATTAAAATGTACAGCTCTGGGTATTTTGGACAATTTTTCTGCAAATAAACACTCAAAACGATGCTTGTTTGGGATTAATGTTGTCAGTGGTTTACTGCATAAAACAAAAAATTACTTTTACTCAAGCAACATTTTTTGCAGTGGTTTATTTTTTTACAGAGCTTTACATCTACAAGTGGGACGGCATTTTAAAAATCTATATAAAAGTTGTAAATTATATGTTCAGGGCAAAAGGACACAAAATCTGATACATAAAAAATGCAGATTGTTACATTTTGGGGGGAAATGGAAGTCATAACATTTATATAAAGTTGAAAATTGTTAAATATTGAAAAATCCAAACAAAATAAAAAAATTAAAATTCAATTATCTAAAATTGTGTTTTTTAAAATCTAAATGTCAATCTATATAGAAAATACACAAATGTATATGAATAATGAAATGATTAAGACAAATCTATGTACAATTTGCAAAATATTTAAAAAAAAATAAATAAATAAGCATTAGAATTTTTTTTTTTATATATAATGCTTGTCCTTATTGGGTCACAGGTCAACTGAAGCTAAACCCTGGACTGGCCACCAGTCAGTCACCAGGAATTTAAAAAATATATATAATTTTTAAAAAGTACACCGCAACAATGAAAACAAATGTGCCTTTCCAAAGACAATAATGGTCACTTTTACTATACAATGTGTCTAAAGTGTCTTTGCGGGGTCAGGGTGTGTCAGGATGTTGGTGCGTGGAGTCAGCAGATAGCTGGCTGATGATGATAAGCCTCAAACTCACGCATGCATCGACTTCATCTGGGCCCCTCTCGTCCTTCTTGCAGTGGGTGGTTCTACTGTAGTCTAACCATTGCCCAATAATGTTCATGTTTTTGTAAACAAGTTTATTCAGTAAATTTAAAAAGTTGTGAGATTTAGTCAAATGTCAACACACAAGGTTCATTCAAGACCAAATGTCTTTTTACTTGTTCAGTTCGCAGAAAACTGAATTGACTCTGGGTGTTGGGCTTCTGGATGAAATTTCAGGAGGAGCCTAAAATGCACTGTAAGCCTTATAGGTGAATTTAATTTCTAATTTGACCTTCTCGGCGGCACACTGTACGACTAGTTAGCACGTCTGCCTCACAGTTCTGGGGACAGGGGTTCAAATCCGGCCTCGCCTGTGTGGAGTTTGCATGTTCTACCCGTGCCTGCGTGGGTTTTCTCCGGGCACTCTGGTTTCCTCCAACAACCCAAAAACATGCGTGGTAGGTGCATAGAAGACTCTAAATTGCCCATAGGTGTGAATGTGTGCGCGAATGGTTGTTTGTTTATATGTGTCCTGCGATTGGCTGGCGACCAGTTCGGGGTGTACCCTGCCTCTCGCCCGTAGATAGGTGGGATAGGCTCCAGCAGCCCGCGACCCTTGTGAGGATAAAGCGGTACAAACGATGGATGGATGGATGGATGGATGACTATAACAACGTCAAATTAGTCTTCAATGGACAGAACACTGAAATTGAAAGAGTTTGCATCAAAGCTGAACTTCACAATGGTGGATGCTCTCAGACAAATTGGCGGTAGTCATGGTTTGATAAATTTGATAAATAATTTGCTGGCTTGACCAGGAAAGGGCAGGGAAATTATAGGAATCAAAGGTGGCGTGAGGAAGGTGAGGGTAACTATATATAAATATATAGACACATGCTGTATTGACATACAAGCACACACGCAATATGCTGATTGAAATTTGAAATTTCCCAAAAATGGCTGCCTCAAACCAAAATGGCCGACTTCAAATAGAATTTCGGGCATGGGTCCTTGAGACATTTTTGTGTATCCTGCTATGATAGACATGTCCACCCAATTCTGTGTCAATCCGTGAAACTGGTTACATTTTTTTTTGCAATCTTTCCACGGGACACCACTGAGGAAATCTGCCCAAAATGCCCGACTTTCTGTTCAAATTACAGCATGGCTCCTTGAAATCTCTATCTTTGTTTACTTATTTAGCAACATTTATGAAGGCAAAGTGTTCATCCAAGTCATGAGTGCGTATCTAATAAAGTGTGTCATGTCTCGATATAATCGTATTTCATGCGACTGACATCAGGGTCCACATGACTCACACAAGACTTCCTCTCATGCCTCCTTATCCTGTCAAAAGCTGCCGCTTTCTCTGTCAGCCCTTTTCACGCTGTGAACTGATTGTGGCAGCTGATAGGCTATCAATAATTGTCTTTGGGTTGCAGATGTAACCGATGCGATTTGTCCGGCGGTCAACTGTAGACAGACAAAAACAACAACAGGGGGTAGTCGTGGAACATTAGCATTTCGGCTAGCAAGCTAACAATAGCGTCGTATTGTTTTACAGATAATACAAGTACGTAGCTTACCTTGGAGCAGACAAAAGGTGTGTCGGTTGAATTTGGAGTGATTGAAACGACTACACGAACGATCGCATGGCTTTGCATTTCTTTCTTTCAAATTTTTAAAATTATTTCAATAATAAAATTATTTAAATTATATATTTTTTATATATTATAACTAAATACAAAAAAAGTAACCATGCGGGACGTCACATCTGAGCTGTGCTGTGATTGGCTCATCTACGTTTGTGGTTGTGACTTGGTGTAAAAGGTGCAGGTTCTTTTGCTAACCAGAATTTCTGCGACACATTTTTTTTCGTCAAATGTAAAACCTATTTCTCCTATTGTGTCTGCCTTTATTTGAATTCAAAACACAAAGACATTTTATTTTTGTTGTTTTTTTTTTTTTTGTTGTTTTCAAAAATCTCTCATACTGTACATGATTTTTATTGGCCAGCGATGATATCCTTACATTTCCAAATTTGATTTTAAACCAAAACCACATTTATTTTGAGTGTTTTTTTTTTTTTTTTTTTTTTTTTGAAGAGCAACAATAACCTATCAAAATATTTGGATACATTTTTAATTGTCTTGTTTTTGCATGAAACCATTAGAGAGAATGAAACTGTCTATGTGGTCGCAGGCCACCTTATCTCCACATCCACAGGGAGGAATGCCTGAAATTGGTCCATTTGTCAGATGACTCCGACCGTGTAAGTTTTGGGTGAATAGTACACATCAACTTTATTTTGTATGTCACAGGCACTAACATGAACCCATAGTTGCTAAACCACAACTCTTCGTCCTTAACCCTTAATCACTATCTCCAACTCATAGTCCTTAACCCAAAGTCCCGAAACCTTGGTCTTTAGCCATTTGTCCCTAACCCTTAACCATAGTTGTTAATCCTAACCCATAGTCTCTAACCATAACTCATCCCATAGCGTATAACCCTAAATGTTAGTCCCAACCCTAACCTGTAGTCCCAAAATCATACTCCCTAATTTTATGTCTCTAACCCATAGTCACCAAGCCTATCCCTAACTCATTGTCAATAACCCTAAACCATAGTCCTGAGCCCATAGTCTCTAATCATGTCATGTAATTTTGAGGGAATCCCAACGATGTCGACAAGATGACGTATTTTGACATGATATAATCCAATGCCCCTTTTCTACCCCCTTGTGTGCACCACCAGCAGCCCAAATCATGGCATCAGAGGACGCTTCATCGTGTTGAGAGCTGTGTAGTCCAACTAGGGCTGGGATATCCCAGCGTCAAGGTGTCGCTGAATGATAGCGCTGGTGTGCTGTCACGCGGGGCCTTATCTACGGCGAACTTGTGGGGTTGCTTGGCAACTGGACGGCCTGCGGGGTACGGCACTTTCTCCAGTTTGACGTATTTTTGGTTTTGGGTGTTCCCGCTCTTCGCCGTGGGGGTCTCGTCAAGGTCGCCTGGTCGCATCTCATTCTCGTAGAGGACACGCCGACAGCTGCCGGAAGCCAGGCGGGAGTACCTGCATGCAGGTAGGGGTGTGGTCTACTTTGGACCAGAGTCCCACCTACTTTATATTTATACTTTATGTTACATAGTTTATCATAGAAACTTGATATAACCCTGATGCATAGTCCAGAAACATAACTAGCGGTTACAAATCATAGTGTCCAAGTAATAATTCCTAACCCAGCCCATAGTTCCAATCTATATCTATGCGTAATCATTGATTTGACCCCCGTAGTCCTTAGCCCATAGTCTCTACACCTATCCGAAACGCAGTCCCTAACACAGTTTTATAACCGATTGTCCTGAACCTGTAGTCCCTATCTCCCTCTAAATTGAACCCTTAGTCAAAAACCTTAACCCCACAGGCATTAACCCAAAGTCACTAACCCTTAGTCCTGAACCCATAGTTGTTAATAATAGTCTCCAAGACTATCCCTAACTCATAGTCCTCACCCTAACCCATAGTACCTCAACCTGACTCATAGTCCCTAACCCTAACTCTTGGGCCTGATTCTATAGTCTTTAACCGCAACTCATAGTCCCTAATTCTTAGTTCCCGACCTTCGTATCCAAGGCTATAGCTAAATCATAGTCAGGAACCCTTCCTTAACCATAGTCTTGTAATCTTAAACCTAAACTGTTATGTACAGTGTTTCATTGGTCTTTAGTAGTGGGCCTTTTATTTATAGGAATTTATTTGTATTTGTTGTTGTTTTTTCTGCACCAAAGTCCTTCAGGAGGTCAGAGAAGACAAGAGGGTGTGACTCAAAGATAGAACAGTCATAGTTTTTTTCTAACGGCTGATTATCAGTCTGGAGCCATGAGTCTGTAACATCAATACGTGGTGACTTCATGTTGTCGTCACGTCTCTCCCTGTGTGTTACTGTTTATGTTTGACTCGATGGTAGGAATCACAAATGAGAATAAAGTTGAATTTTTCCCACATTTCTCCTAGGTAATGTACAAAGTTAGCTGAGAGTGTCAACCTAGAAAGCAACTATGGACAACAAATTGACTTTTGATGAGGTTGGTCTTTCTTTTGTCATCGGTGGCCATCGTTTGAGATGAAAATGGCTTTGATCTGACACATTTCCAATGATTCCCCCTCCCTCTTGCATGAAATCATTTCTCTTCTCCTGCAGCCCAGGGACATGTCATATGAAGACCGTGATTCCTCATTCCCCTCCTTCCCTTTGATAATGTGAGTCCTAGAGTCATAAGCAACGCTATTCACACATTCATAAATTACATACATGACATAATCTTTTCACACTGGTCTGTCAAAAGATTGAAGTTACAGGAATGATAGAAACAATAGTCAGAACTCTGCAGCATTTTAGGTGACAACTGTACATGAGTAATAAATACTTCTGGTATATGTGTGGATGTGATTGCCAAACTTAAATATATAATAAATATAAATAAAGATATCTATTTATATAAATATAAATAAATATAAGACGTGCATAATAAACAGATTATATACGCTGAGGTGAATGTGAACAGCAACAACAATAGTCAGCAGCTTATGTATCTATAATGCTATACGTGTCAATAACATATATAAAGAGTGTATTACAAATGGATTCCATATCGGCAGCAGTGAATGAACAGCAGCAAGAACTCAGCAGCATTGTATTTGGCAACTGGATATGAGTAATAAATACTATATATGCAGGTGTGGATAGCAAGTATTACATGCACATAGGAGGGCAGAACCCTCCTATGTCCAAAAGTGGTACATTTATTTGATTAAATAAATGAATGAATACATTTATTAGTCTGTACTGTTGGTCAGTCCACACATGGGTCTGTTATTTTGACAAAATTATTGACCAATTTCAAGTGTAGAAAATGGATTGCCCTTTTTATCGATGCAATGCTAATTGGATCAACAATCATGGTGTTTTTAATTTTTTTTTAAAAAAAATGTTTGTGTCCTGAAAAGTGGTGGTTTTGGAGGTGATGGAGACAATTCCACCCAATGCCAGCGATATACGGAAGTGTATGTGAACAGTAGCAAGAATAGTCGGCAGCGTTTTCCGTCTGATGTCTGTCGTCTGAATTCAAATGCATTTTCTCCCAAACCCAAGCAGTGTCAACTAGTAGGAGTTTTGCTGCCATCTTGTGGCAAAAACATTGAAGTACAGCCTAGTTGCTGACGTTTCATCTTGAACCTAGATTGGTAGATACTGCTCTCGTGTGTCTATTGACAGAATTGCAGCTTCTTAAAGTAATATGTCTTATTTTTCCTTTGTATGGGCCACCATGTCCTCAAACTGAACTAGATTGTCAAAGTGGACTATGATGTCCTCAAAGTGAACCAGAATGTGTTTAAAGTTTACTCAAAAGTTACTAAAGTGGACTAGAATGTCCTCAAAGTGGACCCAAATGTCCTTATAGTAGACTAGAATGGTATCAAAGTGGACCATAATATCCTCAAACTGAACTAAAATGTCCTCACTATGATCCAGAATGCTCCCAAAGTGGACCAAAATGTTTCTAAAATGGTCTCAAAATGGATCAGAATGTCCTTACAGTAGACCAAAATGTCAAAGTGAAACAAAATGTCCCCAAAGTGGACCAGATTGTCCTTAAAGATGGCCAGGTTGTCAATGTGGTTCATGATGTCGTGAAGTAGAAAGTCTTTAAAGTAGACTACATTATCTCTAATCTTCTAAAGTCGACTAGAATGACAAAGTCTCAAAGTGGATCAGAGGAAGCTTCATCTGCCATGTTTCAAAGTGGATCAGATTGTCAAAGTGTATTAGGAGGTCCTCAAAGTGAAACGAACTCTGTTCAGTTTAAAGTTGACCAAAATGTCCACAAAGTCGAATCCAATGTCCCCCATAGCGGAATAGAAAATCTTTCAAATACACAAGAATGCCCCCAAAATGCCCTTAAACTGTGGTAGAATGGTCTCAAAGTGGATATGGCTGTTCCTAAAGTGGACCAGAATGTCCTCAAAGTGGAGAAGATTGTCAGAGTTCATTAGAATGTCCTTAAAGTGGACCAGCCATTCTTTAAAGTGGACCAAACTGTCCTCAAAGTGGACCAGACTTATCTAACCACCTATGAGGTCTGTGGTAATTCTCGTGTAGCGTCATTGAGTGCAGGACTCCATTTCTCCATTCCAGGAGGTGTCCGGCAGACCGTGGTGATCTGTGCGATGTGGAGATCGGGCGGAACAATGAGGTTGCGCCTATGGAAACGTACATCTTTCCCAATAATTCAGAAGGTAGGCTCCTCTCATCCCCATGTAGTGGCATTTTGTTTCATACTCCACGTGGTTCTTTCAGCCTACCTCAACCTGAACACCAACGCCACCACCAGAGGCGACGCTCAGGTCAGTTTGCAATCCTAAAATCATTTTTCTAACCAACTTTGTTAACTAACTGACCATACGATTTGGACTGCAGGCGTACGTAGAACTGAACGTGCTCCAGGGAAACACCTGGCAGGAGACGGGCCGCTGGGTGGGCTTTGAGGAGAACTTCAACGCCGCCACGGGGGAGTGGGGTCCTTCCCACACGTCCTACCTGACCTTCAAGAGTCTCATCCAGCTACGCAAGACCATGAGCACAGGTGAGTTTGGACTTCATGTCAGGATTAAATCAACATTTCTGAGGGGCCAAAGTAGCTCAATCTCATCTTTTTCAAGTCTTTAAAATAGACCCAAATGTCCTTCAAGTAGACAACAACGTAAATTACGTGGACCAAAATGTCCTCAAGTTGGACCAAGACGGCCTCAAATTGACAAAAATGTCCTCAAAGTGAACAATAATTCCATAGTGCAACAGAATTTTATCAAAGTACACCAAAATGCTTCCTAAGAAGAGCAGAATGTGGACCACAATGGTTCCAAAGTGGACTGGAGTGTCCTCAAGTTGGACCAGAATGTCCTGACAATGAGCTAAAATGTTCTCAAAGTGGAACAACATTCTCTCAGTGTGGACCAGAATGTCCTTGAAGTGCACCACAATGTCCCCGAAGTAGACCAGTCTATCCTTAAACTGGATCAGAATGTCCTCAAAGTGAACAAAAAGTTCTCAAAGTGGACAAGAATTGACTCAAAGCCACTCAGAATGTCCTTGAAGTGGACCACAATGTCCTCAAAGTGGATTACAATCTTCTCAAAGTGGACTGGATGTTTATAAAGTGGACCAAAATACCTCAAAAGTGACCTAGAATGTCCTCAAAGTGGACTAGGATGTACCCAAAGTGTATCTGAATATTCACACAGTGAACTGTTATGTTCTTAAGATAGACCAAAATGTCCTCAAAGTGAACTAAAATGTCCACAAACCGGACTGTAATTTTCCTAAAGTGGACCACAGTGTCCTCAAAGTGAACGTAAATGTTCTCCAAGTGGTCTTGAATGTTCAGAAAGTTGCTCAGAAATGTGCCCAAAGTTGACCAAAATCATCTTTAAGTGGACCAAGATGCTGCCAAAGTAGACCAGAATGTCCCTAAAGTAGACCAGAATAATCTCGCTACCTATGAGGTCTCTGAGGTTTTTTTTCTTTTTTTCTGCCGTTGACATTATTTACACAGGTGCCGTCATCTTTGACCTGAACGCCAGCAGTTTGTCATCTGTGGCTGAGAATGTGGTGGACGCGCTCGTCAACAAGAACGAGATCCGAGCTAGCGATCGGGATGCTCTGCTGAGAGCGCTCCTCATGCGGCGCAGGTAAGCCCCTTGCTCCCCGGGGGTCTTTTCATGAATGCGTCTCCACAGTGTTTAGCACAGTAATTGTCAACCATTGAGGGACCAATTCTTTTGCAAAGTGCAATCCCGACTTCATTAAGTACGGCTTTGCAAATGGCGAAACCAAGGCAGTGTGTGGAGACTGTGCCAAAGCTATCCAACGAAGCGTGGAAGCCTGTTGGACTGTAGTGGATTTGTTTTTTGTTATGGAATATGAATTAACAAAGTTACATCATTTAAACCAAAGGTGTCAAACTCAAGACTCTGGGGGGGCCAAATCTGGGCCACCACATCATTTTATGAGGCCCACTAAAGCATACAGTGTGCATCTATTTCATGTTTTGTGCTAAAGTCTGTCCCAAAATTGCAAATTGTCTTGACTTCTAATAACATTGAGATATTGCCAACATTTTTAATTACCAAAGCCCCTTTTTAAAATGAATTAAGCGATAGTTTCTATTTTCCTTGACGTAGGATTTCAAAACTAGTTATCCATCAATTTGTTGTCTATGTAGAATAATATGATGAGGTAATAAACATTTATTTGGTTTTACAGTCATAACAGCCCTCTAAGGGAAACCATAACTACTGTACAATGCTGTCCACACCAAAAACGAGCTTGAAATCCCTACAGTGTAAACATTTGAATGGGTCGCAGGCTCTTTGTACAGGAAAGGTTTGTGTCCGAGGTAAAAAAAAAAAATGTTAAAAACCCCGGTAGAACGCCTTCTTTGTGTTTTTTCCCCCAGCCAGTCCGACAGACCTGTGGTCACCCCCTCGGGAGACATCGAGATGCAGACCTTTTCTGTTTCTAAAAAGGTATTTATCTCATTTTGGTGGTCCTCCACCCGAAATACTCCAAATGCATCACAGCTTCCCCTTTTTTTGCAGAGAGACAGCTCTGACAACATGGAGGCCTCCGTCGTCCTCTCAGGTATTTCCATACCACATTCAAATATTTGGAAGTTAGAGCTTGAATCAAAAGACTGTCCCTCAAAGGTGCCCTGGACCTTCTGGAGAAGCCAGTGGTGGCTTTCGTCAGGCTTAGAGACTCTTTGGTGATGGACTCTGCGCTGGAATGTCTCGTCCCTGTGCGCTTTGTGTTCGTCCTGGTGGGCCCTAGTCAGGCTGGCATGGACTACAGCGAGAGCGGTCGTGCAATGGGGGCTCTGATGGCTGACTGGGTGAGAAAATGGGTTGACCATCTGCCTTGGCTGGTTTGGTTGAGATGAAGAGACAGAGGGTAGATAGAAAGAGAAAATGGCTTAGAAGGGTTGAGAGACCAGGGTAGGGATGAGTGAATCGGCACAACAACAGACAAGGAGCTAATGTCTTCCGCTCTGCTGCACCAGGTGTTCTGTCTGGAGGCTTTCTTAGCACAGACCGACCAGGACCTGACCAATGCCATCGCAGACTTCATGGACTGTAGTATTGTCATCCCCCCAACGGAGATCCAAGACCTGGGGATGCTGGAGCCTGTCATCAAGTTCCAGAAGAGGATGCTGCAGGACAGACTGCGCCCCACCGACAACCGCCTGGCCTTCGGTGACAGAATTAAAGGTAAGCCGAGTAAAACAAGACTTGACCAAAGAACTTCAGGGTCAATTTTATGTGTCCAGTTAAGATACCTCTGGAGCCACCCAGAGAAGACCCCCTGGCCCGCACCGGGTATCCCTTTGGGGGGATGGTGAAAGACATCAAGCGTCGCTACCGCCACTACATCAGCGACTACACCGACGCCCTCAACCCACAGGTCATGGCCGCTGTCATCTTCATCTACTTCGCCGCCCTGTCGCCGGCCATCACCTTCGGAGGACTTTTAGGTAGGACTGAAAGCATCCCGTAGTTTCACGTAGAGCAATATTTTGACGGCCTGGCAGACTTGGTGTGTCAGAGAATTTCCAGAACTGGTGTCACAAAAGATATTTTCAAATCCAAACTACGAACTTTCAGTTTCTCCCCTTCGAAGTAATCCCCCTGGAGTCTAATGCAATTTTGCAGCATTCTTTGGCATGCCTTAAGGCAATCCTGGAAGGATCCTCTACAGCTCCGTCATCACTGCCATCTTGATGTCGTCCATGTCTTCAAAACTTGTCCCCTTGATGTCCCCCTTTAGAGTGGGAAAGAGGGGGGGAGGGGGGGGGATCACACAGGTGAGATGGGAGGGTTCTTCTCGGCCAGGTATAGTTGGACGCTCAGGGCATTGTGCGCAGATGTGTTGTCATGGTGAAACAGTCACAGGTTGTCTTGCCACCTTTCTCGCCTCTTCTCGCACATGGAATGAAGCAAACGCTGCAGGATGTCTTTGTAGGTGTTCTTGGTGATCTGGAATACTCATAGTTTGTAATTTGGGTTTGTAGTTTATCTTTTGTGATACCCGTCCTGGAACTTTTCTGATGCACTTCATAGAAACAATTACAAACAAATTATGGAAAACTCAGTGGTACCTTAAACTATGAGTTTATGTTGTATATCAAATCAAGTTTCCCCCTTGAAATTCATTTAAATTCCAATAATACGTTCCAACCATGGTTTCTGCCATTTTGGAAATCGAAGCAAGGAATTCTGTGCTTTTTTGGCAATCTCTGGATATTCTGCCTTGATTTTAATCCATGCTTTTCTTTTAATGTGGGTGCTTGGTCTCCATGTGCCGAGGCAGTCGAGAAGGCTTCATTGCCTCTTTTGCGAGCCTGGTGCCGGCGAGCTATTACGCAGCGTGTACTTGGTGCTTGAGGATCATCCTACCCATATTTTAAATAGGGCTGCTAATACCTTGTCTCTTTGGTCTCTTTCTTTTTCTTGGAAGTTGTCAGCCCTTCTTCTGTGTCCTCTTTGGCCTTTTCCCCTTTCCAAAGAAGCTCTCCAAAGACTGTTTCTCTACCCCTTTTTGTTAGCTTGTGGGCTTACTTTTTTACTAAGTTACCGAGACGAGCAGTTTCACATGTGTAGAGAGGCACAGGCGGATGCACATGATTTTCAAAATAAATCTTTCAGACTCTGATGATCAATTCAATATTTTTTGTTCAGTCTCCACTGTCAATCAAATACAACTTCTACCACCTGAAAAAATGGATACTACTTCGTCCAGCAAAAATATATCCACTGAAAACCTCCGGGGGCTGGAATACTGTATATCCCACTGGGTTCTCACGGAGCTTTTTCACGCCCCAACAACAAGGCACTCTAAAGCAGCCACGCCAGCGTGAAGCCCCCTTCCACACACTGGTTGTCATGTTGGACATTAAAAAAAAAATCCTTGTTCTTCTGCCTTCTCTCCGTGACATGCGCACACTCATGGCCAACAAGGAGACGCTCTAAAGTGGCCACACCAGCCGGAAGCCCTGGTCCAAATGCTGACTTGTCAAGACTGCCTTTTTTTTTTTTAAATTAACCCCTTGCCCACTACTCCACCTTTTTCTGCGTGCAGCCAGGCTAGCGGACTATCCGTAGGGAAGTGTCTGCATAGCTAGTCAGCGAACGGCACTTCCCAGTTGCACAAGATAACCTCTGATTCGAATGAAGGCGCTCAAGTTCTTATATAGTGGGGAAAGACTGACTCTTGCCAGTGTATCACTAGTACCCTTTTTAGCCACACCCAAAGAATTTAAGAAAACTGAAATAGTGAATAACTATTCAATGCTATATTGCCAGCATTGAGTACTACATACGGCAGTTCTCAGTTTGTGCACATTTTTCATCAAGTATCTTCAAACATTTAGAATGTATTTAGAAACAAATCTCTACATTCATTTTACATGTTCCTTAATTATTCTTTGTCCTAGCTGATAAAACAGAGAGGATGATGGGTGTGTCAGAGCTGATGATCTCCACCAGCGTCCAAGGTGTCATCTTCTGCATCATCGCCGCACAGCCTGTCCTGGTTCTCGGTTTCTCTGGACCGCTGCTGCTCTTCGAGGAGGCCTTTTACACTGTACGAGTCCACCGTAAGTATCACCGTTGCCTTCTTGTACCTCATTGTCACGCATATGTGCCTTGTCATTCCCTTGCTATAGTTCTGCAAATCCCAGGGCATTGAGTACTTAGTGGGCCGTATCTGGGTGGGCATTTGGCTCATTGTGATTGTGGTGATCATCGTGGCGGTGGAGGGCAGCTTCCTGGTGCGCTTCATCTCCCGCTTCACCCAGGAAATCTTCTCCATCCTCATCTCCCTCATCTTCATCTACGAGACCTTCTTTAAACTCTTTAAGGTTTCCCACACCGGACTCATCTTCTCATCATCTCTACATCCATTTGTCCGACCATGCTTTTCTTATCACTTGGTGTGGTGTAGCCCTAATCCCAAAATCCTTAACCTTTCCCCTAACCTACCCCTAACCTTTACCCTCACCCTTATCTCACTTCGAATTTCTCAACATTAACCCTGATTAACTGCTAACCCTCATCCCTTAACCCCTACCCCAAACCTTATGCTGAACTCTAACCCTTACCACTAACCCTCCTCCGTAAATCACATCCTACCCCTGACGCCAAAACTCAACCAATTTTCTTAGCCCTTACACTAACCATTATGCCTAACCCTAACCTTTGTCCATAACCCTTACTCATACAACTTACCCAAAAGACTTCCCTTAACCCCTAACCCTTATGCCAAACCCTTAATGTACCTCTAACCCTTCACCATCTTACTCTTAACCCTTACACCTAACCTTTACCCCAAACCCCCTTGTCTATAACACTAATGCCCTTATGCTGAGCCCTTACCGCTAACCCTTACGCCTAACTCTAATTGTTATGCATAATTATTACTCCCACCCTTACCCTAACCCCTACCTATAGTAAGCATCCCTTAACCAAACCCTTACCCTTATTTCTAATCATTGTCCATAACCCTCACTTGAACCCCTTACCATAATCCCTAAACCATTTGCTGAAACCCTCATGTAGAAGCCCTAACCCGTATCCTTAAGCCTTATGACAGAACTCTGAGCCTGACCATAACCCTAACTCTTACCCCTTAGCCTTAGCCTTACGGTACCTCCTCCTGCACAGATCTTCAAGGCCCACCCGTTGCTTCTGAACTACAAACACCTGAACGACTCCCTAGAGAGCCCGTTCGACAAAGTCTACAATAAGACTCCCAACGGCACAGTGGTCATCCACAACGTGCCGATTGTGAATCCCTACCCCAACACAGCGCTGCTGTCTATGTGCCTGATGTTGGGCTGTTTCTTCATAGCCTACTTCCTGCGCCTGTTCAAGAATAGCACGTACCTGCCCGGCTGGGTAAGTCGCCGCCGCTGAGTTCAAATCAGGTCTTCTGGTCTTTTCCTGACCAGTGTTCTCGTCACAGCTGCGACGCTTGATTGGAGATTTCGGGGTCCCCATCGCTATTTTCATCATGATCGCTGTGGATATCAGTATTAAGGACACCTACACTCAGGCAAGTGATTTAAGCGTGTAGTCTGTGCAGAGGTGGGGGACTCGAGTAACATGGCTAAAACTAGTGAAAGACTTGACTTAGTATTCATGACGCTTGACTGAATATAAGATAGTGTGCCATTGCTTTTGTTTTTTTTATATATTTTTTGAATAGTGCGCGCAACACTGACAACCCACCAGTATGCTATGATGCAGATTTGATTAACTACCTCTTGAAGCAAGTATCATGGAGAGAGCTCCAAAGATTACATTTGGATTCGATGATTATGTTTTTGCTAAAAATGGGGAAAAGAGACAAGCAACACGTAAGATTTGCAACTCAAAAATAAGAAACACAAACAACCACAACATGTAACTTCAACCCACAGAAGAACCCATAAAGATGGAAGCTATGTAAACTTCACAACTTAGCTCACCAATTGCTCGTCAAACATTAACCAAGCTTCATGTCAATTTTGCGTTGAATTGAGAAGACCATAAAGTAATACACAATACGGAGACTGAATTTTGTCCATCCATCCATTTTCTGAGCCGCTTCTCCTCACTAAGGTCGCAGGCGTGCTGGATCCTATCCCAGCTATCATCGGGCAGGAGGCGGGGTACACCCTCAACTGGTTGCCAGCCAATCGCAGGGCACATATAATCAAACAACCATTTGCACTCACACCTACGGGCAATTCAGAGTTGACAATTAACCTACCATGCATGTTTTTTGGGATATGGGAGGAAACCGGAGTGCCCGGAGAAAACCCACGCAGGCACGGGGAGAACATGCAAACACCACACAGGCGGGGCCGGGGATTGAACCCCGTACCTCAGAACTGTGAGGCAGATGGCCACCGTGCCGCCAGACTGGTTTTGTAACCAGTAAAAAAAAACAACTATGTGACAGTAGAAGTGCAAATACTGAACTGCAAAATGGCTAATGTGCCAATACAGTATATGTTGTAACTGAGCGAAATTGTATGACTTGGTTTTTGACTTACTTAAGCCAAGTAATGACTTGACTCGATTTGCTTGAAGTTTTGTGGCGACTCGACTTCACTTGTACTGTAATTTTGGACTCCCTTAAAGCTTGAAGGTTAAGACTTGAGACTTATGTATGACTTGGATACAGTATCTGTGACTTACTCCAACCTTTGGTGTTG
Organism: Phycodurus eques; assembly: GCF_024500275.1. Taxonomy (NCBI): domain Eukaryota; kingdom Metazoa; phylum Chordata; class Actinopteri; order Syngnathiformes; family Syngnathidae; genus Phycodurus; species Phycodurus eques. Next base: position 15,576,511 of record NC_084540.1, read on the forward strand.
GGCATGTACGACTGTGAGCGTTACGTGGCTCTCTTGCAGAAACTGGTCGTGCCAAAAGGGATCCAGGTGACCAACTCTGACGCCCGTGGCTGGTTCATAAACCCTACGGGAGCAAAAAAAAACTTCCCCATCTGGATGATGGCCGCTTGCTGTGTACCAGCAGTCCTCGTCTTCATCCTCATCTTCCTCGAGTCCCAAATTACCACGTGCGTAATGATCAAATCACGTTTCCTGGCAATTGCAACATTGTTTGTTGTCATTGAAATGCCGCTGTTTCTTTCTCCTGCAGGCTGATTGTTAGCAAACCTGAGAGGAAGATGGTCAAAGGCTCAGGTTTCCATTTTGACCTGCTCCTCCTTGTCACCATGGGTGGCATCTCATCCATATTTGGGGTTCCCTGGCTCAGTGCTGCTACGGTGCGCTCTGTCACACATGCCAACGCTCTCACCGTCATGTCCAAGGGCCCCAAACCAGAGATTGAAAAGGTGTTGGAGCAACGGATCAGCGGCATTCTTGTCGCCATCTTGGTTGGTAAGTAAATGCAGTGTGCTTAGGCTGAACCAGGACTTCCTTTTGTCTCATGTCATGGAAAAAAATGACTCTTTTTATTACAGAGAATACCTGAAACACATTTGTATTACTGTATATTTGCAAAGAGGTCAGACAACGCACACAGTGACAGGCAGTATGCTGGGATCTGGCCACAATCTCAATTCTCAAACACAGAATTTTATACTTCCTTACACTTAAATGTACCAGAACAATAAACATAATACAGGGAGACACAGTCCAGTGGTCAGACGGAAAAGCATTGAGGGACAAACATAGCATCACCGATGTGTTAGCATCAAGGGACAATAAGGAGTCTCAAAGAGCGGAGTATTCCGTCTTCCTACAAAATGCATTTTTCACACCTTACCAGGGTTCTATACAGACATCAGTCACCTCCTTGTCATCTAATGAAACCATGTGTTACTCTTCCAAGCTTCACTAAGGCAAGGGACACAACTGAAATTTAGTAGTACATGTGAGAGATAACATTTTCCATCACATTACAGGTACATACTGAATTCTCTGTTTCAGGCGTCTCTATTTACATGGAGCCCCTACTGAAGATGATCCCCATGACGGCCTTGTTTGGAATCTTCCTCTACATGGGTGTCACGTCCCTGAATGGAATTCAAATGTGGGATCGAATACTTCTGTTGATCACGCCCAAGAAATACCACCCGTCCGATGCTTACGCCACCAGGGTACGCACCTTCTTCCAAGTCACTCCTCTTCATTCGAATATTATAAAGCAGTACTTCTCAGACAGGCGTCCCCCGATTATTTGTGGTCCGCAAAATAATTAGCAATAGGTTATTATGTTGTGTCATTTTTTAAAAAGTTAGCTTTGGGACAATTAAACGCGATGACATTTTTGTGATGTTACCACCTAAAACTGACATCGGTCTATTGTCTGCATTGCGGAATATCCCTTAGACAGGCGTCTCGCTTGTGAAGCTACCTTGGAAGGCGGAAAATTCACAAGTCGGTGTTGTACCCCCATTGTCGCTTGCGACCCAGGAAAAAAAATGCTGAAAAATTACATCTTACATAAAGTGTGAAAAAGCCTTAATTCAATGATTGGACTGTATTTAGTACACAGTACATATTGAAGGAGCAGCGTCAAAGATGTATTTCTAGAACTTTTCTGATGTGTTTTTTACATAGGTGTCCACGATGCGCATGCACCTTTTCACGTTGATCCAGCTGGTGTGTTTGGCCCTGCTGTGGGGGGTGAAGATGAGCCCCTTCTCCCTGGCACTGCCCTTCATCCTGCTGCTCACCGTGCCGCTGCGCATGCTCATGACCGGCACACTCTTCTCAGTCATGGAGATGAAATGCGTGAGTACATTCGCCATTCCCTTGAACCGTTGTCTTTTATATAATTCCCCTTTTTTTTAGTTGGGGAAAGTACATTTTTGTGCTCAAGGAGCCACGTTTGATTTTTATGCAGACAGATGGGCTTGATCATTCATAGATGAGGTTTAAAAAAAAAAGGTAGTGTAGTTTGTTTTAAGAATAAAGTATTTCATACTCATTTTTTATTGTAGTAGTTTTCATTACTTTAATATAAACAACCAATGATTTTAAAAAGAGAAAAAGTTAAAAAAAAAAGTAAAATTTATTTTACTAATATTTTGGTATTGTAATTTACAATAAATCAATAACTGATTCAAGAGATGAATAAAAAAATCAAAATGTAAACTGGTTCATTATGTTATTTTATTATTTACAATAAATAAGGGAACCAAGTAGAGATAAATGATTTTTTTAAAATAAAGAAATTAAATTGTTTTATTTTGTATTGACAATAAATCTATTAATTATTCAATAAATAATACAAAATGCAAAATGTATTTTACTCATATTTTTTTATTATTATTTACAATGAAAAAAATAACCAATAGAAAGGTAAATGAATTAAAGAGATAATGAATGAATGCATTTTAATTAACTACTTTTTAGGTGAAAAAATGCTAAATTAATGCAACAAATATTACAGGACTTTCGATGATGTAAATCAGGGGTGGGAAAACTTTAGTGCTCAAGGGCCACAGCTGGGTTTTAAATAATTCGTAGATGAGGTAAAAAGAAAAGAAGGTAAATGTTCTGCACGTGAATTAGTTGATTTAAAAAAAAAATTCATTCTCATTTTAATATAGTATTTGTAATTAATTTAATTTAACTTAACTTACCAAGTATTTAATACTTCCATCCATCCATCCATTTTCTGAGCCGCTTCTCCTCACTAGGGTCGCGGGCGTGCTGGAGCCTATCCCAGCTGTCATCGGGCAGGAGGCGGGGTACACCCTGAACTGGTTGCCAGCCAATCGCAGGGCACATAGAAACAAACAACCATTCGCACTCACAGTCGTGCCTACGGGCAATTTAGAGTCTCCAATTAATGCATGTTTTTGGGATGTGGGAGGAAACCGGAGTGCCCGGAGAAAACCCACGCAGGCACGGGGAGAACACGCAAACTCCACACAGGCGGGGCCGGGGATTGAACCCGGGTCCTCAGAACTGTGAGGCTGACGCTCTAACCAGTCGTCCACCGTGCCGCCGTATTTAATACAATAAATAACAAATGTTAAATATCCATCCATTTTCTACCGCTTATCCGAGGTCAGGTCGCGGGGGCAGTAGCTTTAGCAGGGACGCCCAGACTTCCCTCTCCCCAGCCACTTCATCCAGGCTGAGGAGTGTGATCCCCCTGTAGTTGCAACACACCCTCCGGCCCCCCTTCTTAAAAAGGGGGACCGCCACCCCAGTCTGCCAATCCAGAGGCACTGTCCCCGATGTCTACGCGATGTTGCAGAGGCGTGTTAACCAGGACAGCCCCACAACATCCAGAGCCTTTAGGAATTCCGGGCGAATCTCATCCACAACCGGGGCCTTGCCACTGAGGAACTTTTAAACCACCTCGGTGACCTCAACCCCAGAGATAGGAGAGCCCGCCTCGGAGAACCCAGACTCTGCTTCGTCATGGGAAGGCGTGTCGGTGGAATTGAGGAGGTCTTTGAAGTATTCTCCCCACCGACTCACAACGTCCCGAGTCGAGGTCAGTAGCGCCCCATCCCCACTATACACAGTGTCGATGGTGCACTGCTTCCCCCTTCTGAGACGCCAGATGGTGGACCAGAATTTCCTCGAAGCCATCTGGAAGTCTTTCTCCATGGCCTCACCGAACTCCTCCCATGCCCTGGTTTTTGGTTCAGCAACCTCCAAAGCTGCATTAGGACTCCTTCTTCAGCTTGACGGCATCCCTCACCGTTAAATATTTATGTAAAATTGTTCATTTTAAAAGTGTTTCATTGTAATATTTACAATAAATAAATTAACCAATTATTTAATGAGATAAATGAATAGAAAATGAATAAATACATTTAAAGTAACACATTTCAAGGGGGGGGGGGGGGGGGGGGGGATAGCCAAATTAATGCTCTAAGTATTACAGGCCTTTTAATAATGTAAATGCTCCATAGTCTGGATCAGGGAACTGAGCAGGCTTTGCCCCCACCGCCACTCCAGAAGATGCATTTGCATGTTCATTTGTGTTGCAGTTGGATGCAGACAATGCTAAGGTGACCTTTGAAGAAGACGTCGGGGAGGATGTGTACAATGAGTCCCCATTTCCATAAGCGAAAACCAAATAAATTGAAATGTATGGCTAATGATTCATTTGGGGGGGGGGGGGGGGGGGGGGGGGGGGGGGGTTTGGGAATATCTTTTAAGAAAAAAAAAAGCTCCCTATTTAAAGCTTCATCCTGTCATGCAGCATTATGTTTGGTATTCTTTTGTTTTACTATTGCAGGTGATACCAGTGGCCTTTCTTCATTTAGAAGTAGATTTTTCTCGTGTGTAAATTAGAGGTGTTATCCTTTCAAATTTGATGTAAAGTCCATTTTATGCAGTTTTTAATGGGAGTAAGCAGGATATTTATCATTCACAAACAAATTCCCATACTTCGTTACATTTTCTGCCTTGTGTTAGTGGTTTGTCAAGTTGTCATTTTAAGGGATTTTCTGTCCAGTCCACAAATCTAGCATTTGTATGAAGACATAAGCTGTTATATCTGAATTGAATGAATGCTTTTTACGAGTGTTTGACAGAGAATTTGAATACATGTAAGTTTTGCTTCTTCATGTCTGTACATGCAAATGGTTTAACATAAATAAACCGATTAGTAAAAGTTTTATTTTTCCCATTTGTATTAATTTATTTAATATTAACCAAATAATAGCCCTAATAGCAGAATACAAATACATTTAACCATGAATGTAATTTTTTTTTTTTTTTTTTTAAACAATACACCACTAATTACAGAACTTTCAGCTTCAACAACACTTTGCTTTCACGGCACTTTAGTTAAGAGGCTCATTACAGTGATCTTTGAAAACTGCACATCTGAAAACCATAAAACTATGACATTACACTCTATGTGACAACTCTAACGATCATGCGTCACGCGTACCTTCTGTTATCTTTATTAAAAAACATTTCAAACGGTGAAATACATATTAAAATGTGGCACGTAAATGAATGATGTAAATATACCCTACAGCAAGCGAACGCAGCACTACTGAACAAGGCCCAGAAGTCTGTGAGCAGTTTGTTTTCCTCACCCGGCTGCCGCGATTGGACGGCCCCGGGGTTCCGCCCACAAACACACAAGGTGGAGTTGGAAAAAGGAAAGAGAAAAAAAGAATGCCGATCAAATATGAAGCTGTCAAATAGCTACCGACAATTTCTAAAACGACCATTCCCTTCACAATGTACAGCCGAGATCCATATAGTGACACAACAGTGGGTGGACATTAAAAAAAATGTAACTTTTTTTTTTTTTTTTGTAATTAACCAAAACCAATATAAGTCCGTCTAACCATATATGGTTCGAAATCTTAGGTTAGTCAAATGATGCGAACTTTCGGTGTTGGAAGTCTGTTTCGGTTGTCCGATCAAAGTGTTGCAAACATCAGCAACGTAGCGGACATGATGGCCGGGGTTCGGTCCGGCTCGGTCGGTCGCCACCTCCAGATGTAAAAATGCGATGGCGGCAGACGGAAACGACGGCGGTGGCGTCGGTCCGACAACATGGAAGACGTCTCGGCGTCGCGAAACGGTTAGGGTGGGGAGTGGGAAGCTTGCTGCGCGTTGACTGGAGGGAGACGGCGAGTGCGATGGAGGCGGGGGAAGAATCATCTCTGCGGGGACTGGAGCCGAGGACCGACGGCGCAGTACTGGCGATCGTTCAACCCTCCCCTTCTTCCTCCACAACGACGCCGAGAAGCAGCTAGGTAAGCCGAAGCCGAGCCACCCCCCCACCCGCTCGGTTCGAAACGCGATACGATTGCGCCACACGAACGAGTGACTTAAATTCGCCAATTTGACCGTAAATGTTGCATTTTAATACGTGTGAAAAACGCGGCTCGGTCGACGGCCTCCCCTTTGTACTCAACCAACGACGCTGGGAACGGGACGGACGAGGTCGGCCATAGCCGTATTTCTTATCCTCTGCGGCTGGGAGGAGAGAGACTTGTGGAGGTAACTACATGTTAAAATGAAATTCAAGTGGTTGATTAGGACATTTCCTCCTCGTCGAATATTTATACATTTTTGGTTTTGGGGGGTAGCTCGCAGTTCTTTCCGCGCCGAGACCTCCATGCGGCAATTGGCAGAACAGCCAGCCGCCCCTCTCGGTTAGCCATCAGGGATCTTGGTTTAATATCTCGCCGCCCTTTCTCTCTCCATTCTCTCTACCCGACCAGCCACGGACTACCGACTACCGAACTCCTCGGTGAATCCGCCTTCCTCGTCGTCGCTTTTCGGCTCGACTAAAAGGAGCCCCGCGACGCCTCAGGGTTGAGTTTTGAGCCTCGTTGTCTTTTTTCTTCTTTCCCCGGCCGGCCATTTGGAGCTTGTGACGGTAGGTTTGCTCGGAAGCATGGCGGACATCGCCGCTTGTTTGTGGCGCCACGCAACCTTCGCGTCCTCCGACTTTTTGCACACTGTTAACCGAAAAACTGCTGTTTATCGATAGTTTAAGGAATTATGCCGGTTTTTTGTATCTTAAATTTTATGCCTTTTGTGGTTCATCTTTGTAGCTCCTCCAGCCTAACTACCACGACGTTCATAGCCGAACTATGTATAGGAGGAACTGCATACTGATTTAATATTGTTTCAAGATTTCTAAAAAAAAAAAAAAAAAAACGTGCTACAGGGATGTGCTTTTTGACGCTACTCCACAACAAGCGTTAAAGTGGGCACTCATAAATTATAGGCTGAATTCAATTCTCCCGAAAACACTAGCGTTAAAACGAAACGCTTTTATCGTCTCGAAAATGGCCCAAAAGCCGTTAGTTTTAATAGTTAATTCGGTACGGTGGTCAAATGTTCGAAAGGCTCTGGTTTCTAAAACGGTGGCCCGGTACCGAAAGGTTCGGTGTCGCTGGTTCGCCCCGCGGCTGGTGCTTATCGAGCTAACAGGTTAGCTGGACCCATCAAGGACACAACGAACAACGAGCATCCGCCATCATGGAAGCGCCGCTCGGCTACGCCTCACTGAAGAATGTACCGCGGTTTCGCTGTGGATTCTCGAATAAAACCACACACAAAAAAATAAAACTGTCTGCCACAACACACACACACAAAAATAGTTATCACACACACATTGTCAATCGTAAGCGAGAACGTGTCGCCATTCTTTCTGCTTCTAGTCAAGATTTGAGTGTGGCGCGGCGGAGCTAGATCCGTGGGTGATGAGGCTCATGTGGCGCAGTGATAGCCGCCATTGTGGCCCCGTTCGTCGGAGAGCGAAAGCAGAGCCCCCGTGGTCAGCTGGTCGCCTCCAGCTGCCTCTGCGTCCACTCGCTTCCTTCCTTCCTTTGTGGATCCACCCCAAACCCCTCGGCTCCCCCACTCGAAAATCCTCCATTAGTAAGCAGGCACAGGCGTAGAAAATGGTCGTTGTGTGTTAGGGAGAAGGTTTAGACGAAGGGAGGGGGAAAGACGTCGAAATTCCGTGTGGGTGAAAAGTAGCTAGACGGGGAGTGGGCGCTAAACCGTTGCTACTTGTTAGCCCTCCGCGCTGTTATTTGAGATTGGGAGCAGTCACAAGCTATCGCCTGTGTGTGTGCGTCCTCAACGCTGAGCGTAAACGTTTAAGGGGCGGCGTAATGAATGTAAGCCATTATGTCGACTTTCCCGTTGGAATGCCCATTCAGATGCCGTTCCTACTTTTTTTTTTTTTTTTTTGTCACTAAACGAACTTTAAACGCTTCCAATCATGCTGAGAATACTTTTTTTTTTTTTTTTAAATTCATGACTCATTTGGATAAAATTATTACAATTCATCATTAAAGTACAGTGAACCTTGGCTATTCCATGGTGTTAGTGACCAAAGTAATGGATGTCGCCCATAATGTTTACAATTGCTTATTTTTAATAGTTTAAACCCATACCTTAATATACCCAAAACTATGATCTTAAAACACGTTATCATTTAAAAGCCCTTAAAAATAAATCATTTACAGATTATTAGATAATTTTTACCTCAGTGATACATAGATACTCTCATTTTTAATAAATACAGTATGTAGCAAATGACTATCTTTAGTCTGGCTGACCAGCCTTTGACTTCTGCCACTGTCAAATGTCTATTCAAACTTTTTTTCAGCATCATTTTGAGAAATCACCCATTGTGCTGTCTCTGGCATCAACCCGTGCCCGTAAGACGGTTGTTCATTGTCAAGACAGAGAACGCAAGCTACTCTAACATGGCGCCTTAAGGTGTTTACACACTGTGCTTGGCTTTCGCTGTGGGGTAGGGTGCAGGGACTACGAAGGAATGGTGAAAGGCGAGTCTGCCCATATTTGGCATTGGTTGCTCAGCGACTGAACAGGAAGTAGCCCGGTGCCTTTTTCCACTGGTTTGGGCGTAAAGTAGGCCGCAGCTCAGCCATATGTATTTTTCACTGTTACAATGGATAGCACTGACTGCTTATAATAAGGACCAAGAAGAGATGTGATACAATTGAAGCATGTGTGGCTATGCTGTATTTTATTTCAATCTTAATTTTTTTAAATTAAAAAAATGCTTAAACCACAAGTTTCTATCACTTTCAACCAACCTGAAACATTCAAAATATGTGTCCCATCGATGTGCCTTCTTTACCATGTCACAGCACGACATTTGTCTTGTCCCAAAACTCGGGACACAAGGACACCGCAATAATTTGTTTCCCCATGCTGGTTTCACTGTACAGCTCCAATAAAATCTCTTGCTCTTGTGTCTTTGAAATCCCTTCACCACCATCTCTCCTATTCGATGTGCTAAGATATGACAGCGTGGTGAATTTGGGCGCGCCTACCATGCGCTTTTGCGTTGCAGCAGCACATTTACAATGAATGTGTTTATCAACAGCGTGCTGTCTTGTGGTTGGTGTGAAAAGGCCTTTAAAGGGAGCTGGGCATGGTATTAAAGAAATTTCACAAAAACACACTGATAGGGCGTAATAGGTGTTATGTTGTTAAGTTTGCGACTGGTGAATCAACTGTACTCATCAAAATACATTGTTATGGTTAATTTGAGTTGTTGTTTTTCCAGACTAAGAAAATAATAACCCACAAATGAATGGAGACATGGAGGCAACATCCCAACACCAAGGTAGCGTTCGGCTCCCCTCTAATCCCATTCGGAGTTATCAAGTATTACTCTATTGAAATGTTAATATGTACTGTATTTAACTTTGCGCTGAAGTGTGGGCGCAGGATGACCTCCTCCAGTTGCTGGAGTCCATGAAGTTGGCACTGCCGCAGAAGGACCTGACCAAGTACAAGACTTCAGAGTCCCACCTGGACTGGCAGAAGGTGGCCTTTAACTCCTACACGGCTGAGATGTGCAAGCTGAAGTGGCAGGAGGTCTCCAAAGAGGTGACACCACCAGGATTTATTTATATTTTGGAACAAAGACAGTCGTGTAACTTCAATGTGTGGTTTTGTCTGATTTCAAAACAGATCCGTAAATTCCGGACCCTCACAGAGCTGATATTTGATGCTCAGGACTACATCAAGAACCCATATAAAGGGAAGAAAATAAAGGTGAGCTAAGATAACTACTGTTGGCTTAGTTTTATAATTGGTATACAATACGCATAAATGAGTGGTTAATTGAACTTCTGTTGGCTTAGTTTTATAATTGGTATACAGTACGCATAAATTAGTGGTTAATTGAGCGCACTGGTAATACAAGCAGCACCCACTTAAAAAAAAAAAGCTTTTTTTCCACCACATACACTTTACACATTACAAATATGAGAGAACGCAAAAACTGTCAACCTTATTGTAGGACATGGCATTTTTGTAGGCATTACGTTGAGTTTTTGGCATAGCAGAGCTAAATATTGAGCTGAATGCTTTAATGTGTGTGGATTTGATTTGGAAAAGGTGGACAGTTAACATTTCAACATGAAGCTCATTGAAAAATTCGTGAGCAGTAAACAATTTTGTTGAGTTGAAGGAGAAGTAAGACGCAAAAGTGATGCTTTGGGATCGTGAAAATTCACAAATAAGCTGCATCAAAATTGGCGGTTTATAGTCCGAACTGTGAACTTTACGCTACTCAAAACCTTCTTCTCTGTATGAATGTGACAGAAACATCCAGATTTCCCCAAGAAGCCCCTGACGCCCTATTTCCGCTTCTTCATGGAGAAGCGGGCCAAGTACGCAAAGTTGCATCCAGAAATGAGTAACTTGGATCTGACCAAGATCTTGTCCAAGAAGTACCGCGAACTGCCGGACAAAAAAAAGGTAAAAGTCAGAGGCATTTCGGGAATGGGTTGAAAAAGAAAATCAGCTTCTGAAATTGTTTTTTCACCTTGTAGAAAAAATATGTGGAGGACTTCTTAAGGGACAAAGAGGTGTTTGTGCACAGCATGATGAGGTTCAGGTGAGATCATATATTAGGACACTGGTGTCAAACTCAAGGCCCGGGAGCACGCTCCACATAATTTTATGTGCCCCATGAAAGCAAATCATTCGCGTCAGACTTTCATGATTGTTGCTGAAATCTGTACTAAAATAACATAACAATAACATAATCGCCATATGTTTTTTTAAAAAAAACATTAAAGAATGTTGAGACATAGCAAGCATTTTTTGTTTTGTTTTGTTACCAAACGCCTTTTTTGACAGTAACTTGATTGGAATGGGAGGGTTTAACAGTAACTCTTGTTTAACATTAATGGTCGCCGGAATCCAACGCCCTCCTTCGGCATTATCTTGTGTATTTCGTGTGGACAAACTGCACGTTCAACATTTAACGAGGGTCAACGGGAAAAGCTCGATGCGCCCTAAACCGGACGTTGTGTCATAGAAAGAGACCAGAGATAAATGAACTAATGATGTGTAAAATTACACATCATTAACTGTATCCTGTTTATCCCACTCTAATAGTAGCTATACATATAATTTGTAATATTTTAATTATATTTTATTTTCATTGTTTCACTTTTGTCCTTTTCAATGTGACTCAGCAGCGGTGGAGTGGTGCCCTAGCGCCTTATATTGCCTAGCCGCCAATGAAACAGTTACAGTGCTGTGAAAAGTATTGGGCCCCTTCTCAAATTCTTATATTTTTGCATAGTTTCCGAAGTCTGTTTAAGATCATCAAACAAATGTAAATATCAGACATTCTGTATAACGCAAGTGAACTCAAAATGCTCTTTTTAAATGTTCTTTTCATTTATTGGGGGGGGGACTATTAAAAGTTACCTGGCCTTGTGTGACAAAGGTAATTCCCCCCTTGTTAAACCATTAATTAATTGTGGCTAATCACAATTTTTAGTTAATTTTCACTGGTCAAAGCCTAATTACCTCCAGGCCTGTTCAATCAAGAAATCACTCAAACACAGACAAAAGATCTAAAAAAGTTCCAACAAAATGACACGATCCAAAGAAATTCAAGAACGGTCGAGAAATAAAGTAATGTCTGACATCTGTCAGTCTGGAAAGGGTTACAAAAGCCATTTCTAAAGCTTTAGGATTCCAGCGAACCATAGGATGAGCCATTATCCTCAGATCGAGAAAACATGGAACAGTGGTGAACCTTCCCAGGAGTCGCTGGCCTACAAAGATTACCCCAAGAGAACACCAATGACTAATCCAGGAGGCCACAAAGAACTGCAGGCCTCTTGACACAACAATATGGAAGAGACTGGGCAAAAATGGTATCCATGGCAGAGTTCTAATGCGAAAACCAACTCTAACCAAAAAGAACATAAAAGGCTCGTCTTACTTTTGCAAAAGAAATATTTGAATGATTCCCGAGAGTTTTGGGTGAATATTATACGGACTGACGAGATGAAAGTTGAGCTTTTGGGAAGGTGTGTTTCTCGTTACATCTTGCGTAAATGTAGCACAGCAAGAACATCATACCAACAGTCAAACATGATGGTGGTAGTGTTGATGGTCTTTGGCTGCTTCCTCCTTAAGGACATGGACAACTTACTGTGATTGATAGAATCATGAATTCTGCTCTTTAACAGAAAATCCTGAAGGAGAATGTTCAGCCATCAGTTTGTGACCTCAAGCTGGAGTGCACTTGGGTTCTGCAGTAGGATAATGATCCAAAACACACCAGCAAGTCAACTTCTGAATTGCTTTAAAAAAAAAATGACGGTTTTGGAGTGGCATAGTCCAAGTCCAGACTTAAATCCAATTGAAATGCAGTGACAGGACCTTAAAAAGGCTGTTCATGCTCGAAAACCCTCAATTTTTGCTGAATTCAAACAATTCTACAAGGAAGAGTAGGCCAAAATATCTCCACAGAGATGTGAAAGACTCATTGCCAGTTATAGAAAACCCTTGATTTCCGTTGTTGCTGCTAAGGATGCCCCAAACAGTTGTTAGGTTTAGGGGGCCATTACCTTTTCACACAGGGCCAGGTAACTTTCAATAGTTTTTTTCCCCTTTAATAAATGAAATCTCAATTTAAAACCAGTATTTTAAGTTCACTTGGGTTATATTTATCTGATATTTACATTTGATGATCTTAAACATTAAAGTGGGGAAACAGCAAAAATACAAGAATTTGAGAAGGGGGCCGATACTTTTTCACGGGACTGTATATGGATTTGCAGTCATAACGACGCTCTGAGGGAAACTGTGCCAACAATGTGGCCCATGACAAAAATGAGCTTGACATCCCTGTATTAGGAGCTTGTATTTTGCTGCCTACCATGGACACAAAACTCATAGTGTTAACTTATTTTAGGGAAGAACACCCGGATCTTATGGAGAGCATGACCAAAAAAGGCTCAAATGTTCCAGAGAAGGCCAAAACGCCCCAGCAGCTGTGGTACAACCACGAAAAGAAGGCTTTTCTCAAAGGCCACCCAGACGTGAGTTGTTTATTCTTGGTTGTCCGGTCGCTTCATCTCATCGGTGGTTCTTCTCCAGGCCACCACCAAGGACATCAAGGACTGCCTCGGCAAGCAATGGACGCAGTTGTCGGACAAGAAAAGACTCAAGTGGATCGCCAAGTCCCTGGAACAGCAGAAGCAGTACGAGGTGAGCAGGAAGACTGGGCGCGGCACACAGTATGCAGCATATCGTACATCGTCTTGTCTAATAAACACAAGGTAACAGTGCAGCATCTCGAGTCGTCTTTTAATTTTGGGAAAATTAGGTGTTCAAAAGTGTAATTTGTATTATTCCTGGATTCAGCAAGCAGCATATCATGCAGTCTTGATCAAAGAAGCAAAATACCAAGCAATTTGAACTGATTTTGGGTTCAATGGTGTCATTTGTTTCCCCCCCCAGTCTGCCTTAAGCAAGGAACATAATTGATTTATGCAAAATTGGGATTCATTGTCTTAAGTGGAGCAAGCAGCATATCATGAACCGCCTTGACTAAATAAGCAGAAGAATTCTGGATTTGGGCGAATTTAGTTTTCACTGGTGTCACATTTTCATCCTGAGTGGCAAACCAGTTGGGTAAAAATTATGTGGCTGCTGGTGGGAAAGAAATGTAGTCAATTCATCAAAGCGTAGCACCACAGTCCACAACCGTTTTACCAAGTCAGCCGCATCCCTAATCAATCGCAAGTGTGGCTTTTATATTTACAGGAAACAATGCGCCAGTACATCCAACAACATCCCGAGATGAACCTGACGCAGGGTGACATTGTCAGGTCCACGCTTACCAAAGCCGAGAGGCACCTGAAAGACAAATCTGACGGGCGTCCTGACAAATCTCCGCCGTGAGTCACTGCCCCCCCCGCCACCTTCCCACACACCACACTACAGAAAGAGGGTACTTATAATTTTCTTTCTTCCAGGAACGGTTACTCCATGTTCTGCGCTGAGCTGATGTCCAGCATGAAGGACGTGCCCAGCACAGAGCGCATGGTGATGTGCAGCCAGCGCTGGAAGCTGCTCAAGCAAAACGAGAAGGATGCATACCAGAAGCGCTGCGAGCAGGTGACGCAATATGGCCGCCTCGGACTATATCACTTCCCTTCACTTTGCTCTGAACGAATCTCTTTTTTTTTTTTTTTTTTTTTAAATCTCTGCAGAGGAAGAAGGAGTATGAAATTGAGATGAACAGATTCCTCAGCGTAAGTTCCTTTCATATTATGTCAACAAATATGAACATACAATAGGTCTCCGTAAGTGGAAACCGCCATCATCCATCCCAAGTTTATCATCTCCTCACCGGGCATCTGAAATACAGTTTGATCAACCTTGAAAACTTTAACAAAAAATAATTTACTATTTGCTCTGAAAATCTTAATTTCGTAATTAGCGTTTAGCATTTTATTGTGAGTAACAGGAGGGTATTAAAAAAATGGACTAATCTCAACCATCGTATTCTTTTCTTATGTCATTTTGTAGACTTGTACATTACGTCATATTTTTGTGCTCAACTAACATTAGCTTTACGAGCAAAATACACTTGTCGAAACAGACGTAAAATATGAATTCAATGTTTCATTGTTATTAGTATAGGTTATGTGTTTTCATCAGCAAAAATAAAAAAAAATTGCCAAAACAAATGCCAACTGACTGGGTGAGATGTAGGGCACACCCTGGACTGATCGCCAGCCAATCGCAGGGCACACATAGACAAACCAGCATTCATACCTAACGACAATTTTGAGCCTTAAATTAACTCAACATGCATCTTCCTTAATTATAGTTTATATAATTTTAATATTTGTCAAGCGTAGTTTCCTTTCCTCCGTTTACCATTCACTGTGACTTTTCCCAGAAATGACTTTCTTCTGCCTTCTGACTGATGAAAACTGTCTTCCGTTTAAAGTGGTTACAGTGCCTTGGCGGCATGCATTTGACTCTCTCAAAATGTGCTTTCATGGTGGACTAAGATTTGAATGATGTAAACTGGGCTTTTATTTTCTTCCCTCTCCAGAGTTTGTCTGAGGCGGAGCAGCAGAGAGTCCTGTCCGAGGAGAAGGTGGGCTTTAAGAGGGGCAACGTGGCCAACAGCCCCGCGTCCAAAAAGAAGAACTCCAAAGCTAAGGTACGGAGACCGTAGGCATCATGGATTTTTTTTTTCTCCCCACGTATTTTTGAGTAGTGAACGCATTTTCTGACGTTTTCCTCCTGATCTGCAGGCCAACCCGGAGAAACCCAAGCGGCCCATCTCGGCCATGTTCATTTTCTCTGAGGAGAAGCGTCCCAAGCTGCACCAGGAGCGTCCGGATCTCTCCGACAGTGAGCTTACGCGGATGCTGGCGCGCATGTGGAACGAGCTGCCGGACAAGAAGAAGGTAGGACTTGACAAAGGGTGCTAAAAGTGGTTTTATTTATATACTTGGGCCTGAGCCACGTCTTTATTTTGAACACAGGAAAAGTACAAACGACTGGAGGCGGTCCTGAAGGCCGAGTCAGAGAAGAAGGAGGACCGCAGTCTGCCCGACCCGCCCAAGACTGCGCAGGACATCTGGCAGCACAGTGTCATCGGAGACTACCTGGCCAAATTTAAGGTGGGTGCTCACTAGATTCAATGTTAGGCACACCTGCACACGAACAGGCAGATCTTTTAAAAAGGTTTAATTTTACAAAATGAAGGCCTTTGTTATCGTTAAAAAAAATGCATTGTAATTCTGAAATCTGGTCTTAAAAATGCCACGGAAAAGCTTAGTGTATATAGAAAAAAATATTTTTTTAATTAAAAAATACAATTAGTTAAGTAACTGAAAATATAATGCAATTAAATAAATGTCAAAAATCATTAAAAGGTAGTAAATTGACTTGTTGTCCTTGAGGGATTCAAATTAGAACAAGTTAGATAATTTTATGAACTATAATAACACAATTACAATAATTAAATATTAGATTAAATTAATTCAACATTTTATTGAACTAAATAGTTCAACTTGAATTTAAATTAATTTCAAGTTAGCAAATTGACTTAAAACAAAAATGAACGAAATTAATCAAATTAAATAATGAATGACACATTTGCTTCCATTCAATTGTTAAATCAATTAAATAAATTAATAAAACATAAATGGAAATTGCAAAAATTTTTAGTTTTTTTTCATTTTTAAGATTGATGAAAGAAATGGTATATTTTTTAAAATGTATTTAATTTTTAAAATGTAATAATACTACTACTCATTTATTACACTTATTTTCATTAAAAATGGCCTAAATGAAAATTTCTGAAATTATTAATTTGATATTAAAAGCTAATACAACCAAAATATAGGAAGTGCCCCTTAGTATGAGGAATTAACATATTTTAGCATTTTTTTAAAAACAAATTTAATTTCTGCTACAGCTCTTCTATTGGATTAGTTTGTGTGGGTGAGGCTAAAATTGAGTATGGGTATGCGTTGCAGAACGACCGTCCCAAGGCTCAGAAGGCGATGGAGGCTACATGGAGCACCATGGAGAAGAAGGAAAAGATCATGTGGATTAAAAAGGCAGCAGAAGACCAGAAAAGATATGAGGTGAGACGGCGGTGCGCTGACCTCAGCCTGGTCGCAGCTTCTGATGCGACGGCGGCTCACCACCATTTTGTCTGTGGTCCACAGAGAGACCTGTGCGAAATGCGTTCGCCCGTCGCCACCGCCGTGGCCTCAGGGAAGAAGATGAAGTTCGAGGGTGAACCCAAGAAGCCCCCATCGTGAGTTCCAATCACAATTTGTAGAGTGTTTCTGTTTGCTTGAACTGACATCCTGCTTTGCTTCAGAAACGGGTACCAGAAGTTCTCTCAGGAGATGCTGTCCAACGGCGAGCTCAACCACCTGCCCATGAAGGAGAGGATGACGGAGATCGGCAGCCGCTGGCAGAGGCTGCCTCTTAAGGACAAGGACCGCTACAAAAAGATTGCTGAAGAGTTGCAGAGGCAGTACAAAGTGCTGCTTGAGCAATGGCTGGCTGTGAGTGCTCTCCATACACTACACCAACTGCTGCTGCTCTTCCTAAAAAAAATAATTCTTATATATATTGTGTTCTAAAACTCCTTCTCTTCTCTCAGAGTGTATCTTCTCAAGTCAGGAACTCCTACAAAGAGTACAACTCTCAGGTGAGTTGTGAATTGTCAACTGCAACAGAAAATGAAAGATTTGTGCTTTATTTTGTGGTAACTTTATTCAAATGTGTGTTCACTCGATCTTCCAGAAGAGGAAAACCCCAGTGAAATCAGGAGGCCCCAAGGCAAAAGTCAAGAAATCCGTAAGTTAGCTGAAGTTATTTGCAACCATAAGAATCAGATATAACTGACACAGGCAATATTCAGGCTCCGCCGTAAAAAGATGCAGATGGTACCGTTGGAAAGCTAACCCATTATTTCCACCTCCAAAGGTCCATGGCTCTCCGGACAGCCATAATTCGGAATCTGACACTTCCCAATGCCATACAGGGTTGCCATTGATACCAGAATATGTTGGAATAAAAGTTACATTTGTCACTGTACTTTAAGATGTAACAATCAGAGGCAAACTGAAACAGCCAAAGGCTCCCCTATGTCGTAGTTGGGCACGGGTGATCCAGTTGGTAAGCGAGCCCCTAAAAATCTGGCCATCATACTTTCATTCCTAGCCTGTATGATTTGACATTGCGTGTTTCTGTTCAAAAGTTTTTCCAAACATAATGATCCGTGGATCTCCATAACAGCCATTAGATCGTGACTTCTCTGTCGGAGAAGGTCGTGGGGTGGTACCGCTGGCGAGTTCACCACGAGAAATGTGGGAAGAAGTTAAATTTGTCCTTGTATGACTTTCCGTTCATAAATTATATCCAACTGTAACAATCCGTAAAGCAGTGTAACAGCCAATATACGTAGTCAGACACAACACTCGATGTTGTAGGACACAGATGGCACCATGGGAAAGCTCACCCCTGAGTACAGGTTGAATTTGTCACTGTACGACTTTCCATTCAAAAGCTATTTCCAACAGTACCGATCCGTGCAGCATCCAAACTCTGAGACTTCCTGGCATTGTAGAATATTTTCATTGGTGCAGTTCGAAAGTCAAAGTTAAGTTCGTAGTCTTTCTGTTCCAAAATTATTTTCAGATCCATGGAGCACCGAAATAGCCATAATCCTAATTTAGAGACTCCCCTAATGTCGTAGAAGATGGCCAGTGGTACCGTTGGAATAGCTCACCCCTAAAAATGTTGGGATAAAAGTAAAATTCTTCTCTTTATAACTTTCTGTTTAAAATTTATTTCCAACTGAAACAAACTGTGCGCAACCAAAATGGCCAGAATCCTTAAAAGTTATTTCCAACTAACGATCACTGGATCTCCAGAACAGCCAAACTTGCTAACCCCTAAAAATGTGGGGCGGCTTTCTGTTCAAAAGTTATTTCCAACCGTGACGGTCCATCAACTTTGGAAATGGCTAGCAATAGGTTCACTGTTTGGCTTCCCACAGGACACTGACGAGGATGACGACGATGATGATGACGACGACGATGATGACGACGACGATGAAAAGGACAGGGCTTCCTCTGAAGCGGCCTCTTCCAGTGAAGATGATGACGTAAGTTGCGTTACCGGGAATTAGTCGGTCACTGTACGATAAAGCAAAATTGCCAACGAAATAGCAAAGCGTGGCGTTAATCCTGTAGATTAGTCTCATGAGATTTGATGCCTTTTTGTTTAACCTCCAAATGATGTCACTTTCAACCACTACTAAAAGTGGAGACATCACCGAAACCTCTGTGGGACATTTGACTATCAAAAAATAAAATAAAATTGCTGTTGTTTGTGTTGAAGAAGGACGATGATGAGGACGATGTGGACGACAAGGAGAACAAGTCCGAAGACAGCAGCAGCGAGTCCAACTCGGACGGCTCGTCAGACTCGGACTCTGACTGAGGGACGGTGGCGGCTGCGAGGGGGAGCGGGGGGCGTGACCGCCGTAACGGCAAGACAGACCAAGCTGAGCCACGGGGGTTCATTCAGGAGGGGGGAGCTCTGCCACTGTGCCAACCCCTGCCAACACCTCCTCAATTTCACCCCCCCCACTTTTGTTGTTGTTCTCTTCAGCCCCTCGCTGAGTTTTAGTTGGACTCGCATCCCACTGGTTTGGCGATGTTCCGAACTGGCGCACGCTTTATTTTTATTTTTTTTTAGTTTTAATACAATGTTGCCCGTTTTATTTGATTGTTCCGCAGGGACGAGCCAGGCTTCTTACAGCCAAAGAACACAACGACCGGGTGGGACACTCTTAAGCAGGAAGAAGGGGTGGGAAGGATGCGAGGGTGTTTGTACTGGAAAAATTGCACTCTTAAGAATGTTTCCTTGTTCATACTTTTTTTCCCTCTTCTCTTTCTCTGCTTCTGATTTTATTCCGTTCAGTTCTTAAAGAGGTGGTATTTTTTCAGATATTAAAAAAAAAACAAGAAGCCATGATGAATGTTTTTTTTGTTGTTGTTGTTATTGTCATTGGTCTGGGACGTCATTTAAAATGCTGCAGTGCACATATGTTTTGAACCCCCCTTTTTTTTTCTTATTTTTTTTTTTTATCAGATTCGGCAATTGATTGGGCACCATTTTATGACTTGAAACAGAGTTCCGTAGTTGCAACACTTGACATCGCGCCTCCTCACAAATAGACATTTACGTGCAGTGTGTTACATTTGTAAACAAAGAAAAAAATATTCATGGGAGGGTGTTTAAATGCTTTTTTTAAAAGAGGCACTGCACATTTTATTTGAGGTTCGTTGTTCATTTTCTGTCCAAACAACAAATAAACCAGTTTGTTGTGCAACACTCATGATGTTCCCTCCACAATTGTTTTATTAAAAAAAATATATTTTATTGGCTCATTATAATGGTATTTGATGCTTGTGACCTTCCCTAAAATCTGCACTTATTAGTAGATGATGACACAAACTACATAATGAATGTACATATGAGACATTTTTGCTTGGTGATGACACACGCCATGACTGACATTAGTTACAATATTCTGTTTGTGAGGGATTGACTTGTGACTGAAGCAAAGTAAGAAGGGAGGGAAAAGCTTGTATTATTCTTGTAAATATTTAATTTTTTATGGAGTGTTTTTGTTTTCCTCCCTGTCGCTTGGTTGTTTTGTTTTACTTTAGAGGGAGAGATGTTTAAAAGAGCAAAAAAAAAAAAAAAAAAAAAAAGCTTTACAAGTTTGTACTGCTGAACATTTGAGAAACAATGATATTGATGTTTTCTATAGCGGAGGGTGTTATTAAGATGATGTCCTTGTAGTTCCAAGTATTTGGGCAAATAAACAATCTTGAACAATTGTTGTCTTTTGAGTATGAGGGAGTATTACTAAAGATGATATTTTAAAAAAAGCAATATGAGAATAAAGCCATTTTAGTAAAAATCATGTTTTGAGAAGCTGGTGTAATATAAGACTTGAGCCTCTCTTTTTTTTTTTTTTTTTTTTTAAGGTAACTGAAAAATTTCCCGCAGAAAAGTTGTAATATGAGGATGAAGCCATATTTTCTTACAAGTTGTAATATCCAGAGAATGATTTTTTTTCAGTCTGAATATGTGGTTAATGTATTGTTAGAAAATATATAGTTTGAGGAAATTTTTTTTAGAAAAAGGCATCATAGTAAGACAAAGTCATAATATGAGAATAAATATGTATTATATTGAGGAAAAAAGTCATAATACTTATTGAGGATTTAAAAATGTTGGTAATATGAGTGAAGCTTCCTAGAATAAAATCCAAATATTCCAAGAAGATATATTTTTCTTTGACTAAATATTAAGTAAATAAAGAAGAGCCTTGTTTTTCATATTTAAAAAAAAGTTTCGAGAATAAAGCATGAGAGTGATCGTTAAGTGCCTGAAGCGCTGCCCTGGCAGTCACAAGGGATGAAATAGAAATGTATTTTTGAGGAAAAAATAGATGATTAAGAATCATACTTTAATAGAGAACAAGTTCATAATATTACATATAATATTAAAAATATTTTTTTATTAACAAATATGAGAACAAAGTCATAAAATTTGAGACAAAGACTCAGAATATGATAATTTTATTGTAAAAGTATATGTTTTATCGCATAAGATTAGGAGTGTTGTACAATTTTAAAATTTGTATTTCTATTCAAAATGCAGTATGAGATACTATGTACATGTATAACGTTTGTATTTTATGTGGCAAAATATATTATTTTATAAAAAAAATAACATGCTATACTTGTCTTAGTGTCAAATAAAATAAATATTGCATGAATATAAGGCGTCATTTCGTAGTTAGCGCCATCTCCTCTTTTTTTTTTTTCTTCATTATTTTCTTTTCATTTTATTTTTCTTCTTTTATATTTTTCATTTTTTTCATTTTAAAAATCTTTATTGCAATTCTTATTAACATATACCCTCATGACGTCTACGGAAGTGCTTTGTTATCCCTCGCTGTGATTGGCCGAGCGATGCTGCATGGCCGCCTCGCGACTGTCAAGCAGCACAAGACGGCCGTTTGTTTGTTTCGTCAACACCTGCGACAAACAAACAATAACAACAAACAGAAATACACATTGAACTTGTTATTATTTTTATTTGATTTTTTGTTAGAGAAAGGACGAACATGGACGTCGACGAAGATTTCACGCGCTGACTGAGCGAGTCATGTTGTCTCGTCTGCCGCCGGGGGGAACGGGCCGCTTCCGTGACGAGGAGGTAAAAGGAAACCAAAATAGAAATGTGTTGATGACGTAACGGTTCAGCGGTTCCTAGCTAGCACGCTAGCTAATGCTAGATTACACATAATTAACCCAGTTTTCATGTTCCGTAACGTTCACTATGCTGCTGCGCCCTAACCAAAAAACAAAACAAAAACACATGCACACACAATGACGACACAAAAGCCGCATAAACAGCCTACACCTTCGAGCATTATGTTCATTTTCGAAAAATCACATTTCGGTGGCCCAATGGCGTAAAATAAAATTAGGTAGCTGCCTAATTGTCAATTCGATCACCTGTAACCTGTTCTTACTTCTTCTTTTCTTTTTGCTACTTGGCGCTACCACCATTATATATTAATATTTTTCAATGACTGTCATTGCAACAAAAGTGAAGATTTTTTTTTATCGTTAGTGTTGCGTTCTGTCAGTTGTTATTTTGTCTTTCTGAACAGGATGAAGAGAGAAAAGCGACTTAACATCTTAAAAGTGAGTCGATATAACTGTTAATTTGTGTCACTGCACAACCATTCTTTTAGCATAAAAAGTGACAAACTTGGATTTAATGTGACAGTTATGTGTTGTTGTTTTTGTCGCAATACATGTTTTTGTTTTTATTTTTATTTTTTGCTCAAAAGTGAGTGTTATGTTACTCAGTTCTACGACTGATAATATGATCTATGCGGAATATTTATTTATTTATTTATTGAGTATATCCGTGAGTCATGTGGACTTAATGTGACAGCTATATATCGATTTTGTCACCATAAATGTATATTTTTACTTAAAAGTGAGTTATATGACGTTACTGTAACGGTTAGTATGATCAATGTTTAGAATTTTGTCAAACTATATTACTTTATTTGGTTAAACGTGAGTAATATGGAGTAATTGTGACTGCCACGTGTTGATTTTTGTCACCACAAATATTTTTTTAGCTTAAATGTGAAGAATATAGTGTCAGTGTGACTGCTGCTAATGTGATTGTTGATGTTTGACACCTTAAATGCATTTTTAACTCTAAAGAGGGACAGATGGGCTATGTTTTTATTTGTCACAATGTTGTTTTTGTTGGGGTTTTTTACGGTGAAAGTAATAACTTTGGAGTTAATGTGACTGATAATAGATTACATGATGTTAGTTGTCACCATAAATTTGTTTAATCTCTTAAAAATCATTAATAGGGAGTTAATGTGACAGATGAGATGATCTGTGTTGATTTTTGTCATAAAATGAATTTTATCTCACAGCGCCATCTCGTTACGACACCATCGAAAAGATTCAGCAGAGGGATTTTCAAATGAAAATGGAGGATATGGCCCTGTCAGGCCCAGACAACACTAGGCTGGAGGTACAACGCCATTACATATTTATTATTATGTTATTTGATGTTTAATGATGGTGTGTGTGTGTGTGTGTGTGTGGTAGGCCTTGGTCCACGACATCTACTCTGAGCTGGTGGAGGACGCCTGCCTGGGCCTTTGCTTTGAGGTGCATCGCGCCGTCAAGCATGGCTACTTCTTCCTGGATGACACCGACCCGGAGAGCGCCAAGGAATTCGGTTGGTACCGTTGCGCGTTCTCCCACTTATTTTCTATCACCTTTTTTTTTTTTTTTTTAATTTCGAGCTTAGTGGGCATCCAAAGGAAGAACTTTACAAGTGTGACTGCCCACAGTCTCCACTTTGCTGTAGTGCTCCGTTGTCATGGTCGTAACTGGTCACTCGGTTTCAAGCGTTCCGAGCAAAGTCATCAATCATTGTAATGATTGAGCAAAAACGGGTAAAAATAGTCAAATAAACACACATGCTCATGTTTGCGGAGCTGAACGCTGTGGTACTATACTCCACAGCCTCCACTTGGCTGCATCGCTTCATTTTCCCACCGCCCTCAATTTCCTCTTGGATAAAAAACAGGGATCTGATCCGTAGGGGTTCCAAGTGGGCTGAGCGGATTCGTCATTGAAACATTTATAAAATTATAGGGCTAATACTCCAAAGTCTCCAATTTGCTCTGTTGATCCATTGTCTTGGAAGTACCTGGTCACTCAAACACCCGGGCAGTCATTATTGTAACCTTTGAGGAAACACGACAGAAAAATTAAATTAAAATAAAATTAATTAAAATAAACACGTGCAAACATTACCTTAGCTGGCTGCTGCCCTATTCTCCTTAGTTTCCACTTGACTGAAGAACGCACCGGTTTCCTGCTATCCTTGATCTCTTTTGTGGATAAAGGACAACCACCTAGGGCTGGCCGATATGGAAAGGAAAAATTAATCTTGATTATTATCCTAAAATGTTTTTAATATTGCTTCTAACTTTTTTTTTTTTTTGACTTCCAGTTTTAAAGCATCTGCCTTTTGCATACTAAGCAAAAAAGGCAACTAAAAATATAGAAAAGTATCGGAATAATTTTCACTCAACAGTGCGATGAATACAGAAAATTATAACACATCAGTGCACTAGTTTACAGTCCTGAGTACCGGTATTTCTGGAGGTATACAAAATACAAAATAAACAAACTGCCCCCTCAGGGATGATAAAGACACCTTGGATTGTAAACGTTATCATTTTCCAGTTATGATGCCAGTTATGTTAGTTTTCCAGTTATGGCTGCCTCACTCCAGTTTCTCAATGCCCTCAGTCTCTTCTCGGATCAAATTAGCCTCCTAACTGCACGTGAAGTATTTAACAGGAAGCCCTCGTTCTCCTCTGCTGTCATTTTTGCAGAGATTGTGGATCAGCCAGGACTGGACATCTTCGGCCAGGTGTACAACCAGTGGAAGAACAAGGAGTGCGAGTGTCCCAACTGCAAGCGGCTGATCGCGGCGTCTCGCTTTGCGCCGCACCTGGAGAAGTGTCTGGGCATGGGACGCAACAGCAGCCGCATCGCCAGCCGCAGGTCGGCACGACACAAATATAGCCTCCAAATATTAATTAGTATTGAATTTATTGAAAACATTTTTGATAGGCTGGCCAGCAACAACAACAACGTGAGCAAGTCAGAGAGCGACCAGGAAGACAATGATGACCTGAACGACAACGACTGGTCATACGGCGCAGAGAAGAAATGTGAGCAATCTGAAAATCAAACAGAACCTCACATTGCTCTCTTATAACAATCTTATTATATTTTTTTATTTTTTTATTGTAGCCAAAAAGAGAAAGTCAGATAAGGTAATTTTTGTTTTTTTATCCTTTTTAATATAGACAGTGTCTTTTGCTGTCTTGTAACTCGTGTTTTTCATCTGTGCAGAATCAAAATTCACCGCGACGATCCAAATCACTAAAGCACAAAAATGGTGAGTGATGACTGAGTGAGTGATGGTGAAATTGGAATGAATTTATTAAAATTGATTGATTTAAAAATTTTAAAGATTAGTGTTTTTCATCTGATTTCAATAAATTCAAATATGGTACTAAAACTGGGTGAAAGTATTTTGCATTTAGATCAATTTAAATATTGAAAAATTTGTAAAATGTGACTTAAATGAATTATTTGAAAATGAAAACTGTGTGGTATGCATTTAATTTAAATCAATTATTTCAAACATTAAAAAATGAGTGAAATTGAGATACATTTAATTTAAATGAATGATTTTAAATTTGGCGGCACCGTGGATGACGCACATCCGCCTCACAGTTCTGACGACACGTATTCAAATCCGGCCTCGCCTGTGCGTAGTTTGCATGTTCTTCCCGTGCCTGCGTGAGTTTTCTCGGGTACTCCGGTTTCCTCCCACATCCCAAAAACATGTTAGGTTAATTGAAGACTCTAAATTGTCCGTAGGTATGAATGTGAGTGCGAATGGTTGTTAGTTTATATGTGCCCTGCGATTGGCTGGCGACCGGTCCAGGCTGTACCCTAGGGATAGGCTCCAGCATACCCGCGACCCTAGTGAGGATAAGCGGTGCAGAAAATGGATGGATGGATGGATTTTCAACTTTGATATGAAATGTTTTATTTCATATTGTTTAAATCATTTTTCAAAGGATTTTTCCATTAATTCCATGCCTAAGAGTTATCTTAAATTTGAATACAAATATTATAATAAACTTAAAATACTTATGTATAAATATTGTGTATTTATAATTTATTCATGCTAGATATAAATATTATTTTATGGAAACATTGAATGCTTAGAGCGTCAGCCTCACAGTTCTGAGGACCCGGGTTCAATCCCCGGCCCCGCCTGTGCGGAGTTTGCATGTTCTCCCCGTGCCTGCGTGGGTTTTCTCCAGGCACTCCGGTTTCCTCCCACATCCCAAAAACATGCATTAATTGGAGACTCTAAATTGCCCGTAGGTGTGAATGTGAGTGCGAATGGTTGTTTGTATGTGTGTGCCCTGCGATTGGCTGGCAACCAGTTCAGGGTGTACCCCGCCTCCTGCCCGATGACAGCTGGGATAGGCTCCAGCACGCCCGCGACCCTAGTGAGGAGAAGCGGCTCAGAAAATAGATGGATGGATGGAAACATTGAATGCAAACAAAATCTCTTTTATAGTCAACAAATATATTTAATTTTATTTACATAATTAAAAGTATGTAAACCTTGATTTGTGTTTCAGGTGATCTGGGCAGCAATGTCACTTCAGAAGCTTTCAAGGTGACCCCTTCCTTCCCTCAATTTTTATTAGTCAGGCTTTTCTGTAATGTTTACAGGACTGTGTCAAAGACGATACGTGCTTTTTGTGTCTTTTACCTTCCTCCAGTACAACAACTACAACAACGCCGGGATCAATTACGAAACTCTGGGGCCTGAGGAAGTCAGGTCACTCCTGACCACGGTAAGAAAACTATACTTACTATGAACAGCAGCGTGTCTAGCTCCAGCCTTGGCAAGCGTAACAAAGCGTGCGACTGCCGGTGCCCCCCGATGAAGGGTTACTGATTCGGGTGGAATATTCTGGGATTCTTGCGTTTCTCGCGCAATACAAAAGTGTACCATACTGTACCGTCCGGTTGGTGGAAACGAGGCTTGAGTATGGATGGTTTGCTAAGGGTATGTCTGTTTGTGCAGCAATGTGGGGTAATCTCGGAACACACCAAGAAGATGTGCACCAGGTATGTACAACACACACACACACACACACAGACTGCCGTGAAGTGGTGATGTCTGCCTTATCCTATCAGTTTTTCCCTTTCCACTTGATACTGCTCTAAAGTGAAAGTGCATGATGACTTTCACTTTCATCTGCATCTGCTTGAAATGTTGGGACTGACTGAAGGTTGAACACAAGTTGGCAGCAAGACTGGCGAGCCATCGACCTGCACACGCGCACCTCCAGGTGGGCGACCAGTCACCAGCCTCTTTCACACAGAGACCCTGCCAAACGGCCACCAAAATGACCCCGCTTTTACACAGTGACACTGTGTCTCACAATCAGATATTAAAGGAGTTTGCAATTAAAAAAAAAAAAAAAATCACTTTTTGTCATATTAGTTAAAACTGTCATTATGGGAAAAAAACAACCAATCGTAGAAGGTGTGACTGACGAGGTGTGTTAATCATAAGTCGTGCACTCACGGGCACACCTCAGAAGCCTCACGTTATGGGCTTCAGGAGCTTTGCTAAAACTATTAGGGAATATACACCTCTTGGCGGGGGGGGGGGGGGGGTGCTCATCTCTTGTTTGTCAACAACTCAGTATATGACGAGCAAACAGAATCACAAAAAGGAATTGGACAGATGCTGAGAAAAAGAAAGAGTAAACATAGTTACTATTAGAGGTGGCGGGAGCTCAGGCAGTTGAGACTGAGAGGATTCAGAACCGATGCGGGATTAGCAACATTTCTGCTTGACAGGTACATTCGTCATCTTGTTTTCATTTTTAATTGAGTTTACATTTCAAAAAAGAAAACTTCAAACCGAGAACATTTAGTATTATATAGTGACGCACTGAATTTTAGGTCACCAAAAATGTTTTGCCCAAAATGTCCCAAAAGTCCATTTTAGTTTCTCTACCGAAAGGTTTTTGTCACTGAAATAAAACGGCCCAAACAAAAAAGAAATAACAGGGCGTCCACACTTAACAGTCGCCCAAGCTCCCTGCTTTCCGCTGTTCGTATCGGGGAATGCTTGTGGCACCCTATTTTTGTGCCGCCCCAGCTTCTTATGAGCTACAGCTAGCTAGCTAACGCTTTTAAACATGATGTGAATCCGCTGAAGCGAAAGTTTGTTTCGTGTCAAGTGTCATCATAGCAATAAGTCACGAATCATCGCCTCCATGGGAGTGAATAAGCTATACAGTATTCTGACGAGTATTATTTTCACGTAAGGAGGATGAGGAGTAGAGTAAGACAGAAAAGCCAATTGCTAAGCTATCGTGACATGTAGTTGCAAAACACAGAAATAATTGATTAGGTAACACAGTACATTTGTCACAGGTCTAGCTGGAACCACGTTATAGCGGAGAGTAACCAACTTTGAAAAGCAAAATAGCAGGCAAAGGAATGCGTGTCTGGAGAGAAATATACACAATAATGCTACACAGCCACACTGGACCAGAACCGGAAACCGAAAATTAATTAGTACACCCCTACATCACCTGAGAACAGGGGCCTATAAGTTTAAAAGTACATTAATATATTAAATATAATTAGGAACACTTTTACTAATCCTACAATTAGGAAATGTGCATCGCTTCAGCAGCGAAAGTGGATAGAGGAAACACAAAAATAGCATGCAAGACATTTGGCTACATCTGTGTCCGTCATTACAAGGTTGATGCATTTAAATAATAATATATTTACAATAAATACATTGCAATAACAATTATTGAAGACCTAGTTTATTAACGATTACAATTCTAGAGTAATGATTACGTTGTGCGATTGAATAATATGCAGAATTATTTTTATCCTATTATATAATATAGTGCAATAACTATAGTACTACTTCTTAGACAATGAAATGAACACAAGTGGGGGTCGATCCACAGGGTCTTTATTGTGAAAATGAACAGTGAATGTTGTATGTAACCAATAAATAAAAATAAAAAAAACAGCTAGTGTTTTATAAGCCTTAATCGCGACGACACACACCGGCACGCTCCTCTTCCTCCCGACTCACTCATCCAATCACAAATCACACTCAGAAACCCTTAATGTCTCACAGAAAGTCGGAATTTGTAGAACTCTAGCAAGACTCCACCGAAAATGGTCAGTAGCAGGGTTGCTGCAATATAGTATTGCAAAGCACTGCCTCCTCCTGTGATTTATTTTTATAATTCTACTACTGTAGCGACCCTGCAGTAGTGTTGTGTGAACTGGAGTTACACAATAGAATTACAAAAAAATATATATATTAGATTATTACATTTATTTAAAAAATAATAAATTCCGACTGTCTGAAAGGCAGTGAAGGTGTCTGAATGTGATTGGATGAGTGAGTCGGGGGTAGGGCGACTGCACCCGGGGAAGGTGTGGATCATATATCTTTTACTTGAAGGTTGAAGTCAAGCAGTTGCACGGATCGTAGTAAGTTGACATCTTAAAAAAATATAAATGACGTCATTGATTTGACTATTAAAAAAAAAAAAAAAAAAAAAAACATCAACCCCACTCGGGATGCAGGATACTGTGTTGCTGCGTGAAAGCGCCGACAGGTACGACAGTTACCACACCCTCTTTGCTTAGTACGACTTAAGGTCGCCACTTTTCTACAATCTGTGTTGAAAGGAGGCTAATTATGGTGAAAGGGTCGCCCTCCATCGAGGCTCGTGCGTGAGTCAGTCAGGGATGTGTAACGCCACCTTGTGTCCTGCCCACCAGGTCTCAGCGATGTCCCCAGCACACGGACGAGCAGAGGAGGAGCGTCAGGGTGTTCCTCCTGGGGCCGTCCGCGTGAGTGTGCCCCGTCCCCCCACCCCGCCCTCATCCCGTTCTTAACTCCTCGCCCCTTCTCTTACAATTGTACTGACTTCATGAGTGAGCGAATGCTTCTATCAGTTATTTTTGCCATCTTTAAGGACTTTTCATTTGTAAATGACTACCTGAAGTGTGTCCATGCATGCATACGCACGTGTGAGTGAGAGAGTACACGTGTGTGATGGTAAGTGTGTGTGTGTGCTGGAGTAGTTAGTGCGTGCATAGGAGCGTGAGTAAACGTGTGAGCGTGTGCGTAAAGGCTTCTTTATACTCGCGCGGACGGCAACCGCGCTGACGTCACTGCGGCTGTCCCACGCATAGTTTGCCTTTATACTAGAACGCAAACCCACGCGCGCAGTTTTGAAAATGTACTGCAGTTCACTTCCAAGTCGGGAGTGTCGCTACGACCGGTATTGGCGAGGACACCACAGGGTGGAGTTTCCTCTGCATTTTTTTTTTTGCCATCTCTGGTAGCCGTTTTTAACTTTCCTTTCCGTATCAAGGAACAAAGTAACAACAATGACGACTGTGGAACAGTGTCTGCTAGAACAAATGGACCTAGATGACCAGATGATATGTTTAATTATGCTGCAAAATCGATCGAGAAGGCGGCGGCGTAGATGGTGTGTAGAACCAAGGAGCACGCTGAGTACGTCATCACAGCAGGTGACTAAAATGGACCAATCACGAGAGATGATCTCCGCGGCGTTCGACACGCAGCAACAATTTTTGACGTGTGCGCGTCAAGCTACGCAGACGGGCCGCGCGGGGCAATTCGTCTGTCACGTGATGCTATGCGGGCGTTGTCAGCCGCGCAACCGCGGGAGTATAAAGAGGCCTTAAGGGTAGGAGTGTGTGTGTGAGTGTGTGAGTGTGTGTGTGTGTGTGTGTGTGTGTGTGTGATGTTAGGAGTAAAATGTAGTGGAGTGGCTTGAGAGTGTGACTGTTTGTCAGTAGTGAAAGGCAAAAATAACACCATAGACACTATCAAAAGCATGTCATACCATATTAGCATATTGTACCAAGTTTCATTTCCAACGAGCAGAACTGGAAGTGACCTGAACGTGTTTCCCGTGGTCACCAGGTCGTCCCTGCCCGACGTCACAGCGGAGAGCAACACGTTTGAGCTCCAAGGGGACAGTGGTGGGGCTCAGAACCTCATCAGCCGCCTGCAGTGGGAAGACTCGCCGGAGATTTCACCCACCGACTCCGCCTCGTCCAGAGCCAGTAAGGAATGAGTTGCTATTTAGGACAGTTTTAGATATATATATTTTTTAATTACTTAATTTATATATTTATTTTTTATTTTTCCCATTGTTTTTAAAAATTATTTTATCTATTTTATTCTTTCTGTTCATCCCATTGACTGTGCCTCCTCCAGAGCCAGTAAGGAAAGAATCACTATAATCTTTTCACATTCTATATTTTTATTTTAGTTTATTTGTATTATTAATTTATTCTGTGTATCTATTTATTATTGTTAATTTTTAAAAATATATGTTTTCATTAATATTTTATTTTTGCCAGACTGTTGTCTTTGCATGTAATTTATTTTTAATTCATTTATATTTTATTTATATTTTGTTTTTGTATTTTATTTAGTATTGTTTTTATTACGAACTACATATTCTTCTTATGAATACATTCATTTTTGTTTTGTTTGTTATTAATGTTATTTGTACTATTATTTTATATATACAGTGTGTATATATATATATATATATATATATATATATATATATATATGTGTGTGTATGTTAAGTACATTTTCCAATGTTTTTTAACTTTCCGTCCACCATTTTTGTAGTTTTAATGTCCAGGACTCTGCAAGTAGTTTTCACTTTTTTACTCTATTCACCATTGTTCTATGCGTTTGTGTTCTTTGTGTTCTCTGTGCCTTTTCCCTGAAGTGACTTTCTTCTGGCTTCTAATTGACAGAAATCTCCTTCCATCTCTCCTTGCAGGCACCAACCATTCAGACACTCGCAGGCCGAAGAAAAAGAAGCGAACCTCGCTGGCTTTGAACACCACAGCAGGAGGCGGCGGTGAAGGAACAAGCGGAAATCTAACGAGTGGCGGCAATGGCGGTGTCTCGCACAGTAACATTAGCTTGGCTGCCAAGAAAAAGCGTCCCAAACTTCCTGCTCCTCCTTCTATTTCCAGTATCTACGACGACTTGAACTAGCACCAGAGGACATTTTACCCCACGTCTCTATGTCAACTTGAGAGGAAGTGTCGGTTTGGATGATGCGTTCAGGTGCACCAACAATCTCGCACACGCACACTCACACACACATTCCTCTGCTCTCTCTATTGCTGTGTGTATTTCAGGTGAAGTGCGACTTGTGTATAACGTATTTCCGCAAATGGTGGCCTCCACTAAACGATATACCCCAAAAGAAAAAAAACACCCTCCTCTGATACAGTACCCCAAAAGCCAAATCCGAAAAGACAAATGCCTCCCTTCCAATAAACACCATACCCCAAGGACAAACACAAATCGATGTCGTACCCTAAAAGACGCCTCCTCTGTAGCCCCACCCTCCAATAGACACTGTACCCCAAGACAGATTAAAAAAGACAAACGTCTCCCTCCAACAGATGCCCTATCACAAAAGAACAAATTTATCCCTCCCTTCAATAGATGCCATACCTAAAAAGACAGATGTATCCTTCCAATTAAGGCTGTACCCCAAAAGACAAAGACCTTCCTCCAATAGATGCCAAAGCTCAAAAGACAAATCGACAACTTTCTCTAACAGATGCCATACCCCAAAAGACAAATAATAGCTTCCCTCCAATAGACGCCGTACTCCAAAAGAGAAATCGACGCCTCCCCAATAGGTGAATTTTGTCATATTCCAAAAGACAAATAGACAAGAAGCCACACCCCATAAGGCACATAGCACCTCCCTCCAATAGACACATCCCTTCAATTGACACCATACCCCAAAAGACTGACATGGGGTCGCGCCACGTTGTATTACTGGCCACTATTTGTCGAAATACGCTACTTTTGTATACTTATGTGACATATTTTGTTTTGTCAAGATGATTGTGACCTGATTATTTGATGTAAAGGATCCAAATGGTGATATGGTATTGTACATGTTTACCACGCACATGCACACACACTTTGTATTTGCACATTTCACTGTCATGGTGGTTGAGACGGACAAGGTAAGCTCTCGTATTTTAAATCTAATTGTGTATATTTTTATAGTCCCGTGAGGTTTTGTTTGTTTTTTCTTTTCCTGGTGATGTCAGCGCTAAATATCAACAAATGGGAGAAAAAAAACAAAAAACATTTTACGAGCGCTGTTCTGCGTTACTGATGTCTGTAAATAAACAAAAAGAGTGGAATTTTTTTTTTTTTTCAATACTTTTAATTGGAGACATCAGACTCCAAATTGCTTTTTTTCCTCCTAAGTGCCAGATTAATCTGTTTCATTCATTCATTTTATTTACACTGTATACACATTGTACACGAAAGACACCAGGCCTGATATACTTTCATGTTACAGTATCTCAGCCTTTAAATTAATTTCTACACGCCACAGAAAAAAATTTCATCTTGAAGCATTGATAGGGAAAAGCAGCCTCAAAAAATGGAAAGCAGAAATAAAAGCTCAATTAATCCCAAACTTTAGTCCGTTTTTTCCATAAAACCTCCACCAAGGAAATTTGTCTTCATAACAGTTTGTTAGCGTCTTAGGCAGGATTAGCCAAAAACTGCCTGACTGGGTCCCGAAGATGTTTTATGACGGGGAAGGACAACGGTGGAGGGAACAAGGCGTCAAACAATGGTGCACTTCTGCTTGGTTTTTTTGTTTGGTTTTTTTTCTCTTTGATTTTCAGCATATAGATGATCCAAATATAAGAGTTTCGGGGGCCTTGGCAGAGGTTGCTCTAGTGTTACGTGCTGCTGAGTTTCTTCAGCGGCTGTGCATGCCGAAGATGAGGAAGCTGAAGAAGACGGTGACGCCCACCAGGGAGATAGTGGCGGGCGCAGTGAAGAACTGGCGGTAGTTGATGCGGAAGTACCACACCACGGCCAGGATCACCACGAACACGGGCACCACCAGGCTGCCCGTGCTGATGGCCACGCCTGCCGCCCGCAGGCCCCCAGTGACAGTAGTCTCAGCAGAACCCGCTGCCTCAGCTTCGGGGCTGCCGTCGTGCTGGGCCTGCGAGACGTGGCAGTGGATGACGCTGTTGTGAGTCACGTTCAGGGATAGCAGAGTCCTCTTGGAGTCCTGGAGGAGTTGGCCTTGGTAGATCAGCTTGATCTGATGCTCACGCCCAGAGAAGTACTTACTGACCAGGGAGAAAACCACAAGGTAAATGACATATTTTCTAATAGATAATGTAGTGAAAATATTATACATGTTAAAGGTATTACAGTATTCCCTTCCCCATTTACTGCTCACAAATTCCCCAATTCCATGATTTTTGGGGGGAACCTATCAAACAACTATTTGCTGTATTTTTGCTCTTTCTAAATCGAACATTTATTGATAATCTACTGTTTCATGGCAAAAAAAAAATTTTTCATGATACAATTTAATGTTCTTGTGACAAAAAGTGTAGTTTATGTAGTAAGATCTAGTATTTTGCAGCAAAATAGCGCCGTCTTTTTGCTAAATCCAAAATCACCGCGTTTCAGGGAAAAAAAAACAAAAAAAACGCCACCATGCTTGAGTTACCAACCACTGCGTCGTTCAAAATGGTATTATACCTTATATTGCGCACCAACATCAAAGCAATACCACCCCAAAATCATGTTCAATAGCCAATTTAAATGTGCTTAAAACATCAAATTTATTAACGCTGTCATTGATTAAAATGGTATGGACACATTGCCGATGCCAGCCTTGCGCATCAAAGTCTGTGCTCGTGCCGAACGTCTGACCAGACAAAAACCCTTTAATCCTTCACAAAAGCACGTGACTTCTCAAAATCTTTTTCAAAGGTCTTAAGGTCTCAACAAACCAAGCAGACGTCGGTCGTTGAGCGTCGGTGGGCGCCGTTGGCCAGGTGTGCCTCGCACCTTCTGTACGAATTAGCCGTCGCCAGGCAGTTTTCGCCCGATTCAACAAGTTGAATCTGCATCGGCCAAATGTCACAATTGATCACTCTGATTGGCTGTTAGCTAGCGAATCAGTGTACAATACAAAATGGAAGTTACGAAAGCAAACAAACGGTGAAGAAGTAGGCATCCAAAGAAGGCAAGCACAGGATTTGCTCATGTACTTATTTTCATATCATCGCACGCATATTGACGACATTGCCACCTGGACAAAACTGGAAGCTTTGTTTACACTCATGAGATTCATGGAGGGGACACACACACACACACTGACTACTTCCGCCTATGGTATGGAGGGGTATTACTTCTCACGGATTCGCAGAAGGTACTTAGTAGATTATGGCGGGATCAACTTGCTGCGCTGTGTCCGCTGTCACTTTAACCTGCCCGACATGCAGGTATGTTGAGACCTTTAGATGCAATAAATAGAACGGTGAGCTGACTAAGTAGTAGGGGTGGGTACAAATATCGATTCATTGCAAAACATTGTCCCACAATTCAATATTGATACAGCAAATCCTTTGAATCGATTCACCTCGTGGCCAGTGGGGGCGCATTGCATGCACTTCACATTGTATGGACGGAAGCCGCACTCGACTAAACAACAAAATAGTGACTAAAGCAAGTAGCGGCAGCAGCATCTGCGGTCGGTCCCTGCACTATTTGTCAGCGTGAAGCAGGTGACTTTTACTTTTAAATTTGAAGTTTGTGATTATTTCAGATTCCCCTGTAAATTCGGAACACACAAAATGGACAAAAGACACTCTAATAAATACGCAAAATACCAACACGAAAACATGTCAGAAGTCTCCTTCCCGAGGCTCCAGTTCCAGTTTTAAGACAGAAGTCTTGGAGTCGTTCAATTGGGCAGAAAAAGTGGCTCATACATGTAATACAGAGCGACTGACTGTACGTATGTAACTCATTTAATTTCTAATGAGCGGGAATCAGTGTCAAATGTTCTGCAGACTAGCCCTGCACGGAAGCCACATACGAGGGAGCAAGACAGCAAACTTGTTGGCAAAGGCAATGAATGAATGGGGTTTGACAAAGAAAGTAGGCTACTGGAAACCGCCACAAATACTGTATGCTATATAGCTGTCATCCTGTTTATTTTTATACTCTTGCGCAAATAAGTTATTGTGCACGTTTTTTTATTTCAATTCCCAAGAGGAAATAAACATTTGTTTACATGTACTTTCCCTGTGTGTTACACACAACCGTCATATATTTTTTTTTACTTTTGTACTCCATGTGCATAAACAAGTTGTGTGCAAATTATATTTTTTTGCTTACTGTGATGCGACATGTTTACATGGCATCAAAATAAATATTTCAAAATTGTCATAATTTACTCTTATTTAATTGTATTTCTACTTCTTACGGAAACGATATCGCAGCATTTAAATCAAAATCTAATTGAACTGCAACCGAAAGATTCAAAATCGAGTTCAACCATGAGGCGGAAATAAATATGTACGCAACTTAGCTTCATGGCTGACCACTTCCTTCTGTACCAAAGCGTTACAGTGATCCTATTTTTTTTACTCATTACAGTCTAAAAAAAACATCCAGACAATATAATGCCGCACGGCTTCTGTGGAGTGAAGAAGAGGCAGACTGTTATGACAATTCTCAGACAGTTCAAGTGTCCAGGAGAGTTAATAGATTTCTTCGCAAGCTATTTAACACTTTGAATTGGTTAACAGTGCGTGAAAATAACAGACGACATGGGGACAGACCAATAATATCTATTTGTGAAAAAATATATGAATATTTGGACAAAACGTGTGCCCTAACCTTTTGAGCTGGTCCACGGTGTGGTGAGGCTTGACAACAGCCACTTCCTCAGTGTCGTTTAAAAACTTGAGTCGCACGCAAAAGGGTGGCGTGGCAGACACGTCCTTTTTATGTACCCCCTCAGTCTCCTCGTCTTCGCCGTAATCGTCGTCTTCCTCCTCATCCGAAGCTTGAATCCTTCTCCCGGGGAGCGCTTTGCTCTGAATGTCCAGTAGCAGTTCCGCGTCCTCGGACGGTAGCCCCTCATCCACCTCACTGTCGTCCGGCTTGTTCTCCGGTGAGGGCTGGATAGAGACAGTCTGCTCGGGTGCGTCGGCCTGGGCTTCGCCGCCTGCGTCCCCGCCCGCACCGATGAGGGAGGCGTGCGTGCCCGCCGTCAGGATGGTACCCAGGATGTGGTCGCCGCGCTCGACCACATGCGTGGAGACCCAGGCCAGGATCAGTGCCAGGGCCACCAGCAGGGCACCGCCCGCCGCGGTGGCCTCACCGCCCATCCCCTCCAGCATGGTCAGTGCACACACTGCCATCCTCTTGTCCTGCACAAGGACGGCGTTAACATTAGCTAGTTTTTTTGTCACCAAATCTGGTATTTTGGGACAAAATATGGAATTCTTGTCAGATAATACAGTGTTTTGTGACAAAGCGTGTATTTTTTTTAGGGATTACTCCGGTGTTATGGAACAAAAACTTATTTCACGGCATGATCTAATAATTTTTGTGACGAATAGTTTCAAGGCACAAAATAGTGTTTTGGATTCAAACATATTTTTCATGACAAAATCTAGTGATAATGGTGCAAAATGTAATTTTTATAGCATAATCTAGTGTTTTGTAATATATTGTTTGCACGACAATCTTCTTTCTGTGGGAAGCAGTGTTTTTGTGGCAAAATTAAGTATTCAAATTACATAGTTTCCAGGGCATGATAGTGTTTGTGACTAAATGTTTTTCATGACATATTGCTCTGTGTAGGTGTAATTTACATGGCGTATTCTTAGGGTTCTGTGACAATATATGCAGTATTCTTTATGAAATCATTGTTTTTGTGACAAAAGTATTTTTTAATGGTATAATCTGGTGTGTATATGATTTTTTTTTCATGGGAAAATCTAGTGTTTTGCGACATGGTAGTTTTAGTGTCAATCGTTTTTGTGACAAAATATGCACACTGCATTTCATAGGATAATATACTGATTGTATTACAAAATATGTAGTTTCACTGGCATAATCTGTTGTTTTGAAAATATGTAGTTGGAGGGGGGGGGGGTTAATCCAGTGTTTGTGACAAAAATATGTAGTCTTTGTGACATAATCTTGTGATTTTATAACTACATTACATTGTTTCCATGGAACTGTCTACCATATTACATATCTTTCATGGCACAATGTGGTAAAATATGTACGGCAATGGTAAATTTAATATATATATTTCAAAATTCATAAATAGCAGCAAATGCATTAAGAAAAACTAGGAAAAGTCCAACCCGGAAGTACGGTAACGCCATTCAAAACGGACGATTTGTTGACGTCAGAATCCGGTTATTTAACATTGGACTGGAGGAACGCATACAAAACATTTGTGTGTCGGATTAAGGAGCCAGCAAGTGAGCAACATTGTGACTCCCGTCAAAGTGTTAATCCATGTCAACAACAACGAGCAGAGTTAGCCTCTCAAGCTAACCCAAGCTACATAAAAACCAAGAGTTCATTGTGTCATTTTCCCGTTTATTCGTCGTAGCACCGTTGTAACAACCCAACGTTCAACGTCACTGTGGACGACACGATTATTTCTTACCGGCCAGGCGCGTAATCACAGCATGTTTGACGGTGAACCCTCTGGATGCTAGTAGCTAGCAAGCGGCTACTTCCTCAAAACAACACACACACATATACAGGAAGAAGGGTGGGGTGACGTCGGTAAACAGACGACGCGTAGTGTTCTCCCTCAAACATATTTAACCTTTATTTTACGTTTGTATTTTATTTACATCATAAAAACGTCTCAACAGTTTTTCAGCGGGTTTAAAAAAATCAGTTCCACTGCCCTTCAAAAACACCATACATTTTAAAAAATAATAATCTAGCACAATATTGGATGAAAACAAAGAGAATTTAAAGAAATAAACGTGTCTTGTAAAGTGTAATTACTGTATGTACTGTAGTATTTGTGTGGTGGATCTGTGCCTTTTAAAACAAAATATTGACAGACTCGTGGTCCAGATAAAAAAAAAAAAAAGACAGTTGTTACGTTCGCGAACGTTTCGTTCAGAAGAACAAATCTTTTTAGTGAACGAACTGAACTGAATCAATATATGAAATGATTCGTTGCTTTAGCTTGGCCGCCGTGAGGCGAGCGAGTCGCCTGGGAGCGGAAACGGATCTGTTGAAGCGTTCTGTCACTCACTTCTATATCTTCGGCGAATGACCAATGCGCAGCCAGCGTGCAGTTGGGGGCGGGACTTAATTTTTATGTGATGTGCGATTCGCGAGCGTTGTCACTCACTTCGGCGAATGACCAATGAGCAGCCAGCGTTCAGGCAGCGCCGTGCAGGCGGGGGAGGGACTTAAGTGAACTGAGTGATTCGTTCAGTGAATTGGTGTACTGAGGAACTGAAGAGTGATTCGTTGAATTTATCGTCAATTGACTGTCTGTTGTCGTACTAGAGCGGCTCCAACTACCGGAGACAAATTCCTTGTGTGTTTTCTGGACATAGTTGGCAAATAAAGTTGATTCTGATTCTGATGGTTCGCTGAACTTATCGTTCGCGATCCGTACACTTCTCTAAAGACTCTGAACTGATAGATAGATAGATAGAGAGATAATTTCATGCAGAAGGACCTTGACTTCAGTAATGCATAAAGCAAAATCCAAATTCAGTGTAGGGTCCCATCATTCCGCAGCAGCAGGTAATCCCTGACCGAGCTGGGGACGTCCAGTCGACTCACTTGCGAGTGGCATAGCACCCCCAGGCGACGACGCAAAGCGCAGCGACACAGATGCTGCAGCGAGCGAGGTTGACCGCTCCTCTCGCGCACCAGTTCGAAGAAGCCCCTGTGTTCCTGCGTGAGAGGGCAGTCGTCCATCCAGTCGCTTGGTGGGACGTGCGGGTATGAATTAAGAAGCACCTCCAACGTGGCGGGAGAGAGGATGCACTGCCTCAACATCTGTGCACAGAAAGGTAAACACTATGGAACGATCTAAATTGTCTTTGTTCTTTAGAAAAGAAAAAAAAATTATGTCAGGTTCGTTGAAGACTAAATTGGCTTTGATTTTGCAAACATTTTTTTAAAAATCTGTAGAAAAACATTTGGTTCATTGTAAGAAACCATTCAAGCCCGCCAAGGTGGATATCAAAGACTCCAAATTGTCATTGTTTATGAAAACCACCATGAATGCCACTAAAGGTCTTTGATGTTTACAAAAACCATTACGTACTTTATGCACTACCTTTGTGTTAAAGATTAAATGTTGCTTGAAGGTTTAAATTGTATTTGATGTTTACAAAAACATAGGTAACGTTCGTTAGACTTCAAATTGTCTTTGATGTTTACATAAACGCACAAGGTTAATTCAGACCTATAGTGTGTTTGATGTGGACAGCAACGTACATGAGGTTCGTTGAAGACTAAATTGTGTTTGTTCACAAAAAACAGGTTGTCTCTAAATGGTCCAGATTGGAGCTTTTGCAAACCTTTGGTGAGACAGGTTTGGCTCCGTGGTTCAGGAGGGTCCGTACCACTGCTTCAGGTTGCTGGTCTAAGTAGTCCTCCACCACCTTGAAGGTCAATCAGTGTTTTACTTTCTTGTATTGATGTTTTGCGTCTGTGTTGTAGTACCTGCAGCACGCATTCCATGGGCGTGTACCCCGCGCAGTTGCTGACATCCACCTGTGCTCCATACTGCAGCAGTAGCTCCACGATGGCCGGGCAACAGTTGGCGCAAGCGTTGTGCAGCGGCGTGTGTCTCTTCTTGCCTGCCGTGCGCGGGTCGGCGCCCGCATCCAGCAGCCTGCGGATCACGCCCAGGTAGCGGCCCGCCTCCGAAGGCCTGTCTGCCCTGGCGCAGGTGGCGTTCAGGGCCGTTTCGCCCTCTCGGTTGGTGGCCAGCACGTCGGCGCCGAGGGAGAGCAGCAGCTCCACGTGGCTGTCCAGGCCCCACAGGGCGGCCACGTGCAGCGGGGTGAGCCTCGACTCAGCCGTCCTCATGTTCACGTCGGCGCCGCCGTCCAGAAGCAGCTCGGCACACCTGCAGGTGGATTTTCATTTCGATGTAAAACATCTTTTGTACAGAGATTGTACAACTTGACTTACAAGTTTAATTTGTGACTGAGCTCAAAGCTCAATTTATTCATATATTGGCTCAGTTTTCCCTACTGAAATTTAGTAAAATGCAATTAATACATTCCAGTATCCCCCCAAAAACATTTTTTATTTTTTTAAAGGTCCTGTAGTTTGCCAACCCAACTTTTTTAATACTTGGGATGTAATATTGTCTCTCTGGTGCCTCAGTAAAGGTGAAATATGAATTAAAACCGTCCACCCATTACTGAGTTTGAAATTTTTTTGCAGAGAGGCCTGTAATCAGGACATTCGAATTTCTCGAGCTTATCTATGTCACTAGCAATAATCTCCACCTTCCCTTTCAGCTCCCGAGCCAGCGCTGGCAGCATAACACGTGTGCTCTCATCACAAGTGGGTCTTCTACACGGAGACAACCAATCAGAGGAAAGGGGGCATCTTAGCCAAATATAAACAAAGCGGATACAAAACTGGGTCAAACAGAAGTAGCTGTCAGGGGGGCCTTTTCTGGACACTCGTATGACAAAATAAAGGTGTCTTTGATATGCAATTGACACTTTTATACTACGTCCATGTTAGAGTGTCACTCAATGGCGGTCTAAATAGCTAAACTACGGGATCTTTAATAAAAATAATAGCACTGTATTGTAACATACATTTTAAATCTATAGGGCCAGACCGATTTGGATTTCACGAACCAAATTTATATTTCTGTAAAGATCAAAGGCAATTTAGTCCTCAATGAACCTAGGACATTTTTGTAAACCTCAGACAGTTGATTGTATTTGACAAACCTAATGTACATTTTTGTAAACATCAAAGACAAAATGTAGCAAGTAATGGTGTCCCAAGCTCACTGTAATGAGAGTGGCGAGGTGCACAGGTGAAGAGGAGCGCTTCCGTCGGCCGCCAGCAGTTGCACGTCTGCGCCGTGGGCGAGCAGCAGTTTGACGCAGGCGGCGTGTCCTCCTGCACAGGCGTCGTGAAGTGCCGTGCCGCCTCCCGGGTCCGCGTTTACCTCGGCCCCGCGAAACAGGAGCTCCTCCACGCACGCCGCGTGACCGCGGCCAGACGCTAGGCGCAAGGCGGACGTCTGCTTCACCCTGGAACTCATGGTCCACATGCCTGATGGAGGAACACAAAGCACTCACACTTTGTAATTCTGTAGAAGTACAGATAAGTGTGTTTAAAAACAAAACAAAAAAAGAACAGTAAAAGTAGTAGTATTGATTCAACTCCTTTACACAACCCTTAACTGCCGACTGGACTAACCAGCTGAGCACATTAAGACTGCAAATAATCAGTTTTAAGTACCACAGATGCCAGCTCAACCTTTTTTTTTTTTTTTTAAGGAATGACTTATTTATAACAATCATTTGTTAAGTGCTGTTGCACCCTGCACAAATGAGATGAAGATAGAAACAGTCGCGTTCATATTTTCTAGAAAACACTGTTTATTTCCCGCTATTTGCAGCAAAAATCTGCAATTTGCATCCCTAGTAAAAAAGGTTTATAATTGCCTATAGATGCCACAAGATGGCGCAAAGCACTATATGATGCCTCTCAACTCACTTCAACATAGCTTCTCATCACCAAGTTGCCACATGATGGCGCCAAAGCAATACTTGTATATTTGAGAGTGCTTTGGCCTGATGACAAAAACGAACGGAGGATATGTTCCTAAAAAAATCTGCAGATCGGCAACTCTGCAGGTGGAAAATCGAGAATATTCCCATACATTGAAAAATATAATGTCTGTTCTACAGAACAATCCAAAAATGCAGTGGTACCTTGACTTAAGAGTTTAATTCATCCCATGACCATGATCGTAACTCAAATAATCTTTCCTACTTGACCTGAAGGGAAATGCCATTAACCCGTTCCAGGCCCATG
The DNA here is from genome assembly GCF_024500275.1 of Phycodurus eques. NCBI lineage: Eukaryota > Metazoa > Chordata > Actinopteri > Syngnathiformes > Syngnathidae > Phycodurus > Phycodurus eques. The sequence continues at coordinate 15,619,171 of NC_084540.1, forward strand.
TAAAAAAAACACCAATAAAAATATAACTTAATTAAAAATAAAATGGCACTCTACAGTATTGTACTCTGTAAAAACATAGTTATCATCATCTTTTCGTTTTGGTTTGTCCGTTTAGGGGTCGCCACAGCGCGTCATCCTTTTCCATGCAAGTGTCCTGCATCATCCCCTCGAACACCCAACTGCCCTCATGTCTTCCCTCACGACATCCATCAACCTTCTCTTTGGTCTTCCTCTAGCTCTCTTGCCTGCCAGCTCCATCCTCATCATCCTTCTACCAATATACTCACTATTTCTCCTCTGGATGTGTTCAAACCATCGAAGTCTTCTCTCTCTAACTTTGTCTCCAAAACATCGAACCTTGGCTGTCCCTCTGATGAGTTCATTTCTAATTTTATCCAACCTGGTCACTCAGAGCGCGAACCTCAACAGGTTCATTTCCGCCACCTCCAGCTCTGCTTCCTGTTGTCTCTTCAGTGCCACTGTCTCTAATCCGTACATCATGGCTGGCCTCACCACTGTTTAATAAACTTTGCTCTTCATCCTAGCAGAGACTCTTCTGTCACATAACACACCTGACACCTTCCTCCACCCGTTCCAATCTGCTTGGACCCGTTTCTTCACTTCCTGACCCCACTCCCCATTGCTCTGGACGGTTGACCCCAAGTATTTAAGTATTCCACCCTTTCTATTTCTTCTCCCTGTAGCCTAACTCTTCCCCCACAACCCCTCTCATTCATGCACATATATTCTGTCTTACTTCGGCTAATCTTCATTCCTCTGCTTTCCAGTGCATGCCTCCATCTTTCTAACTGTTCCTCCACCTGCTCCCTGGTTTCACTGCAGATCACAACAAACCTCATGGTCCACTTGGATTCCAGTCTAACCTCATCTGTCAGCCTATCCATCACCACTGCAAAAAGGAAGGGGCTCAGGGCTGATCCTTGATGCAGTCCCACCTCCACCTTAAATTTGTCTGTCACACCTACAGCACACCTCACTGCTGTCCTGTTGCCCTCGTACATGTCCTGTATTATTCTGCCACTCCAGACTTCTGTATGCAGTACCACAGTTCCTCTCTGGGTACTCCGTCATAGGCTTTCTCTAGATCTACAATGACACAATGTAGCTCCTTCTGACCTTCTCTGTACTTTTCCATCAACATCCTCAAGGAAAATAATGCATCTGTGGTACTCTTTCTAGGCATGAAACCATACTGTTGCTCGCAAAGACTCACTTCTGTCCCGAGTCTAGCCTCCACTACTCTTTCCCATAACTTCATTGTGTGGCTCATCAACGTTATTCCTCGATAGTTCCCACAGCTCTGCGCATCACCCTTGTTCTTAAAAATGGACACCAGCACACTTTTCCTCTATTCCTCAGCCATCTTCTCACGCGCTAGAATTCTATTGAACAAGCTGGTCAAAAACTCCACAGCCACCTCTCCTAGGTGCTTCCATACCTCCACAGGAATGTTTCCTCTACTATGAGGTTCCACCACCAAGTCTCCTTCTCTCCTTTCCTGCCAGAAGATACACCAAGTACTCTCCTGCCTGCCTCTCTGATCACTTTAGCTGCAGTGGTCCAGTCTTCTGGAAGATCCTCCTGTCCACCGAGAGCCTGTCTCACCTCTTCCCTGGGCGCTTCAGCCGCCCCCTGCTCCAGTGTGTTCCGCTAACATGTGTATGTGGTCACTGTGATGGGTTAAATGCAGAGAACAAATTTCGTGTACATGCATGCATGTTCATGAAAATAAAAGGTGATTCTTCTTCTTCTTCCCGAAAAGCTGCACAACACTCGTCCTGTCTCAGCTTCCACCACATGGTTCTCTGCTCTGCCTTTGTCTTCCAAATCTTCCTCCCCACCACCAGAGTAATTTTACACACCACCATCCTATGCTGTCTAGCCACACTCTCCCCTACCACTACCTTACAGTCGGTAACCTCCTTCAGATTACATCGTCTGCACAAAATGTAATCCACCTGCGTTCTTCTACCTCCGCTCTTGTAGGTCACCCTATGTTCCTGCCTCTTGTGTCAATACAGCCATTTGTGAAAAAGTGTTCACTACAGCCATTTGCATCCTTTTTGCAAAGTCTACCACCATCTGTCCCTCCAAGTCCCTTTCCTGGATGTCGTATTTACCCATCACTTCTTCATCACCCCTATTTCCTTCACCAACATGTCCATTACAATCTGCACCAATCACGACTCTCTCTCTGTCTGGGATGCTCAGAACTCCTTCGTCTAGCTCCTTCCAGAATTTCTCTTTCACATCTAGGTCACATCCTACCTGTGGGGCATAGCCACTAATCACATTACACATAACACCCTCAATTTCAAGTTTCAGCCTCATCACTCGATCTGATACTCTTTTCACCTCCAAGACATTCTTAGCCAACTCTTCTTTTAAAATAACCCTGACTCCATTTCCCTTCCCATCTACACCATGGTAAAATAATTTAAACCCTGCCCCTAAACTTCTAGCCTTACTGCCTTCCCACATGCTCTCCTGGACACACAATATATCAACCTTTCTCCTAATCATCATGTCGACCAACTCCCGAGATTTTCCTGTCATAGTCCCAACATTCATCAAAGTCCACACAATCAGTTCTAGGCTCTGTGCTTTCCTCTTCTCTTTCTGCCGAAGAACCCGCTTTCCACCTCTTCTTCTTCGACTTCGTCCCAAAGTAGCTGAATTTCCACCGGCGCCCTGCAGGTTGACGCCGCCGGTGGCGGATGTTGTTAACCCGGGCCACGACTGATCCGGTATGCAATTCTTTGGATGAACACTCATATTTGTTTGGCAAAGTTTTAAGATGGATGCCCTTCCTGACGCAACCCTCTGCATTTATCCGGGCTTGGGACCGACCTACAGTTTGCACTGGCTTGTGCCCCCCATAGGGCTCTAAAAACAGTTATAATTTAAATAAATAGAAAGTAAAGAGGAGAGGAAAGCAGTGCACCACCAACACTGTGTATAGTGGGGATGGGGCGCTGCTGACCTCGACTCGGGACGTTGTGTGTGAGTCGGTGGGGAGAATACTTCGAAGACCTCCTCAATTCCACCGAGATCCCGGATACAAGCGGCCGAAATGAGTTTCCTCCGCAGGGTGTCCGGGCTCTCCCTTAGAGATAGGGTGAGAAGCTCGGTCATCCGGGAGGATCTCAGAGTAGAGCCGCTGCTCCTCCGCATTGAGAGGAGCCAGATGAGGTGGCTGGGGTATCTGATTCGGATGCCTCCCGGACGCCTCCCTGGTGAGGTGTTCCGGGCACGACCCACCGGGAGGAGACCCCGGGGACGACCCAGGACACGCTGGAGAGACTATGTCCTTCGGCTGGCCTGGGAACGCCTCGGGATCCCTCCGGAAGAGCTGGTTGAAGCTGGTCTCTCCGGAAGAGCTGGTTGAAGTGGCTGGGGAGAGGGAAGTCTGGACGTCCCTGCTAAAGCTACTGCCCCCGCGACCCGACCCGGATAAGCGGTAGAAAATGGATGGATGGATGGAGAAAGTAAAGAATTAAAGAGTGTGTGCATCAAGATTTTATGCTTCAGTGCCCATTCACATTGTGCTCCTTCTGGTGTCTGTGCCTTGGCCATGAGGTGGCATTATAATAAAAACATGCAAAATACATTCATTTTACGACTGACTCGAAAAGGTGCAGTAATATGCAGCCATCTTTCACAGAGGATAAATAATTCCCCATGAGTATTATGATATTGTCTTTCTAAGACCCTTTGACGGAAGTTATAACTACAATGTGAACCGAACTGAAAATGAGTTTCACACCCCTGAATTCTGGAAAGGCGTACCCATCTGCGGGGCCCACACCATCTCCTCATGCACCATCTCCATCAGGGCGTTGACCATGGCGGGGTCCCTAAGGACGGCATACACCCCCTTCATGTCTCCGCACATGAACGTATTGTGGACGGCGGCGTCCCGGCAGCGGACCTGAGGCGGGGCAGCCCGCACCTCTTGGAGGCGCTGCGGCCCAGGGGGCTGTCTGCGGGGGGCCCTCGGCAGCGGTGCCCGGGTCAGAGCTCGCCTCTGGGCCAGGGCCTGCCGCGCGTCCTCCCAGTCCTGCAACTCCTGCTCCAGCCTCAGGGAGCGCAGCGACGTGGATGTGAAGGGAAACGTGTCCTTGGACATGACGCTTCCTGGCGAACACAAATAAAAGATTACATAACGTATCTGTTCCGTTTCTTGTTTGAGCGGTGTCCCAAAAATGTTGACCAACAGGTTTTACTCACCTTCGACTGGCGGCTCAAACAGACTTTAACCCTCATTAAAGGCGCATTTGTTCTGTTCACGCTCAGTTGCACACGTCATTTCTTCGGCAGGGTACAGTGTAGCCAAATTCAAACTCATAACCAGTTATTAATAGGTTGTCAACTGATACCTGCACGTTTACAAAATACTCAATAGGTGGCAGTGTTGAAGTAACAGCCTTAAACCACAATAGAACCAACAAATGACAAGGACTTTATTCATTTTCAGTTTAACACCTATTTACTGGTCTTGATTGCGTTTCAGTTACCCTATTAAACTATAAAGCTCAAAGAAGACAAAAACAAAGCATACGATTATTTGTTTTTTTGTTTAGGAGGTTTACTGACTGACAGGAGACGGGAGGGGACCATCTCGCTCCACTTCCGCATTCTAAAACTGAAAGGAGTCAGACGAGACGAGGTGTCATCACAAAGGTCGCGTTATGTAATTAGACAAATACCTTGCTATTGTTCCTTACAGCCAAAGGAAGACAACCAATAACGCCCAAAGTTGTTGTTTTCTTAAAAAAGATAAAATAAGATAAATAGCTTGTAGTGACGTTTCTCCTGACTTTGACGGGAGACGGTAGGGTAACGATCATCTGCCACTTCCCAATTCTTTGTCAAAACTGTACGACCGAACTGAAAGGGGTTTGATGAATTGTCGCAATTAGACGGCGATGAACACATTGTCCTTTCTTCTCAAAGTCAAAAGACGACGATGCATAACGCCCAATCTTGATTTTTACAAGCTAAACTTCGCCAAAGTAACTTGTAGTGCGGTTTACCGACTTTGAATCGAGGCTGGACCGGATTCATCTTGTTCTACTTCGGCATTCTTGATCAAAAATTTGCAATCGCACAGAAGGGAATCTGACGAGGTTGCCGTTTCCATTATCGTAATTAGACAAATAAAGTACTTTATTTTGATTTACAGCCAAACAAGACGATAATGTTGAATTTTTGTCGATACAATGAAGTTTTCCCCGACTTTGACAGGTGACAGGAAGGGAACGGGTTCCCCGTTGTCATTTCCTTACTGTCGTGATTATATAGCTATAAATACCTTATTTTTATTATTATTATCAATTATTATTTCTACTTATAGACAAAGTAAAGCAATATACAACGTTTTTTTCGGAGGTAAAATGTCTCAAATTAACAATTTAGTGTGGTTAGCAATGTTCGACTGGAGACGTGAGGTGAACTATCTCGCCCCACCTCCGCGTTCTTTGTCAAACCACGGCACACGTCATCACGTTTGAACGTGAGTCGCGGGCTCACCATTTCTCCAAAACCGCCCATCTCATCAGCAACCCATTTGTTACTTTGTGTTAGCAAATAACGTTTTAAAGATAACAAAATCAGACGCCTCGTCACCGGATGGCCTGCGACGTCTTGTTACATTTAATAACTCGTCGCAACATCTCGTGCCTGCGATGGTAAGTCAGCTAGTAAAGGGGCGAAACGTTAGCTTGCACGCTAACGTGGTAAATATGTCGTCCTTTTTGCTTTCAATCATCGAGGTCTTGTATTTACGTGCTAAGCGAGCTTCAGAGAAGTGTTTTTTTTATTTTTATTTTTTTTACTGTTACAGAGCCACCAACTAAGTGGGCTGTTTTGCATTGGCGAGGACTTTGACGACGAGGTGACCACACACACAACACACCTGATGCCATCACTTGTGGGAAGCGGACGTGACGTCACATATACCTTTAAAAAGGGTTTTACTCTCCCAAGCACCACTATCGTAAAATACAGAAACAGAAAATGCACAAACAAACTGATTATGTTTCAATTACTGGTTTGGTAGGTAACATTTCAGAAAATACTCAAATATGTTGATCATTGTTTTCAAAAGTAAAGGTAGATGTTTTGCAAATGTCTTATTTTGATTCAACACTAAGATAGTCTGCTTTCATGGAGGACTACAGAAATAAAATTTAAAAAATACTGTTTACGCTTAAATTGCAAGGATTTGGCCAATTTTAAGTTCAACAATGTCTCTAAATGAGTAATCAATTAATTGTTGGACCTCTACTTCCAGCGTTACCGCCATTGTTAGCTTCTGAGTTAGCCTCCAATGTTATCGCTAGTGTCAGAGCTAAGGAAGACCATTAATGACTGATGTTCGCTTCCTACATTATCTCCAGTGTTAGCTTCTGATGTTAGATTCCAAAGGTAGTTTCTAAGTTTACCTCTAAGATTAGCTTCCAATGTTTGAAAGAGCTAAAAGAAATATGCTGAGTGTAGTAAATGGTGATGATTTTCAGGCAATAGTTTGTGTTTGGGTCGCCAGAAAAATTGCACAAAGTGGCTGACAGACTTAATCACTGCATAATGTTGTTGATCCTCCCTTGTACTGTTTGTGCATCAGGACCTGCTAGGGACTAACTGGACTGTTGAACCTCAGGCAGCCGTGCCGCCCCGCCCCCTAGGTTCTGCATGTGTGGCCACAAGAGATTCCGTCAGCAACCTCCTCCAGAGCTCAGCTTCCCCGGGTCCCGCTTCGGCCTCGGATACAGTTGCACTAACTTTACGGACGCTCTCCTCTGGCATTCAGGCTCGCCCCCTTTTGACAAAACTCCCTGAGTCCCGCTTTGGGGTGCAGCCAAGGCCAGCTGTCACTTTGGCACACTGTCTGCTCGCTGCCAACCATGTGGGCCCCAGAGTTTCCGGCACCAACCTCCTCCAGCCGAGTGGGGAATCATCATGTCCTTCCTTGAAAAGGGTTGCTCCATCTTTCCGGAATATTATTTCTGATGCTCAGGCTCTGAGGCCCCCTCCGCCCCCCACACCAGACCTTCCAGAGCCCAATGTGGGGGCACAGCAAAGGCCCTCCCCCACTGTGCCTTCCTGCCCTCTGGGCCAGGAAACGGTTGCTCCAACATTGCGGAAGGTCTTCTCCAGCATTCAAGCTTGCCCCCTTCCGTACCCCACGTCGGTCCACCCTGAGTGCCGCTCGTGGGCTCAGCCGAGCCTTATCCCAACCACCGTTGGGGCATTACGCCCGCTGGGTGCCAACCCTGTAATACCTAAAGACTCCAGCCCCAACCTCCAGCCAAGCAGAGAGAGATCAGCTCATCCCCTTCCTTCAACTGCGCTGGATGTCACTAAGCCCCATTTGAGGGCGCAGCAGAGGCCCGCCATCAATACCACCGCCCAGGATGACTTTGACGACTGGGCCTTAGACGTTGCAGACTTGGAGGAGTGTGACCGTCTAGCCGGACCCTTTGCTCCGGAGAAAACGCTACGCACCAACACAGGTGGACGGACCCTAAGAGCGCCAACGCTGACACCCTCCCACTTGGTCCCGCCGCAAAGTGTCACCACCTCCTCGCTGGCCCCCAACTCTCTTTCCAAGACTTTCGGCAAACCTCAGCAGGGGGCGTGGAGCGCCCCCACACCCTCCCACCCACCCCGGGGCCTCTTTGAGGCTATCTCGCCTGCGCCTAGGGTGTTGCCCTCCCCTTCTCCTGCCTTTAGTCCGCACCCCCTTAGCACACCGCTGTTGACCAACCACCTGGTGCAGCTGGTGTCTGCGTCTAGCAAGATGTGCCGGAAGAGGCCACGCTCAGAGCCTCGACCGCCCAGGACACGACGCTTCCCTGGCCCAGCGGGGCTCCTCCCACAGCAGGTCAGTCTCTAACATCGATGTCGTTCTTTGTGGATTGTCTTCCTGTCACAATAACATCATTCAGTGAGTTTATTTTGTTTTTTTCCCAGCCACACGGTCATAATCTGGATGAGATTGTGGTTTCCGTTTCTCAGACCCCCACCCACGGTGTGGCGGCACGCCTTCCAAACCTGGTAATTCCATATAGTAGTCACTTGAAAGTAGGGCTATTAAATCTGTGGGCCTGTATCCCAGGGCAGCACGATGCGGTAGAGGTTAGCACGTCTGACTCACAGTTTTGAGGTTCTGGGTTCAAGTCTCCGGTACTACAAGAAATGTTCTTGATTTCGACCTTTTTAAATGTTTGTTGAATACCCCTAGTTTATACATTATTTAACATTAGAATATTCATTTGTTCAAAACATGTATTTTTCTGTAAATCATTTTTATTTTAAATTATTGTTGCAGTTGCAAGACAACTTCCATCCATCCATTTTCTGAGCCGCTTCTCCTCACTAGGGTCGCGGGTGTGCTGGAGCCTATCCCAGCTATCATCGGGCAGGAGGTGGGGTACACCCTGAACTGGTTGCCAGCCAATCGGAGGGCACATACAAACAAACAACCATTCGCACTCACAGTCACACCTACGGGCAATTTAGAGTTGTCAATTAACCTACCATGCATGTTTTTGGGATGTGGGAGGAAACCGGAGTGGCCTGAGAAAACCCACGCAGGCACGGGGAGAACATGCAAACTCCACACAGGCGGGGCCGGGGATTGAACCCCAGTCCTCAGAACTGTGAGGCTAACGCTCTAACCAGTCGGCCACCGTGCCCGCCTGCAAGACAACTTATTTAAAAAAAATACAAAAATAAAAAAAGTACAGATAAGAATACCGTTAAAGTAGATCGATGAGCATTATCGTTACGAGTAGTAGTATCGTTAAAATTTTAACAATACCCATCCCTAGCGACGAGTCAATTATTTGCCTATATGTACCAGTGTATAGTTGTGAATTCTGCTGCCGTGACAATCCAATTTCCCTTATTGGATGAATAAAGTATCTGTCCGTCGCTCTGTCCGCCACCCTAACGAGGACGAACACTAACTATAGATAATGGATTGATTGTGTCCCAATACATTTGTCCAGGTTTCCAACTCCCAGTCTGAGGAAGAGGAGTTCAGCAGCGGCCCCTGGGCAGCGATGAAGGTCCAGATGGGACTGGACGAGCGGAACCCGGCGTGTTTCCTGTGCTCCTACAGTGTGCTCATGGTGCTCCGCAAGGTCTTGCTTGGCTGCCTTGTTTTAACCTCAATCTTGTGAACCAAAGTGTCATTTTGCTTTCTTGTTTTGTTGTCGTAGCAGGCGGCTTTGAAGCAGCTGAACAAAAACAAAGTCCCAAATATGGCTGTGTTGCTCAAGAGCATCAACTACACACACACCGACGCCAAGGCTGTGTTTAGGGATCCTACAGGCACGCACAAACACACACGCAGATTGTAGTGACCACCGCTATTCGTACATACGGAGTAGTTTTCATGAATTGTTAGGAGCACCACTCTCACACACACACACACACACACACACAAACACACAAACACACAAACACAAAGAGTTGATCCTGCTCCAGTTAATGTTAGACGTCCTTCTTTTTGACAACAGGCGAGATTCAGGGCACGTTACATCGTCGCCTCCTGGAGGAACGCTTGGGAGAACTGAAGGTCGGCGCTGTGTTGCTGCTAAAACAAGTAAGGAAACACCATTTTTTTATTTAAAAATGTGTTGCCAGGACCTTTTTATTTTAATGCCAGTGTGATGTTTACTTTTAGGTGGGCGTGTTCTCCCCCTCCCATCGCAACCACTACCTCAACGTGACGCCCAACAACCTCCTGAGAATCTATTCGCCCGATGGAGCCTGCCACACGTCGGGGCAGCTCCCCCCGTTGGTCCTGGTGGGCACCTAAATCTAAATCGGCAAGCTGTCTGCACCTCGAAATATATATTATTTTCTTTTGCGTAGGAGCCCACGTCGCTGTTGCCCACCAGCAAGCCTGTGTCCTCCATGCAGCTAGTATTTGACGATAATGACTGTGACGATGACAGGACGAAATGCAAAGACAAAGGCCCGCACAATTCAGGCTGGGACGCAGGTTGGTTCACTTAACTGTGTAGGATGCAAAACAAGCATGTTCTAGTTGACGCGCAACCATATTTGCGTACATATTTCAAATGTTTGTTTTTACTTATTTTGTTTTTTATTTTTAAATGGAGATTTCTTTTTGATCGTTAATTTATAGGAGTGTTACTGCATTTTTTATTTATATTTTAGTGTTATTTGGTTTATTCTTATAATACAATTTAATTGATTTAGATTTTATTTGGTTTATTGTATTTTTCTTACATTTAAATAGATTTTATTGTATGTTTTACAATTTACACTTTGTGGTTATAGCACCACCTGTTGCCTTCATATGCCTGTTGCTGTGTGTGCCTATCTTGAAATGTGTTTTCACATAATTTTGAATATTTTTGCATTCAATTCTTTATTATTCTATTTTATTTTTATGTAATACATCTTTGTTTTATTTCATTTTATTATATTTTTACGTTTACTTTTAATCTTATTGTATATCAAATAAGTGCCAGCACGCCCGCGACCCTAGTGAGGTTAAGCGGTACGGAAAATGGATGGATGGATGTTTTAAAATGTGCACTTACGGGTTATGGTGCCACTTGTTGCCCTTGCATGCGCGTCAATATGGAAATGTTTTCATGTGATTTTGAGGATTTAAAAGCAAATGTACTTTATTTTATTATATTTATTTTAAATTACATTTATTACAATTTAATTGATTTTAGGTGCATTTCGTTATATTGTATTTTTTTATATCAATCTTAATTCACTTTGCGTTGTCCTTCTCGTGCACATTACAGTCTGGAAATGTGGTTTCGTGTGTGTTGTTTTAAGATGAATTGATATTCTGTGACGAAAAAATGTGAAATATATTTTTTTGTCCCTTTAACGCTGCCTGTAAAAGCTGGCATTCCACAATTTTCCATGTGGCTTTTCTGTGTGAAAGGGGCAAACATTTTTTGCTTTCAGATGTAGTGTCAGTGGCTGGAAATTGCCTCCGTGAAAGCATATACTGCTAGACAGGTGTGAAGTTTAACAGTAATATTCACGGGGTTCTGCCTGAAAGCCGTAGGCGGATAAATGCCGGCTGTTCTGTTACGACTGTGATGTGGCAATTTTGCTCGATCTCTCTCGTCCACTTCCACACTGCCGTTTGCTGCAGTATTTTGCATTTGCTGAGTTCTGTGTAAGAGCTGAAGGCAAAACTTCTTTTGCGGCTATTTCGCAGGATCTCCGTGTGAAAGGGGCTCATAATACTTCACTACATGATAATTTTGTCGTTGCAGATGACTTGGATGAGCTTCTGGTGGCGCTCCCTGAAGACACCTACAGTCTTTGACGGGAACTGATGCTTCACTACTGACCCAAATATTATATTACCTTGATAATGTTAAAAACATGAAACAAATTTGCATTTTTGTTTTTGTTGAAAAGTATCATACGTCTCTCTCTATGTTGATATTAGTAAAGAAATATACATTTCAACGTCGTTATTGTCACATTTCATTGATTGCCATGTCCACACAGTCATGCTAAAGTTGGATTATGATGCCAGTAGGGGGCAGCATTTAGTAAAATGCGTTGAAGGACCGACAAAAGCGACGCTATGTATTTAAAGGGGGGACATTATGCATAAGTGACCACCCATCAAGTGAAACAATTAACCAGATTTTAAATAATCTTAAACCAAAAGGTAAGCAGTGCTGCAGTGTTAGCACAGATCAACATTGGCTAACAGTGTTACCAGTATTAGCTTCTGTTATTGTTATAATAATGTTTAGTTAAATTGGGGGCGGGGGGATTGGTAGGAACACCAATGAAACACCTGGGATTGGCAGTGACTCTAAACTGTGTCAGAGTCACTGCCAATCCCAGGTGTTTGTATATATATATATATATATATATATATATATAATAATACAATATAATTTTCCTTTAAACTTCCACAGCCTCTCCTCTGCTACATATGCAAACTGACCGCATAATTACAGCTGATGATGCTTCACAAGCCATTAAAATGCAACCAGCAAGTGTAATTGGTCTTCATGCAGAACTGGGCTGGTCTTGATATGACATTTTTTAAAAATTTCTTCTCATCTTGAGTTAAATTGAGTCCCTGGAGGAAGGTGAATCTTTTCATCCCTCCAATAAATTATTTAAAAAAAAAATGAGTTTGACATCAAATAATCAGTTTCAGTTTGTGTGAAGGTGAGCTCAACTTTCTGTGAGGACTATAAGTCCAAATGTAACAAATAATACATTATGATTACATTATAACGCTTTAAATGGTGCCAGTTATTGCAGCTAGATTAAAATAAAAAAAAAAAAAATAAAAAAAAAAAAAATATATATATATATATATATATAATGTCGTCATACAATATTGAAGCTTAATTAGCGAAATGTGCAGGGTTGCGCGTGATTGGTTGTTGAATAAATTGGGGGCGGTTCCAAATCGATGTTATCCTGGTGCGTCACGGCTTCCCAAATAGTTAAATTATTCACGCAAAAGTGGATTCATTTGAAGTGAAACACTTTGTAAAGTGGAGCAAGCGTAGACTGGAAACTTTTCCGTGAAAAATTGAGTTTATTCAGAGGGCAACAAGAGCAAAAGAAGAGTCTTCAGAATGTGATTTATGGAGAAAAGTAGGTGAATTGTGAACACTCGCCTTGTTAGCGGGAATACAAGTAGAATTCTTATTTTTTTATAATCCTCATAATTGCCTTTTGTTCAGTGAATCATTAATATTAACGTACGCCACCGTTTCCTCAGTGACATTTTCATTTTTCGTTTGGTGTACGCAGATTCGTCACCAATTTGATTGACTGCTGATTTGACGTCGTAAAAACATAATGCAAAAAAAATAAAAAGAGGTTAAATCAGGGCTTATTAAAGCGCATTTTAATGTTTCCGTCGCGTCCAACGACAGTTTTAAAGTGAGAATTGTAGTTTTATAAGCAAGTGAAACATTAACCATAACTGCACGTGACCTTTGGACTTGAGTCTACATTGTTTAAAATGGACTCATGGGGTTAAAAATGCTCCAATAATGTCTTTTCATTCTGTTTCATTCAGTCTCTTTTTTTGCGTTATTAGTATTACCACATAGTTTCTAGGCAGGACTCGCCCCACTGCAACATGATTGGCTCTTGCGTGGAGGGAAGGCCAGGCTAACGCAGATGTAACGAGATGACCATCCCAAACACGTATCACATTTGTACGAGAAAAAAAAAAAAAAAAAAAAAAAAAACGAAGTTTGTTATGGCTATGGTTGGGGTTAGGTAATATTGGAGCAGGGCGTGGCCTGCCTAGAAACTACGTGGGACTCCCAATAACGCCTCTTTTTTAAAGACATCAATCACAGCATGCCATTTTGTTCGGAGTTGCGCCAATTTTACTTTAGTTTTATGATGTATTGTTTCGTTTATTATCAAGAGTGATTAATCTAGATGTATACTGTATTTGCTATTTTTAGTATGTTCTTCATTTGCAATAAAAAAAAAAGTTTTATAGCACCACTTGCTTTGTCATGTGTAGCGCTGTCTATAATTTTCATGTGGTTTAGAGTATTTTCATTGTGTTTATATAGGTGTATATTTTTTACACGACAATTGTCCCTTACTATATTCCGAATAAATTTTTGCGGCTTCACTACGTCGCATATTTTATCTTACCTACACGACTGTTACTGCAGACTGCGTGAAAGACAGACAGTATGGGATCATTTCACACTTGATAAAAGAAGATGAAGTGGAATGCGGTTAATGCACAAAGTGCAACAGACTTAAGTTTCACAACTGCACGTCTATATTAAAGTATGTCATCATCAGGTGTTCGCTAATTTATTATAGACTTACCACCGCTAGTTGGAATTAATTGTTATCCCTCCACAGGCTAAACACAGCCGCTGTTGCACTCTCAATTGCTTTATTGAACAAACAGCAACAAAATACAGTAAACCACCACATTCTTAGATGACTTGTAGATGGCCTTAAAGTGCACCAAAACGTAAATCCTTGTTTTGTTTCTAAATACTTAAAATATGTTTGGTAAGTGCTAAAAACATCTGCAAAGACAGAATATTGTACTGATTTGAACTTTTTTTTTTTTTTTTTTTTTTATCTTCTAAAATTTCCTGATTTTGTGGGCGGGGCTAAATACTATCCTCGTGATGTCAAGAGGTTTGGGCGTATACTTTCTGTCCCCCACTATATAAACACCAAGCGCCCTCTTTCCATGCAGTGGCCATCTGGCGGAATTGCCACTTCCTCATTCATAATGGACCCAGTTCTACCAGTATAGCGCGCCGTTAGCGAGCAAAGTATGGCCACGACTTGGAAAAAATACATCTTCCCTGAAGTGCAATGCGTTTGGTGTTATTTGAGCTAACATGTCTGGCCCCATGCGTGTTGCGTTGTGAGGCAGCAGCGAACTGCATAGGATCTGTGGCCCCACGCCAGCCCAACAGCGGTTGAGTACACGGCATAGGCCCCCGTGCAACGGTGAAGGGCTTTAAGCCACTCTCGTCGCGGGTGAAGAAGAGGAGGCGGGGCGAGTCCTATAGCTGTGGCGGCCGAAGGCTGCAGTTTGCAACGCGTGCGCCACGGAATTCCCCCTCCCCCCCCTTTGCACTTGCCACGTGTCACGGCTGACGATTAATGGCCCGCTGAATTTCAACGGAAGCAGTGCGGCAACGTAACTCGCCGCTGTCTGTGAAAGCGTGTGCTATGTGCATCGCTCTTCGCCTTGTAGATAGATAGGAGTCGCGATTTGAAGTATTTGTTCGACAGCTGATTTTCAGAGCATGCAGCAACACACCCGCAGCGTCTGGAAGCTCTAAGAATGTCTGAGTTCTTGACCATTTTGAAGCCTGATTTCACATACTTTGCATTTTTTTAAAAATCCATTCGTTCATTGACCGTCTTGTTAATCAACATTACTCTTTTCTTCGGTGAGTCGAATTTACAAGAGATTTTCTTTGGCCTGTTTTGTTGCACTTTATAACTGACTCGAGTCACTCAACACTAGAGTGGCTAACGTTTAGCCAGCTAACAGCTAGTCAATTCTACATTCTCATAAGCAAACTTTCACATTACTCAACAGACCAGAACCACCTTTTAAAGGCACACAACATTCAATGTCACAGATACTACAGTGTAGAATATGAGGATGGAGACTCAAAGTGGACAAAAATAATATATCCACTTCCCATGCATATTTTTTGGTATTACTGTATATTCATGACGCTTTGAAATACAATACATCCATTTTCTGTACCGCTTATCCTCACTAGGGTCGCGGGCATGCTGGAGCCTATCCCATCTGACTCTAGGCGAGAGGCAGGATACACTCTGAACTGGTCGCCAGCCAATCGCAGGGCACACATAGACAACCAACCATTCACACGTATGGGGAATTTAGAGTTTTCAATTAACTTACCATGCGTGCTTTTGGGATGTGGGAGGAAACCGGAGTACCCAGAGAAAACTCACGCAGGAACATGCAAATTCCACACAGCCGGGGCCGGATTTGAACTCAGGTCCTCAGAACTGTGAGGCAGATGTGCTAACCAGTCGTCCGCCGCTGTGAAATATAAATTAATACAAGGTAACCCACGTGATGAACGAGGGATTATTGTATTGTATTTTTTAACTTTAGATGTTTTAAAATGTATTTAATTTTCATTTAATTGTATTATTTTACGGCAGCTAACTAGTTAGCACATCTGCCTCGCAGTTCTGAGGACTGGGGTTCAAATCCCAGCCCCGCCTGTGTGGAGTTTGCATGTTCTCCCGGTGCCTGCGTGGGTTTTCTCCGGGCACTCCGGTTTCCTCCTACATCCCCAAAACATGCATTAATTGGAGACTCTAAATTCAGGGTGTACCCCGCCTCCTGCCCGATGACAGCTGGGATAGTCTCCAGCACGCCTGCGACCCTAGTGAGGAGAAGCGGCGCAGAAAATGGATGGATGGATGGATGGATGTTTTATTATACTGTTTACATAGTTTTACTGTATGTTTTAAAATGTACACCTAGTGTTACAGCGCCACCTGTTGCCATGGCATGTGTATCACAGTCTGGAAACGTGTGAAAAATGTAAAATTACAAGTATTGTTTTTTAAGATGAATTGATATTATGACCTTGCTGTGCTGTGTGAGGAAAATTTAATTTGAAAAATCTTTCCCCCTTTTATTATCCTGCCTTTCCAGGCCCTCCTGCCTTCATCCTCCATACGAAGACTCTCACAACAAGGATGTTTGCCTCGTATCCTCTCATGTGTGAGTGATGGTGTGCTACCTCTGACCTCGCTCCCAATCCCCCCCACCCCAAGTTTCTTTTTTTGGTCTCGCTCCCTCCTTCCAAACATCACGCCTCACTTCTGCTTCACTTCCCATGTCACCCCCCCCCCCCCCTCACCAAATACCTTCCCCGCCCTCCACTCCTCCTTCTCAACAAACAACTACACCTCCATCACCATGCATCCAAGTCTGCGTCTTGGCACATCTTCCCGTTTCCCATCTGTCCGCCTGTGTCTATCCGAGGTGACGGGATGTGGAAGTGTGAGTGAGAGGAGGGAGTGAACCAGCCTTCCCTCTCTTTCGCCTCCCTTCTCTCCTCTCTTTTTCTCCCTCTCTCTCTCTCTCTTTCTCTCTCCGCCGTTGTCAGGCTCCACCACAGATGAGCAGGAAAGAGGCGGGCGAGCGGATGTAGCCGGACGGAGGACGACGGGAGGAGTTTGGATGGGCGCGCGCGACTAAACAGTGGCTTTGATCATCAACAGCTCACCCAGCCTCTGCTCTCACACACTCACGCCGGATGTGTCCTCGCTAAGCTGAAGACGAAAGGTGCTGGCCGTCAGTTGCACGCATGGGAGAATCTGGGAAGCTTGGACATACGTGTGACGTGTGTGTGTGTGTGTGTGTGTGTGTGTATGTGTGTGAGATTACGTGAGAGTGAGTGTTTGAATTCTGTCACTATGAAATTAAGTGTGCACGTTTAGGAAAGGATGGGAAGAGGATATTTGGTGGTGATTGAACAATTTTAACAAATGAATTATTCTTTCTATTCTAATTATTATTTGTATTTTAGTTTTTATTTATTCATGAACATATTTTTTAATTTAGTTTTACATTTGTTTTGTATTTTTTTTATTTTTAAACTTAGTTTTCCATTGAAACAAAGTTAATTTTACTTTATTTAAAATTTTAAATTAATAGTTGTGCATTTATTAAACATTTTACATTCAAAAGAAACCTAAACATAATTACATTTAGATTTTGTATTGTGTTTTAACTTTGTTTTATTACATTTACTTAAAATATTTTTTTATATTTTCAACTTTAACTTAGCTATTTAATTTATTTGTATTGTATTTATTTGTATTTTACAGTAAAAAGTACATTTTTATTTTGTCTAATATTTAAAATACTTGTATTTCTTTCAACATAATAAGTAATTTACGTTTAAGGTCTGTGATTAGATGAGTAACATTTAATTAAATTATTCACTTGTTTTTGTTGTAAATTATTTAATTTTATTTCTTTAAATGTTTACTCAACTCATCTCAATTTTGTTTATAGCATTTTACATATTTTACATTTTAATGTAATTCTTCAATTAATTTATATATATATATTTCATTTTATTATTGTAATAATTTATTTTATTCAACATTGTTTAATTTTTTTCGTTTTTTAATATGTACTTTTAACTGTATTTACTTCTATTTATTTCATTTAGTTTTTATCTGATTTAAAATGGTATTGAATTAGTTTCTTGATTTAAAAATAGTTTGTTAATTTTTTAAATGTTCTTTTATCATAGTTCCATTTACTTAATTTTATTTTTATTTTTTTATTTGATTTTTTTAATTTAATTTTGTAATCGTATTTACTTCAATTTGCATTTGCTTTTATTTTTCTAAATATATCTTTATTTTTTAATTGCATTTTTAGTATTTAAATTTTAAATTTTTAAAAATTTAAATATATTTTATTGTAAAAATTGGAATATCTCATAGGGAAATTCAGTGTACACTGTGCTGCAGGGGCAGTTCTAGGATCAGAGGTTTAGAGGTGCTGAGCTCCCGGACAGGCAATAGAAATTTATACATTTTAATGCGATTTTATTCCCATATTTATGAAAGGGGGGGAAAGTGTGTGACCAACCTTTCAAATTTGATAAAGGTTAATTTAAATTAAATCCACAGCAAAGTAGGAATAAATTGGAATCGTAAAAAAAAAATATTGTAACCCTACTAATTTCTGGGGGAATACAATTCATTTTGATATAAGAGCACCTCGACATGCACATTAACAGTATGTATTTTTTCCCCCAGTCCCCTATAGTGAGTAGTGAAAATGCCAAAATGAACATTGGAGTCATGTTTTGGTCTTTTTATATGAAGTTCAATGGACAACATGCAAAGCACATTAACATAAAGTGACTTTTGTGAATACTTGGAACACATAAATTCCTCTCTTTGTTATGATGTTAATGGGCATGCAGTCGGTTAGCTTGGCAGTACCACCTTGGCTTTGATATTAACACAACAGCTAGCTTCTTTCATTCCAATTCACACAGAGGACAGTGGGGCGTTCTCTATGAACCTGATTTGTTTCCTAGCTAGAATAAAAGGTCAGTTAACAATGAGCTACAATTAAATGCAGCAAAAATGAGGAATGGTCATAGTAATAGTGTCTTGGTATGGAGGCGTAGAAGTTGTAGAAAGAATAAATGTTCCACATATCCTGGTTTAAGACGGGTTCTACTGTTTACTCCATGACTGTACAGCACTAAAAAGCATTGTCCTGCTCTGTGCAAATGGTGCCTTTAGAGCCCAGCCGGGGAGAGGTGGGAGAGACTGAGTGTTACAAACAATTTTTGGTGTTCAAATATTATGTTTCAACCAATTACTGTATCGTTATACACTTTATTAACGTGAAATAAATAAATAAATAAATAAATAAATACTGTAGTCTAAAATTGTAAGGGTTCTGGGATTCAATTTAAAAAATGGGCTAGAAATGCATATGATGTGCTGTATATATCTATATGTGAGCTCACGTTAGCATTTGCGGTGCAGGTGTGGGAGCGGCGGGGAAGAAGCTTCCCGAGGCGACGGAGGTCCCGTGGACGATGGACCTGAAGGAGAGCTGCGGCAGCCGGGAGAGCTCCAGCCTGCGTCCTGGCTCCTGGCGGGCCTTCGCGTTCGGAAGCACCCTGCACGGCCTGCGCTTCGTCTTTCCCTACTCCGGCGGTGGCGGGACGGCGAGGCGCTTCCTGTGGGCGGCGGCGCTGTTGACCTGCACGGCCCTGCTGGCCCTGGAGAGCGCCGAGCGTCTGTCCTACTTCCTGTCCTTCCCGCACGTGACCAGCGTGGACGCGGTGGTGTCGGGCAGCCTGGTCTTCCCCGCCGTCACCGTGTGCAACCTCAACGCCTACCGCTTCGGACGACTGACGCGCAACGACCTCTACCACGCCGGTGAGCTGCTGGCGCTGCTGGACGTGCACTTGAGCGTCCCGCAGCCGCACCTGGCCGAGCCTGACGTTCTGGACTTCCTGCGGGAGCGCGCCAACTTCACGGCGTACAAGCCCAAAGCCTTCAGCATGCGCGAGTTTGTGGAGCGTGTCGGACACGACCTGCAGGAGATGATGCTCTACTGCCGCTATCAAGGCCAGGAGTGCAGCCACCAAGACTTCCAGACGGTGAGTGCGCTCTCCTCCAAGGGAAACGTCAGCCGGGTTGACAGATTAGAGTCGCCTCGTTGTGTCCTCCTTAGACTGAAAGCGGATCTTTTCCTCCCACGCTTTCACCTCCCGGGCCTTGTCTCGCAACCTCTTTATGTTCCCTCCTTGGCTTTCCGGGTTCATTTGTGTCTTAATGCATATTCTGTCAAACTGAAACCCGACTTGTGATCTTTCAACGCCTTCATGTCGGACCAAAGTCAACACCCACTTGTTGCCTCGTGCGACTCGGCCTCCGCCGATTGTTCGCTGTCTCCCTTGTTCTGAAATCCTTTATTTTGAGAGTTGTCTGTTTCCTGCACTGAAAAGTTTTCATAGTTGTTTTGTACGCTCGTTAGCACTGGTGTGCAAAAACGTCTTTTCAAGTTTCTACAAGACTTAAAGACCAGACTGGGCGCAGGCCAAGGTAGAATCGTTAAATTCAGGTAGGACTTAAAGATAAGGCCCTTTTTCTGACATTTTCTTCCATTCTGTCTATAATGCTTGAAGACAGTAATAGTACTCAATAAGTTGTTTGGGCTTCGGTGGTCTGGTTCTGTTACGTTACATGTTTTCAGACAGGAAATGTAACTGCTTTGCGCTCCAAGCGCACGTCTACGCCGTAAACACCCACAGTGCTGCTCAGCCTCTGGCTAGCAAATGTCATAAGTAGCCTTATTCTGAAATAATTGGTTTCAAAAGTTGTTTTCCTCCGCTGAGACGTTTCTGTAGCAATTTTGTCTGCTAGTTGGTGCTTGTTTACAAAAACCTTTTGGCAAGTTTCTATAAAACTAAAAAAAAATAAAAATACATAAATAAACAAACTACGTGAGGAAGGGGTCAAAGTAAAATCTGTTGAATGCAAGTATGGCTTCAAGATTGGGTACATTGAACCCCTCCCCATTACTGAAAAATTCATGTAAATAGGCCGTGAAAAAAAATCTTAATTGGGCACCCTCAAATATGAACACTACAAAGTTCAGCACACAATGTAAAAATTTGCCAGGTCATGTGGCCTGCGATTGGCGACCTTGTTCAGGGTGTACCCTGACTCTCGCCCAAAGTCAGCTGAGATAGGCGCCAGCACACCCGTGACCCTACTGAGGATAAGCGGTTCAGAAAATGGAGGGGGGATGTTAGGGAAGGATTTCAATGTGCCCCTTGGAGGCCAATGCTAGGCTACAGGTTGAATCCACTGTTTCTACAGTGCTAGTTTTCATCTTTGACTCGTTGTGACAGTCGGCTTGCCCTCTTCTGTCGCGGTTAGCCTGCGTAGCCTGGCAAGTCCCCGCTTGTCTCCCTTTAGCGGCCATCTTGGATGTCGTGGGTCGCGTTCAAAACCCCGTTCGTAATCGTGTTGACGAGAGGCCACAAGAAGGCCTCGTTCTGTCTCGTCGCCTGTTGCTGCAGCTGCTCCAGGCTTGTCACCTCGTTGTACCGTAGCGACGCACCTTCACCTCCCCGCGGATGCTAAAAAATACCAAAACTAGAGGTCGCCGCCTGTCATGGGCGTCATGTGAGTTCCCACAGTCTGCACAGACACTCGGTGTGAGCGTCACACATGAACAAATACTTCTTTGTGACTAAAACAAGCACTCGATTTAGCCTGCCTTCCTTAGTTCTCATACAATTTCTATAATGTGAGCTATCCTCATCAGTTCATTTGTCAGCTGCTACCTTGCACGTTTGAAATGAATACAACAATCAGGCACGTGCACAGACATTTGTGGGGGCAGGGACACGAGCCAAAAAAAGGACACACATCGCCAAATTTATTCATGCAATTAAAACTATAACAGTGGTATATGTATTATGTACCGTATTTTCACGACCATAAGACGCACTTAAAAGGCTTAAATTTTCTCCAAAATGGACGGGCCGCCTTATAATGCGGCACGCCTTATGTGTGCATCGAGTTCCAAAATCTGTAAATGTTGTTGTGTGACTTTAATGAGCGCTCCGCTTGACTGACTGGGAGCATTTCCTGCCGACACGCTGCTTATATAATGGAAGGCGGACATGACTGAGTACAGCATACGGACGTAAAGGGGGAAGGGTGCGTGTGACAGAGGACGCTAAAGACACGCCCCCGGTAGGTATATATTTCCGGTATATGCATCGGTTTGGCTAAGGACCCCCGAAAATGGCACCTACGAAGAGACACGCTTACGAAGCACAATTTAAACTGCAAGCTATTAGTTACGCGGAGGAACATGGGAATTGAACAGCCGCGAGAGAATTCAAGATCAACAAATCCATGGTTCGCAAGTGGAGGAAGCAGGAAAACGAGCTTCTCCAAGTCAAGAAGGCGGAGCTTAGTTTCCGCCGGAAAAAAAAGAAAAACAAAACGCGTAAACAGGGCGAGGTGCCACCATTCCGGGAGGCTTGACGATGGAACTCCAACCGCTGGACATCGGTGTAAACAGGGCGTTCAAAGTGAAGTTGTGAGCGGCGTGGGAGCCATGGATGACATTTGGTGAACACAGCTTTACAAAGACTAGGCGGCAGCGCCGGGCGAGTTACGCCACAATTTGTGAATGGATTGTGGATGCTTGGGCTAACGTGTCTGCTTGCACTGTCGTTAGAGCTTTCGTAAAAGCAGGCATTATTGCTGAACAGCCCCCCGGCAACGAGACTGACTCCGACAATGACGAGAGGGAACCTGGCGTGTTTGATGGAGAACTTGCCGAGCTGTTCATTTCGGATACAGAGGATGAGGACTTTGATGGATTTGCGGATGAGGATTGATCAAAAAATAACATGAGTACATTGTTAAATACTTCAATGAAGTACAACCGAACTCAGTTTTGCTCCCGCTGCCTTTTTAAAAAAAAATATCTGTTTTTGTCGTTGTTTGAAGTTTAGTTCACCAACAATGTTTTTGACAGTCTCTACAGTAACCAGCTGGATCTCTTCAGGTCAGTGGTAGTCACTTGCGTTCTATCACACGGAGGTATCCTGGCACCCATTGTGGAGCGACTTTCTGAATGACCCGATAAGATGTCTAGATATATTCCACTGTGTGTGCAGTATCGTTTGTCTTTGCTACCAAATCCCTCTGAGCCTCAATGTGAAAGCTGATAACTCTCTCCCTGTGGTCCTTTGCAAATTAGCCGCTTGTTAATTCGTTACGGACGCGGGCTGATTTCAAGTGAGACGCGATTGGTGGGCGGTTCTTCCGCAAAGATCTCCGCCAATCACGTCAGCCAGATATGGAGGTGCTGCCATCCGTCATCGGAGTTGGCGTTCAAGTTTTTAATGTAATTTTTTGAAACATCCTGGCAGAACACACCACATCTGAGACCTGCACCATCAGAGGAGGAGAGGCTGGAACCTGGCCCGCACGCACACACACACGCACATGATGTGTGGATTATGATGATGCCGCTGGTGGTAAACACTGGAGAGCCATTGATTTGGCCTGTGGTTTTGTCTGGATCAATAGCTCATACTTTTATTACATTTTTTTTTTATTGGCTGCTTAGTTGACAGCTTCCAAACACACGCTCTCTCTCTCTCTCTCACACAAACACACAAAAAGATACACACACTCACACACATACACGCACACACACACTGTGGATGAGGTCAGGTTCCTCTGGATGTTGGCTGATGTTCATGCAGGCAAAGGAGATGTAGCTTCATGCAGCTTTAGAAGTGTTAAAACAAGTGCTAAAACTAACATCAAAGCAATTTACTTTTTAGAACTGTGTGTGTGTGTGTGTGTGTGTGTGTGTCTGTCTTTTGATTTTTGCTATAGATATCAGACCCCCTCCCCGTTCACGCTGTATGTTCAGGTAGTTGCTATTCTGCTCAAGGCCCGTAGGTGTCTGTGGCACGTGTTTTAAACGAATGAAACAAAACAAGACGACACTGCACGCAGAATGCTACAATCAACGCTAACGTCAAAACAAAGCGGTTCATGTCAAGTTGTTGGTCTTATTTTGCTGAAAATATAAAAGAGAGCCTCTTTCACACTGTACGTTCATGTTGTTGCTGTTCCGCTTCAGTCCCACAGTGTACATTTCAGATGCAATTCGATGAGCAAAACAAATCAAGAAATTGATGCTTTGACTGTCTGTCCTGCTTCGCTGGGTTCTGTGTGAAAGGCACAGGCGAATAAATGCCAGCTCTACTCTTATGCCTCTGATTCACCAAATTTGCTGAAATTCTGCATGAATTTGGGAAAGGGATTCCTGTGTCGTTTCCAGCAGTCACATTTTTGGCTCCTCGAGGAGGGAAGTGCTGCATTTCTTCTTCTTATTATTATTATTGTCAAATATTTTCAGCAAGGATGAAAAGCAACTCTTGAGTCTTCTCAAGGACTTTCAAATGTCAAGCCGCTCCTCTGGCGCTCCCACCTGTGTCCAGCACCATTGACATCAGCGTCAGGACGATGTGCCTTCTTTCCGTCAACATGACACTTGTCGCACCACCAAACCAAAGATCACGTACATTGGAACGTCAAACTTATTATTACTTAAGTCAAGTTCCCTTCTGGATGAAATTATCTATATTTCTATCTATTTGGCTGGCTGTTACCTCTGTTTGTAAGTGGACTCTTAAATCTGGAATGCTTCAACTGCAGATGGTGGTAGGCATCTATTAGGGGGTATTTCTTTTTTAAAACTATTGTTAGATATTAAACAATGTTACTGTATTGTATGTCGTGTTAATGGAATTAGGTGAAAGTAGAGTGTAAAACAAATTTCATTCTTGGCAATCATTTGGCCAATCACTTGGCACTATTTGGATCGCTCCCATGACCAATCGCTTCATATGCATGACCAATCGCATAACCACTCACATGACTGCTCACAAAACTAATCACTTCACATCACAAGCACTCATGTGGCCAATCACGGCCACACATTCCGTCTTCAATGCCGTGCCAGATGTGGCAAGACTCTACTCTTTAATACATCAGAGACCTTGGTAGATTATGCTGTTAATCTTAGCAATGGAGATTAAATGCGCCCAGCAGTGTGGACAGTTGCTACCCATTTTTTTTCTGATGCCAAAAGGGAGGCTTTTATTAGGTGTTTATTTGAGGTAACACAGACTTTACCTGCTGGCTGGCAGCCTCACGCTCCCGGTTACCGCGGCGATGCCAGAACTAAATGAGACAAATGAGAAGCGGCGATTGCTCGGCACAAGAGTCCACAAATTTTGTAGTCTGGGGAGAAAACGTCTGGGATGAATTCAACATTTCTGGCTTCCAGCCGTTTGTCCCTGAGCTCTCTCTCTCTCTCGCGTGCGTCTTCGCCGTCGTCCATTATTCAGAGAGTTGCTGCTTGAATCCCGCGCGCTTTACAAATTTCAAGGTGCTGTTGGGTTACTGACGTTATTATCGTAGATGAATGATGAATTTATACACTGATTTTGACTTGCACACATCAATAAGACACATCTGTTCGAAACATTGTTCTAAATCTAAATGTGCGACTGGCAGTCACCTTCAGTGTTGTGACAACGGTTGAAAAATTATGGGAATGTTGGAAACTTTCCATGAAAATTAACAGGGATTTATGGGATTAAAAGGGAATAAACTAGGAATTTACAAAATGAAGGTTAGTTCTTAAAAGGGAACTTACATGTCGTTGAGGTAAATATATTTTCGCACAATCCTGATATGCTGCCGTTTGAGTGAAGTAAAACAAAATGTAGCAATTAAGGTACAGTCATGTCCTCGCTTGTGGGCGAGGAGAGCTGTCTATTTTGCCTAGTTTTCTTGGATGGCTTATGATAAATCAGTGTGTGTTATTTAATATATGCTTTGATTTGATATTTCTATTACATTCCCCTCAATTCCAAGTTACTTCACATAAATTCCCATGGAAAGTTTCCACTTTGAATATTTCCAAAATTCCCCATCTTAGATTTCCATCGAAATTTACCAGAAACTTTCTCCCCTTTGAAACCCTAGTTGTAGTTACAAGCTTTTCGGACAACGTCCCAACTAACCCTGAATGCACCGTTCTTTCGCATTACATAGGAAATTGAAATTAGCGTTTGTGTGGAATATGATGGACGATGACTGGAATTTTATTTCTGCCAAGTGATTACAATCAGCTTTTCATTTCCACAAAATATGATGGTTCTGTCAGACTCCCTATGGCACTTTGCCATAGATTTCATCGGCCAGCGAAGACTATAACAATAAGGTTTTCAATGAGTTGGCGTAAAAGCCTCATCTCAAACATGCCGACTAATCAGTGGGGTTTGTTTAATGTTTCTCGGCAGGACAGTGTGACCGGCGAACTTTTAAGAGTGTGTCTCGCAAACCCCATCTTGTTTAACAGCTTCTTTTCTGTCTGCGAGTTGCATGACGGGAGCCTACTAGGACTAAAAGGTCTATATTAACCTCCCTTGTTATCACCTGCTCTTATAATGGAAGCTCATTTGTATAGCACTGAAGTATGCTTATAAAATCGCAGCCCAGGAGCTGGACATGCGCCACAAAATTGCATCTGGCCAGTGTGCCGCCTGCACGGACGGGCAGATAAATGAACGGCGAGACTGTGGTGAGATGAAACGGATGCGGGGTCGTGCCCCCACGCTGGAATACACGAGAATGCTTTTAGTCACCCGTCCCTCAGACAATAACAATTAAAAATAAATAGTTTGTTGTCTACTGTGTCTGTACATTTGCATCTTAATGTTGCTTAGCCTTTGCTTTTTTTCTTCTTTTTTTTAATATAAATATACAGTGATGCCTTGTGATACGAGTGACCTGACTTTTTTTGTTTTTCGTGATACAAGCCGTCGTTCGGTAGAATTTGTTTTTTTGCTTTCACTTTAAAAATTTTTTTTTAGGTACGAGCGTTCTACGGTGGCAGTGAACTCAACTCTACTTACTTCACAACAAGCAGCAGTGTGGAAGATAATGAAGGATTCATCCAAAAAGAGGCTTCAAGCTATTTACTGCTATTCCCAGTTGAAGTCTGCAGTCAAACTAAACACAAAACAAAGACAATTACACACTGTGTATTAAACAACCAAACAACTTTGTCTTCTGAATGCCCCCGATAGCTCAATGCTAACACATGATGGAAGACGCACTAGATGGGCTAACTCATAGCATCGCTGTTGCGGTGTTATAACCCTTAAAACCACAGATATTTGAACACAAATGATGGAGCGACAATATTATTGTAGCTTATTGACCTTAGTTGTGACCGTCTCCATATTTTACACTTAATAATTATGTATACTATTTATTCCTATTTTCTCCTTTTAAAAAACACATCGCAAAAATGTTTTGTTGTTTTTTTGGGAGGCTGGAACAGTTTTAGGGCATTTCCATTCATTTTCAATGGGGAAAGATGATTTGAGATATGAGTGTTTTGCATTATGAGTATGGTCGCGGCACCACTGAAGTTTTGTTCATCATTTTGGCCGACAAATAAATGCCTCCCTTTTCCCAATGACCGGCTGCCGGCAATTTTCTCCTCCTTTGGCTCCGTTGAAATTCAATGGGTCGTTGCCGGAGTTGTGGCCACCAATGACGTACTCTGAAGCGGCCAGAGCAGGGCGACGCACCGGTCACCCTGAATGATTTTTGAAATTCATTTATTTAATTTGTTTTCCTTGATCTTCCTCTTGCCTTCCTCCTTATGCCGCCAGCGAACACTTTGAGGCAGACAGCCCATACGCCGGTGTGCCGATCCATATCCCGATCCTACAATCCTCTGACACTGATGGGCAGGCGTGGGGTGGTGCAGGCGTCTGGTTCTACACTGGGCATGGGGGCACACTGCAGAGACACTGTAGCCCAAATACCACAAAACACATAACACTACAGAGATGTATTTTTTCAGGTTGTAAGCATAGCTAAATAGCTAACTGCACACTGCAGTGGTAGAAATTTAGAAAGTTATTATCAATAAGGAAGTGACAATGGCGCCGAATCGATACAGCTAATCTGAGAGCGCTGAGTACTTATGTGGTGAAGGAGGGGTGGCTCATGGCCAGAATGTACACCCGAACCCAAGTGCGTACTTGCTTGTTTACAGCCTCGCTCAAAAAAATCCGTACAACTGAGATGGTGAAAGAGTTTAACCCTATATCTCAACAATTCAGTACTTAATTGTTCCCAGTCATTGCATGTTTTCAGCACTTATTGTCAACATATTATATGCATTTCGAAACAAAACATAAATAAGTTCAATACATCGTAATTTCATGCTATTCTTGTTTAAAAATACACCAAAAATGTCCCAATAGACTTCTTAGCCATCAGCGTTTCAGTAAGAACTGTAACCTCTAAAATGCTCCTTTTCTTTGTTGTAGTAAGGTATCAAGGAGTTTGTGCCTGATTCACACTGCTGAATTGACACGTAGCTCTAGGCACAAAGAGACGCTTCGCGTTCAGTGTCGCTCGCCTCCTTGACACCATTGATCACTTTGGCGGCCATTGTGACGAGCGATGAGACGTAAATGTTTGTCACTGCCAGACCAAAATGACTTCCCTGAGCCTTATGACAGACTTGACTGCAGAACTATTGATTTTTCCCCACTTCCTTTTTTGCCAGCAAAAGGAAAGTGTCTTTTCTTGAGTAAATGAGGCTTTAACCTTTTCACCCTTTGCTGAGAGAAAGGGTGTGTATATTGTAAATGTGCTGATTTGGTTCATGGCTGAAGTGCCTAATCTCATTGCCAAGTATATATCAGTGAGTCCGACTGACACCCAATTCTGAACTCTTGTTCATCGTGACAGGACATACGTGAATCTAGATGGTTGTTCCAAACCAATATTTGCGATCATGTGATGTGTTTGGAACAACAGTTTAAAAACTGATCAGTATTGGGTGAAATAGATCAGATTTGTAATTTATTTTTCTTAATTTTTTTTAATGTCATAAAACGACAAAATAATCGATTTTATTGTTTTCTATGTAAACTGTGTTCTATAAGTAAAAGGAGAAAAGACACAATTGCCAATAATATTATGTAATTATGTAATATTAGGGAAAATACAATATTATAACCTGGATATAAAATTACCTTTATCCACTATAAAATTTGTTCCACATTGCAAAGCACGACGTGACACAGTAAAATAACTACATTACTCAAAAGACTGTTGCAGCAACTTCTGTGTTCATTGTTTGGAGTGGAGTGAAGCGCTCTACTTTGACTTATATGAGGCCGCAACCCTGAAATGGAATAATTTACCATTTACATTTAAAAAAAAAAAAAAAAAAAAAAAAACATTTTTAAAATTTTGTTACTGCACTCACTGGAATTTCTGATATTTAATTTTTTAGATTTTTGTTTAAGAGGGGATATTTAAATGTAGTTTGTTTGCATCATTATTTTGTGTTGCACCACTGAAATGCTATATAAGATAGTATTTGTTTACTTGGTTTGTACCACTCCCGCATGAGACGTATAGCTGTATAAAAAGGAATCATGTTGGGATATCTTTTTTTTTTTTTAAATCAATGAACTGTTTGGATACGCTTACCTTTTTTCTTCTTAATCCATTGCCAAGATAGAGGTCTCTGATAGGGGCTCGGTATCAGTATGGTGCAATGTAAATGAAGTCAGGAGAGATTTAATTGAAAAAGGCTCACAGCGCCATTCATTTGATCTGATACAGGGATCATGCAAGACATAAAATGTGATGGTTGCCGAGACTGCGCTGTGGGTCCTTGACTACAAAAGCGGTTTTAAAAACAGCTGTGAGATGTAAAACCTTTTTTTTCCATTTTAAAGCCCATTATCACCTTGTCCTCTGGCTGGCAACCTTGAAAGTAAACACTTAGGCAGTATTTTTATGATATTTTAATGTGTTCAAAGTGACTGCTGAGCCGCAGGCCAATTCTGGGGGAAGCTCCGTCTCTTTTTGTCGCGATTAGCCTGATGCTATCTTCACTCCTACACAAAACAATTACCGTCAACTCAGTTCGGCAGCGCTTTTGCTATGCTAATTTCCACAAAGTGTCATGCACTCTGTTAATCTCGTTTTTGAAAATAAAGACAACAAAACGGTTTTGGGGATGCCGCTTTTGGCCATAGGAGGCCAAATTTCCCCGGAAGATGGCTTTGGGGGAGGCGGGCTATTTTCGACACCACATGTTGTGACCTAGATAAACACCCCACGATCCTTCATTGTGCACACAACGCTGCAGTGGCTTGTCATAGCCAGATGTTGACTAGGAGCGTTAGCGTTTACCAACATGACAATGCACTATTCTGGAAGCTGTCGCGTTTGATAACAGTTAATGCGGATTAAGCCCCTTTCAGCACTGATTCTTGTGATTCCTGATCCCTGAAGTCTGGTCCGGTGTCAAGGCAACGTTCGCTGAGTTCTTATTATGTTTAAAAGGATGTTGTTGGGTGTATATGACATTTTGCCACAGACTAAATTAAAAAGTTATATTTGATTTTATTGTCTTCTTAATTAGAGCTAATCATTAGTTGTCTGAAATGAGGTTATTGCGATTAATTAACTCAAACAATGTGAGTTGAGATTTAAGATTTGCCACTGCTAAAACCATACAAATACTGTAGTTAAACATGTCTGTAGTAAACAATAAGTCCAAATGGCCACACTGTGTTCAGATCAACACCAAAGGTCCATCATTTTGAACGTTCATGCTGCTGGTGCCCACCACTTACACATCTTAAATATGAACAGACCCCTGATGTGCCCAATTAGCCCGGGATGGAGGAGGCAGATGTAGTGACTGATGGCGCAACGCGACTCCATAACAAGACTCTAATTAGCCGATACATATGTCGGCCGTTGTGAGCGGCCGCGGCCCCGCGTGTTAAAGCTGCAATTAGCCGCAACAAATCCCATTTGCTTTTATATCTCTTTGTTTTACAATCGGGCCTTGGCTCTTGCGTATTGCCACCCCCGTGTTTACTCTTGTTGTGCCTATTAATCGCGCCGCTAAGTGGCAACCCGGGGTGAAGGTGACGCCATTACACCGGCATAGGATGGCTGTTTTATTGTACAACTAGAATGTCTACAGCAATTCCTGTTCTTGTTGTGTAATCATAAATGACATCTCAGTAAAGAAGGGAAACAATATCACTCTCACTCATCTTTCATTTTCTCACCCACTCCTTTGTCTTGTCAATGTCTGCAGTGATGGCTTCGAACTCCATCCCTTGCCAGATTCAGCTTCCCCTCCGTATCTCAAACAACCACATCATTATCTTTATCCTCATCCCCCTACTGCATCTGTACATTTTATCGAGTAGGGGACACCTACTGGTGTTTTAGTTTTGTGTTTAATGGAAAATTATCAAACTTTGCCGCCATGCTCTGTCAACATGCACTGATGAAAACTAAAAACATTTGCAATTTAGCCTCACCCATCTGTCTGGTATACCTGGTCCATGTTTGGTAGTAATTTGGTAAATCCCTGGTAATGTCCAAAATGTATGTTTTCAGACATTGTATCTTGAAACTTTGGTGGGTCTACTCATGATAGATATGCATGAAAAACTTCACGTTGCAAAGTCTAACCTGCTTCGGGGGCAGAATCTTCTAAGAATTCACAAGTTATTAATTATACCCTGGTAGTGTAGTGATACATAAGATAACCTTCATTAGTTATTTGGTAATGGGAACATTTTGTAATATGCTTGCTGCCTTTCCTGCAGATAGCGTGGGTAAAATTCTTGGCCAGTGCCCCAATACCCCCCTACCAATACTGATCCAAAGCCCAGCGTTTTTGTTACCATTAAGCTAAGGAAACTTTCTTAAGGTAAGGTTTGCAATTTAGTTGCCTGTCTAGTTTAGATAGTTCAAATTCAGTTGAAATCCTACAATATCTTCAGGAGTTTGTATCTGAAAGACTCCTACAAATGGCCATAAGAGCCTTAAATGGGTGCTACAAAGTAAAATGCAAACTTCCTATGTCATTTTTAGGTGTGGCTTCTTGAAACTTTTATTTTGCGGGTCTACTCATGATATTCATGCTTGCAAAATTTTGTGATACTGATTGAAACTGGAAACTCAGGAGCTGTATTTTCAAAAAAAAATAAAAAGACAAATGATTGATTTACCTAAGGTTTTTGTTAATTTTTTGGGGGGCAACTCATCAAACTGTTGTCCAATGATACAAAATGAAGAAAACACACTATACATTATACACTTCTTTGAAGCAAAATAACAGACTTCCTGTGTGTTTTCAAGCATCCCTTCCTGTGACTCTTTTGTGGGTCTACTCATGATAAAGGTGCCTACCAAATTTCATGTTAAGTAAAACTGGATTTGGGAGCTGAATTTAAAAACATATCTTAAGCTGAGTTTTATTTTTTTTATTTACATTTTTTTATGTAAATAAAAAGGCTTCCTGTGGGTTTTTGAGCATGGTCCTCATGGTACAAATGCCTACCAAATTAGATTTTTCTTTTTCTTTCTAATAAAACACTACCTTTCGATCACAAGTTACCAGCATACTGCCACCGGCCTTCATTGTTGGCCGAAATGAGTTCAGGTGAGGTGGTGCCGAAGTTACGCGCAGGCTATTAGACGTCTTGCGAATGGTGCGTGCAATGTACGAGTGCATTGGGCTAACGTACATCTACAGTAGGCCTCCTCCTCGGTGGAAAGGCTGGCCTGCTCACGTCTGATCCCATCATTCTCAAAAGAGCTCCACTATGAGAGGAGGAAGAGAAGGATATAAAAAGATGGATAGTGTGTGTGTGTGTGTGTTTCAAGATGAATAACACCGCTGTCCATTCGGCACTTTATGGACTCGCTTGTCATTAATGTCAAGTAGAAGGCTCCAACATACATTATAGGTTGGAGTTTGATTGCAAGTAGCTGAACCGCACTGTGATTTTTTTTTACACTTAATGACTCCACAGTCGTTGATGCTCCATGTGAAATTGCTTCGTTTTTTTTTTCGTGGTTATTATTCTCAGGCGGATTAAATCGCCATCTTGAAGGTTTAGCCCGCACTCATGTTGATTCTGGTGAATGCACCCCAGAGGCCTTTTTTGAAAATTCAGCCCCCAAAGCCAGTTTCACTTATCTGCATGAGATTTAATAGACATGTTTATCATGTAGACCCACGAAAAAGTCTCAAGAAGCCATGCCTGAAAAGACTCAGGAAGTTTGCCATTTTGGTTTTGAAAGGAACTTTTTAGTCATTTCGCCCATTTCCACGGGTCCTTCAACAACAAACTCCTCTCAAGAATATAAAAGACTCATGGACAACGCGAAATTGCGAGGGATGACTCGCCATAAAACATCCATCCATCCATCCATTTTCTTAGCCGCTTCTCCTCACAAGGGTCGCGGGCGTGCTGGAGCCTATCCCAGCTGTCATCGGGCAGGATGCGGGGTACGCCCTGAACTGGTTGCCAGCCAATCGCAGAGCACATACAAACAAACAACCATTCGCACTCACAGTCACACCTACGGGCAATTTAGAGTCTCCAATTAATGCATGTTTTTGGGATGTGGGAGGAAACCGGAGTGCCCGGAGAAAACCCACGCAGGCACGGGGAGAACATGCAAACTCCACACAGGCGGGGCCGGGGATTGAACCCGGGTTCTCAGAACTGTGAGGCTGACGCTCTAACCAGTCGGCCACCGTGCCGCCGCCATAAAACATTCACTCAGTTATTCAAGGTCAGTGCCAGACCAAACGCCTTTTACGTGATGCAAGTTTAAATTCATCGCTTTAATTTGTATTATTTCTTTTTTTTACTGGATATCAAAGTTTTCAACTGGCCACAAAGGGAGTTAAACTACTTCATCTGGGAATTCTCTATTGTTGATATTTGTTTACTTTTGAAGCTTTACCATCACAACTGTATCCATTTCTTATCACTTTTTTATGGCGACATTTCAGAGGGTGCCTTTCATTTTTTAGTCATTGTTGTGAGGTAAAACGAAGTAAAAGAACGAGCGCTTCGTCGACTTCAAAATGAAAGCTCAAAGCTGCCAGTCAGATCAGAAAACAAAGTACACATCTGTATAATGTGCCACAACATCATAATTAAACTCTGAATCAGAAAAGAAGTGGGTTGTTCAGATGACAATATCTGTTTGCTTGGAAAAGTAATGAAGGTGTTTGAGAACATAAAATGCTTTGATTTTCAAGCCCTGCAGAGAACTGGGAAGGATTAAAAAAGTTTATTTTGCACATTGCGCGGCACGGTGGCCGACACGTTAGAGCGTCAGCCTCAAAGTTCTGAGGACTGGGGTTCAATCCCCGGCCCCGCCTGTGTGGAGTTTGCATGTTCTCCCCGTGCCTGCGTGGGTTTTCTCCGGGCACTCCGGTTTCCTGCCACATCCCAAAAACATGAATGAATTGGAGACTCTAAATTGACCGTAGGTGTGAATGTGAGTGCGAATGGTTGTCTGTTTGTATGTGCCCTGCGATTGGCTGGCAACCAGTTCAGGGTGTACCCCGCCTCCTGCCCGATAATAGCTGGGATAGGCTCCAGCACGCCCGCGACCCCTGTGAGGAGAAGCGGCTCAGAAAATGGATGGATGGATGGATTTTGCACATTTCTTCTCTAAACCCAACGCGTCTTCATTAAGGCAAGCGAAGGCAGAATCTCAATCTCCCGCATTCGATTAGTAATCAATACGCGTGGGAGACTTTTAATCTGACATTAGCATGTTGGACATGGCCAAGATGTGGCTTTTTCCTCATCAAGTTGTGACACAGCCAAAATGGCAAGTACGTCTCTGAAGCCACCCTGACACATCCACTCTGCGTGTCACTCTCGGACTGCTTAGAGCGCAACCATTATTCACCACATGCTCCCAAAGGCGGCGGCGTACTTTGTGACGGGGAGGGACGCTGATCGCAGGGGCTGCCGGTGTTAACGAGTCGCCAGCAAAGCGATCAGGCCCGTCCGTCTGCAAGAGTCCATTTCAAGTAGTAGTAGTAGCAGCAGCAGCCATGTTGGACTCTTAAAGTCTTCCTTATATCAAACGGAATGAACGTCGTACCTAAAGCGGTGTACATGCATACCGATTGAAAAATAATAGACTTGTCATGACTAGGCCCACAAAAAGTCTCAAGACTATCCCTGAAAAGACACGAGGAGTCTGCCATTTTGATTTGAAGCGACCATTTTAGGCTCATTTTGGACATTGAGTTACCGTGTGTATGAAATGCGCTCTATAAATACATTTGCTGCTTAATTTCCAGGAGTCCTTCCAAAATGAATTTCTCAAGATGTTTTTCTGATTCCTACCTAATTGTATCCCCGTGTGCTAGAAAAATATTTTGTTTTCAAAGGAATACCAAGCTTGTGCTTCTCGTGTTAATAAGTCGCAGAGCAAAGCAAGCAAGCTTGACGGCGCGGGTCCGATTGAAGTAGTAGTTCCCATGTGGGGCTCTTAATGTCCCAACTCCGTTTTGACTGCACACATAAGGATCTGCGAGCGTTTGTATCGAACACTTTTAATATTTACAATCATCGGCCCCGACCGTTTTCAGAACAGAAAACTTTTTCTGACGTCTTTTGACGTAGTACTGTAAATATCTGACGGCCAATGAAGTTATTTAGAAGAAAAAAAAAAAAAAACTTGTCGGTGGTGTGGGACAGACAACACGTTTGAGACAGGCAACACGTCATGCCCCGATCAAACTACAAGATAAATTTGCTCTTTCACGATTGCACTGTCAGACTACTGCAATAGAATCTTGTGTTCCGATACCACCGCATCCCGTTTTTTACGATCATTGGACTTTATCTTGTCAACTCAAATGCGACCGGATACACTCGTTACTGTGGCGACGACAACAAGAGTGCAGCGCGGCGACGGTATTATAAGGACAAAACGGGGAGAAACGTGTGTTGGTGGTCACCGGTGCTCAGGACTGGAGAGGACGTTCGTTTAAGGCTTGCTTGATGTATGTTCACGTACGATACGGCTCACAAGCAGGCAATAAAATGTTATGTAACCTAGCAAGCTACTGCTACGGTTGTATGTAAACATGCCGCCGTTCTGTCGAATCATGCTCTAAAGTTTTGGTGTGGGTGAAGTAATTTAATTAAAAAATAAAGTAATTTCATTACAGTAAGTTATCACCCATTATTTCTGTCATGTTGTAATGTTGGTTTGACTTGTCTGATTAGAATACACGATCTGACTAGAGCAGTGATTTCCAACCTTTGTGGAGCCAAGGAACATATTTTACAATTGAAAAATCTCACGGCACATCAACAAACAAAAACGTAACAAAAAGTGGACAGAGTAATTACTATATTTACTTCCTGTCATTTAATAGAAGACCATTCATTTGTTCTGTCTGTCACTATGCCTCACTGGCATAAATAGAGGAACAAAGATACATTATTTATTGTAAATATTTTATTTTAGCAATTAAGTACACAAGTATATACAGTAAATGAACAGGTCATTTAAATAGACATTCCTCCATCTTGTGACCGGATCGTTGATTGGTTATCGTTTTTTTTTAAACTCGTTGATCGGCCCCAAACATCCTGATCGTGTAAAGCCTAGTGTATAGAGAACAAAAACAAATATAGGCAGCAATTTGGTAATTGGTCTGATCCTTCTTTTGGTTACTAAGGTCCTGTAAATGTCGTAATTTGTGCGAGAAACTGAGAAAAGCAATCAGGGGTGACTGCGCCTGTCCATTTGCCACACTGATACGCTCCCTGGTATCAAGTGGAATGAATGTCATGTCTCAGATGAAATGTTGCCTGAGGTTCTGGTTGGCCATGTTGAAAGAAATCACCAAGGACCACCGGATTTTCTTTGAAGGTAGATCGAGACTGTAGCTAATTCTAGAGTTGCGCTATGTGGTGTATTTGATCAATAATTTATGGGAATGAATAGAAAAAAAATCGGATTTCGGCCCCAAATCCGCATTGGTTTGCGCCTTCTTTTGGATCCAAAAGTCCTATAAACGTTGTACTTGACAAAGTAAAGCAATCAGAATCGACGCCACGTATTTTCAGGTTTTTGTCCTGTTGGAGTCATCAAAGGGAATGAATGTCGTACCTCAGTTAATATGTCGCCGGATGTGTTGGCCAAATCAAAAATTGACCTGATCGTTCTTTTTAGACACTAAGGTAATCCAGAATGTGATACATTTCTCTGGGCATTTATTTAGTCTCTGTTCTCCTATTTGTGTTGGTGTGTTGTTTGTTGGAAAGACCATATTGCTTTCTCCCCACGACTTAAACAAAAACATCTATTATTCATGGTGCCGCCTGCTAGCTACTTATTTAGATCTCTTATTTATAAGCGTGATGTGGCGGTGACTCAGCTTCTGTGTTAGCAATGTTGTCCAAAGATTCATGCATACTGTATACTGCATATGTAAGTATATGTAACACAGGTTGTATACTGTTACAAAGGGAAAGATTCGAGGAATTTGACTTTAAAGTGTTTTCCGTGCCTGGTGGCCTCCTTTATTCAAACAGTTTATTGGAGAAGAACTGTTGCTGCCCACTGCAATGGGAATTTACCAGGTAACAATGGCTTAGACGTGGTAAAACAGCATGTGGCTTTTTGTACAATGTTAATTTTGAAAGCCCTGCACCTATTCCAAATACTGTGGGACCTTGACTTTGAGTTTAATTCATTCCGTGATCATTCTGGTAACTCGTCACTTGTATCTTAAATTAAGTTTCCTTATTTAAATGAATGAAAATGCCATAAACATGTTCCAGCCCCCCCCCCCCCCCCCCAAAAAGCCCCAACATTCTTTGTAACACATTTTTAATAAGAAAACTAGCACTGTATGGTTTCTCAATCTTACTTTCGTTTTATTGCTTTGAGGTGCCATAAAAGCAAAAAGTATTTGTGTCAAAGTCACTGTCATTCTTGACTCCCCCCCCCCCATAAAGTTTTTCTCCGCGTTTTGGTCAGAAACGAGTGTTTTTGGCAAAATCAAACCATGTTTGACTAATTACTAAAGAACAGAAAGGCATAGAAACAAACTTTTATGGTGAGGTTCAGTGCTTATATTGTCACAGAAGACAATATTCTGCGGGTCTTGAAAGTTCAATCAAAATGTTCTCAACGACTTTCGATATGAGGAACTCCGCTTTTGAGTTGATAAAATAATAGATTTTTTTAAAATTCCCACATTGATGATCTTAATCTTCCTCACATTATTTATTTATTTGCCTTTTTTTGGTCATGTTTACCTAATTTTCTGCAGCTTCTCCATCTTTTAATGACAAAGGTCCAAAGTTTAGAAATTATGTTATTGCCCTTGCCTGGTGTAATAGCCTTTATTGACTACTTCTGCTTCACTGTCGTGCATATTGTAGACGTGCTCCTACTTTCTTAGGGACCCAAGGTTAGGAAAAAACAAACAACACAAAAAAAACACAGAGCAAAAAAAAAAAAAAGACCATGTGACGGCTTGTACCTCAAAAAATACATTAGTTGGGGACTCCGACGTCATGGTACCACTGTAACTAAACGATTTGTGATCAAGAGGCGGCTCAATGTTAGTCAGGAGACCTTTGACGCCGCATTTAGAGCGTCTGCTCTGTACAACCTCTCTGCCGATGAGTTGAGTCCGGGTGTAGCGGCGTGAAATTGAACAAGGAAGAGGAGGTACGATGCAGCGAGGTTAGGGAAAGGTGGATGAGATGATGGGAAGATGCTCGCTAAAAGTACCAATTTTCCCCCTCGGGGCTAGTACGAGAACCGTAACAGAGGTAAATCACTCCTGTATGTGTGAGAGAGATGGGACATGGATGTGAATTTTAACACCTGACACTTCTCCCGCTGTGTTGTGTTGAAAGTCCCTTTTGCTCTGCCCATCAAACCCAGCTTTTGTCCACCAATCCCCCCAAATCCAACTATTTTATCTCTCCCCCTCTCTCTCTATCTATCTATCTAATCTATCTAGGTAAAGTGATTGAGAACAGATTCTCATTCGCAATGCTGACCTGGCTGCAGACAGCAAAGTAAAACAAAAGCAAACACAAATTCA
Organism: Phycodurus eques; assembly: GCF_024500275.1. Classification (NCBI taxonomy): domain Eukaryota; kingdom Metazoa; phylum Chordata; class Actinopteri; order Syngnathiformes; family Syngnathidae; genus Phycodurus; species Phycodurus eques. The sequence continues at coordinate 15,657,839 of NC_084540.1, forward strand.
GATGATAAAAACAAATAAATACATATACTACAAACTGTACAATGTGATATAGTTACATAGCAAGTCCTTCACTTTGTCATTCAAGTCACCTTTCTCCTGGCTCGCTGGGAATGGTACCGATACTGAGTGGGGGGTACAAGGTGTGGTAGTATCAGAGATGGGATGCAGCCAGTGTCCAAGGGTGTTCCAACAATGCCAGGACAGGAGCATGAGGTTTTCCTTCACCCTGTTGTCTTGAAATCAATTCCTGTGTTCTGGTCTGTAAGCCCCTTTAACTCCACACAGGCGAGGCCAGATTTGGACCCAGGTCCTCCGAACTGTGAGGCAGATGTGCTAACCAGTCATCCACTGTTCCACCCCATCGTTCACATGGATAGAATTTTCTGCCTTCAGAACCGCAACAGAGGTGGGAGTTCCATAATGCTTCACTGTGTTTATGTAGAATTCTGGATATGCGTGGGAAAGAGCAGCGAGACGGATCTTTACCAACCAGCTTCTGTGTCCAAATACTTTTGTACTCTGTCTCCGTGTGAAGCACTGCAAACCAACAGAGCGGATAATTTTCATCCTTTCCTCGTAGTAATTGACATTCATTAATTAAAAAATCATCAGCATAACAGGGGGGAAACTAACAAACAGAAGATCCCAGTCTGGCGCGAGGCGGCTAATGACAGTTTATGGCTGCATGCTCAAATTAACCCCCAGGCAGCCATGTTGAGAGATGATCCGTGTCATCTGGTCACAATAGCAGGGGACCTTTTTAAAAGTACAGGTTGGGCCAAAAGTAGGCGTACACAGAGCTGCCAAATGTTACGGAACTTCCGTATTTTGTTATGGAAATCACTGAACGTTGACTCATTACAGCCGGAACACTGATTGTTCTGGATATTGGGGGGGGGGTCCAGCATCTGACATTACCAGTACATCCACATTGAACAGCTGCTTGATGCACGCTATTTTATTACGCCGCCCAGCTGCCAAGCCTCGGTGGCATAAGTTGTCTTTGCGTCCGGTGTCGACGCATTGTAAGTCACTGATCATCGCCTCGACGGTAGCAAATAAGCTACACTTCTTACCATGCTACTTACAAAAGTGTCATGAAGGGAGGACGAGGAGTGGATAGGTGAAGACCATGTCAATGCTAATTGCTAAGCTATCGTTGCAAGCAAACACATAACATCGAAATACAGTAAGTGATTTTGTGAAACAATACACTTTTAATATATATCAGTATATTATGAATAAGTATTTGTAAGATAAGATAACCTTTATTAGTCCCACAATGGGGAAATTTGCATCGTTTCAGCAGCAATTGTGCATATAGGAAATATAAACATGTAATATAAATGGCATGCAAGACATAATTACATTTATTCTTACATGCACTTCTTGTACGCATACAAGAAGTCCATTGCACAAAATGGAAAAAGAAACTATTGTCCATAAACTATCCAATTCAGTCAACAGCAATGTTATTGGTTTGTTTGCAAAATAGTTCAACTTTAATTTTGACGTTTGAGATCTAATTTGCTTTAAAAGTCTTGCGGTTTTCTTCTTTTTTTTTTTTTTTCTCGTTACCGCGGTTGAAAATAGAATTGGCAAAGATGCATTAATCCATAGACAAATATTTTTGATGACTGAACGTCAAAATCTCATATATTGGCACTTTGATTCAGGCTGCAACTGCGTCCATCATTACTAGGTTGATGTAATAAAAACATTAAAATGAAAAATGTTGAAGCCATAATTTATTAACAATTGTCTGTCACATGGAAATGTTCTTGACAAAATTTTGAAAATATGGAAATTCAGACAAATTTGGACAAATTGTTCTGAAAGTGAATTTTTATTTGTGGCAGTTCTGAGTACACTTTTTGAATCCCAATATATATATATATATATATATATATATATATATATATATAGGTACCGTGAATAATGGGAAATAATTTGAGTCATCGTAATCGTTCGTAAAGCAGCGTTGGACATGTACCGAAGGACAAAAAGAAGGAAGGCAGAACCCAAAATAGAAAAAAAGCAGGTCTGTGGTTGAAGGAAGGGAGGAGGTGAGAAAAGAAAGAGGGGGGTGGGGGTGGGGGGGGGGGGGAGCAGGTATGAGGTGGAAGGAAGGATGCAAAATTAAAACGCACCCATGAATAAAAAGTGTGTCCGAGGTCGGGAAGGAATAGATAGAAGTATATACCTACTTTAGTCACACAGTGTACAAGGTGACACCATACTGTATGTCGAGCCACTAATACTTATGTTAAAGCTCCTCTCGACGCACTCATAACTCTTTTCATAGGCTTTCAAATAGTCTCAAGTTTCTACTTTGCCAAGACGTTTTTTGGATGTGTTGGGTAATTAATTAGTCTGTGCCTTTTTGCTTTAGGGAGTAGCTAGTCCCTGGTGTTTCGTCGTGTTTTCGAGGTCTCTTTCAAGCTTGTGCTCGCCTCGAGCGTCTTTGCATGCAAAAAAAAAAATAAAAAAGAGAGAGAGAAATGTACTGTTGCTGGATACAAATATATGTGAATATTGTAACGCTACACATTTTGCACATTCATGCGAAGTGGTATACGTTGCATGAAAAAAAAATGAAGACTATGTTTTGGGCAACTTTGGGTGCATATTTTCCAGACTATACTACCGTAGCCATTTGACTTTGTGTATACTTTACTTACCAAATAAAATAATGAATTTGCAACAAGAAAAGCTAAAATAGTAATAATAATAAAAAAATAACTAAATGTGTTGTGAGTTAGCCCTTTGTTTTTGGTGACATGATAGCTTTCCAGAAAATTCCCTTCTGAGAGCGGAAAAAGCAACAAGGGACTCAGAGTCATCTAATTTTCTGCATTTTCTTTTATTACACTACCTTATTAAGTTATACTACCTTAGGTGTTTGACTTTGTTTTATTTAGTAATTATGTACAGTTTACCTTTCGAATAAGCAACAAAAAAGTAAAATAAAAAGTATAGCACGCTGTTAGTTAGCATGTTAGAGTTAGAGTTTGACTTTGCACTAAAACGGTCTACCTTTACTATAAGCAACAAAAAAGCCAAAGAAAAAGCTAAACGCGGCAGGTTTATCCTTGGATGCAAGCTGATGTTGGAATCTTGAATCAATCTGGGATACTAACCACAAAATCCAAAGAAAAAGCTAAACGTGCTGCGAGTTAGCCCTTTAATAATGTTTTCGGGACTTAAAAGGCACATTTTCTAAAAATTCATGTCAAATTCTGAATTTGGTAACCTCAGGCATTTGACTTTTTACTTAATTGTGTAATAAATAGGGATGTAACGATATCTGTATCTCACGGTTCGGGTTTATCATGGAGTTATTCTCACGGTATGATCATTATTGCGATTATCGTGGGCAAGCTCACGGTATTGCAAGCAGACTCACGGTTTTGCAGGAAGGTATAAGTGGGGCAAAGAGGTGAAAGCAGGAGGACTGAAAAACCTCTCATTTTCTTGCGCTTCTTCTTCTTGACTCTTGCCGAGTCCAACAATTCAAGTGGAGTCATAAACGCCAGGAGCACTCTTAAACGCACGAGAATCCTTGGTTTCTTTTCCTCCGCTTAGTGATATTGTCCATCCGTCCATCCATCCGCTTATCCTCACAAGTGTCGCGGGCGTGCTGGAGCCTATCCCAGCTATCCTCGGGCAGGAGGCGGGGTACACCCTGAACTGGTTGCCAGCCAATCGCAGGGCTCGTGATATTGTAGGATGATTTATTTTCCTGAGAGTAATATGTTTTCATTTGAAATGTGGACATTTAATTTGAAGAGAGGGAAGTATGTCAGATTTTATTTGATTTCTGTATTTGTATGCAGTGGACCCATTTCATTTTGGGACTGCTGTAATGTATTGGCGGAGGGATATGTTGTAATTGGGAGTCGGAATCGGTAGTCTCTCCGTGTGAGGTTCTTTCACCAATGACTTTCGACTTGAGATAAACACTCGCTAATAATAAATTAGCCAAAGAAAAAAAAATAAACTCAGCGAGTTCATCCTTGGTTGCTTGCCAATGATGTTTTTTGATAACACATTTATCCAGAACATTCTGGTAAATATTCAGAATTGTGCAATAATGTTGCAATGGAAAATGCAGCCTCACCTCTGTTTACCTTTATGCAGGTCACTGCCCTTATGTCGGAGGCAAATTTTCCCCAAACATTCTGGTTAAGCTCAAAGGACCACAAAAACATATAACACACTTCATGAATTGCCCCGGAACATATCCCCCGTGATGAAGGGGAGTTCATTGTGTTTTTTTCCTACATTTATTTTTGTTGAGATATTCATAAAAACATGTCCTGTCAATTTCAGAATTGTACGAATCTAATGCTAATGTCACAACGTAAGTTTTTAGAGTTCAAACGCATCTTCACCTCAGCCAACCTCCCAACCCGACAGAATTTCCAACGCAGCGTGACTTTTACGTGAGTCGCTGCCCTTGACGCTGGAATTCTCGCTGCTCTTCCTTGTTCGCCGACGTGACCTCTCACAGGGTTTGTTGAACAAAAACAGTAACTGTCGGCGTGCCGCTGATGCGCTCGGCCGACTCGATTAGCCGCGTCTTTGCATATAGACAGTCAGCACGACAGGAGCCAGAAAAGTTCAACGCAACAAGCGGCGAGAGAAATCTCACTGGCTCAACGCCGCATCAATAATTCAACAGCTGCTGTCGTGATGAGCAGCACAAAGAGGAGAGCGACACGAGCTAAGAAAGAAAGCAACAAAAGAAAAATCATAACAAGCTGACGAGTGACAGATACAAAATGTCTGGTCTGGTAAAAATACAGGTGGTGTCACTGGGTCTGATCATATTTCTGTCCTCTGAGCTTCATTTTAGTCACGATCTCACCACCTTAATTCACCGGCCTTAGGAAATGTAACAGCACAAAATAAGAACAACAATGAATCAATAATGACTGACAATGTCTACTGCAGTGATTCCCAACCAGTGTGCTGTGGCACATTAGTGTGCCATGAGCGCTCTTCGGGTGTGCTGTGGGAAATGATCAAATTTTACTTAATTGCTCCCAAACAATTATATTTACAATAAATAGTGTATCTTTGTTCATCTATTTATGCCAGTGACATTTTTGTTTGTTGGTGTGCCGTGAGATTTTTCAATTGTAAAACATGTGCCTTGGCTCCATAAAGGTTGGAGATCACTGATTTACTGTATAAACTGTGCATACAGCATCAGGCAATATGACTGAGCAGAATGGCAGCAGCAGTGTTATTGGAAATATGAATAATAGATACTATATTTATGCAGAAGTGAATGTGAGCAGCAGCAACACTAGTCAGCAGAGTTGCATGTGGCAGCTGTACATGAATAATAAAGTCTATGTATATATATCATATGCAGATGTGAATGCAAACTACATATGAATAATGTATATATAGTCGCGAACGTAAATGGCAGCAAGAATAGTTATTACAGTATTATTTCTACGCAAGTAATAAGTACCATATAGTGGTGCCTTGACATATGTGACTCGACATAGGACTTTATTTTTTTTGAGATACGAGCTGTCCTCTGGCCGTTTGTATTTCTTTGCTTTGAATTAAATTTGAACTTTTTGAATTTGCAGTTAGTGAGCAATTCCTTTCAAAATGCAGTTTCAAGCTGTTTATTAAAACTCAAAATTCAAGTTTACTGTCAAACAAACATACAACAAAGTGAATTGCACGTTGCGCATTTAATACACCCACATAGCTTTGCCTTAGATACGTCGGATCAGCTTAATGCTAGAAAACAATGCAAAATGCCATAGACTGGCTAACAAATAGCATCGGGGTTGCAGTGTTATAACCCTTTAAGCAACGGATATTTGAACACAAACGGTGGAGCAACACATGTAGACAGACAACATAATACTCACAGGCATGTTTTTTTTATCCTTTGCAAACAATGGAAAATATTCAGTTGTGAAAATGTTTTTGTGTCTATATTATACTGCCCCCAGCTGGCCAAGTTGCACACACCAGAAGGATTAGCACAATGCCCATTGATTTGAAATGAAAAAAACTAATGTTTTTTTAATTCTTTACATTCTATTTAATTATGTCATTGCTGTATGTTCTCATGAAGTGCGATATTCTACAATAGTGCTAAAATCTTCGTTGTGGATACTGGAATGGATTAATGGCATTTCCATTCTTTTCAATAGGGAGCAATGCTTTGAGATAAGAGTTTTTTTTTTTAAATTGACGAGCGTAGTCGCAGAAGGATTAAACTGATTTGTCAAGTAGTTAAAATACAAACAGAAACCTAAACTTTGCATAGGATCCATACAGAAGTAAAGGTCAACAGTAGTAAGAATAGTCAGCCGTGCTACACTGAGCAGACTGTGTTGCTACTGTTTCCAATGTTATTTTTTTAGACGGGAGAGAAAAACAACAAAGCCATCGCATTTTGGCAGAGGTTAAATGTTGACTACGCGCCGCGTTTATCATGCCGGAGATCAGTGAACATGGCGGGAGTGTCGGTGGGTGCACATTAAAGGCGAAAGCAGGTGTGGAGGAAATGTGCTCACCCAAGGAGAAGAAACAAATTGCTCGTAAGACCCTTGCCCCACTCTTATCTCTCACACCTGTGCTGCTTTGTTCCTGTACCAGTCGCGGTTCCTCAGTGATTCCTACTTGTTCCACCACCGCCGCCTTCATCTTTTATTTAGCCCAGCACGGCCTCTGCTGCCGGCCCTGTTTTATGGCCTCCGCTGTGCACCCGACATTCACTGCCTTGCTGATTTATACGTGTTCGCGGCAGTACGTTTCGTGCCTGGAGAGGAACTTCTGCATCCCCCGGCACGACTAAATACAGATGGACAGAGTACACTGACCATTGGATGCTTGTAGTAGTGGATGGGCAAAACCTGATCAATACTACGACACATTTTTCATAAAGGTAGACCTCAGTATACATTTGTCCTCTGAGCATAGTTTCATTTCTATTGAAACCAGTATTAACTGTCCAAATAATAAATCAGGAAGGGGAAAAAAATAAATGTATGCTGGTTTTCCACCTGGTTGTGCCCCCCCTCATATTGCAATATCCACCATATCACTGGGTTGAAAAAAATTGAAAAATAGTTTCCCAGTATCGTGCAGTTCTAATAATGATTCTATTGCTTATTGTAATAGTCATTTATTGATAGTTTGCTGAAACACACGAGAAGAGGACCTTGACAAAGTAATCACATATTAAATCGTAATGGTAATATTGAGCAAAAAAAAAAAAAAAAATCTAATTTACGTACTTTTCCAAAATCTTTCAGCCCTAATTACGAACTAACAAAAATAAACCTGCTACCGTGATACCTATGTAGCTAACTAACTAATCTTTAAAGTTGAACTTGTTGAACTAATAATGAATGAACTAATTAACAAATAAACACATTTTTTGTTTTTTTAATTTTAATCACTCACTCACTGGTGCAGTTGTTGCATAATGTTGCTTCCTAGATACCGAGCTAACTGACGAATCTTTTGTTTACCACTTTGAGTAGTATACGTGTAATGCTACTAAATTTAACTCAGAAATGAATAAAATATGACAGAATAACTTGTTTTTTTGGTACTGTTACCTAACAAACGTTTGTAGTTTTTGTGTAATCCTGCTACCTAGATAGCACCTATACTGTCTATCTAATATTTGAAGTTGAACACACTTGTGTAGTGTTGTTATAATCCTACTAAGTTTGACTGTTGAACAAACTATTTAACAAACTAAATAACAAAATGTTTCTTCTGTGTAGTACTGATACCCAACTTAACTAGTTTTTGCGTAACCTTACGACCTAGATACCAAGCTAATTTCTCATCTTTGACATTTAACTACATTTAACGTAGTTACTACACGTACTTGTGTAGTATTTGTGTAAGCCTACTAAAAAAAAAAAAAAAACAACCAAAAAAATAACTAACGTCGAGGTTTACGGCTGTACTACGTGCTGACTTTTCAAAACACGTATGCTAACGTGCCGACTGAATTTTTGTTATTTCTTTCTTTTTAATCGCAGCTAATGTAAATGGCATGTAGCGTGTCAGGGCTCGGATGACAATGGCTTGCTTGGTTGTAGTTTTATTACAGAGAGGGCACACTCCAGCATGGAATCTGTGGCTGTAATGGAAGCATTATGCATCAGCTGCGCCTCTTCCACCTTAACGCCAAACAGATGCAGCTTCACACCCATCGTCGTAACTTATCCCACTTCATCTCGATCCATTTCAGCAAGGTGTAAATCAAGCAAGCTCGTGCTGCTACCCTTTTTTTTTTTTTTTTTTTTTTGCTCTCGCTCTCACTTTATTGTCATCATCCTCCCATCTTTTATCCCGGTGGGAGGTCTCCCCTGATATCCAGCTACCCTCCTGGACAGCGCTCCTGTGGGATTTCTACATCGGAACTGTAAAGCGTCCAACTTCCTTTTAGCAGTCTTCATCCAGCACTACTGTGAGGCGGGGGAAAACAGCTTTTTCCAGACAACTAATTAATCATCATGTCTGCCTGTAAAAGACAGCAATTTCCGCATCAGTTGTTTTTAAACGACAATCACAGAATGGGAGGAGCAATGTCGACCAGGCAATTTTGTGCCTTGGTTCCACTATAATTAAAGTACCTTAAAGAGATGAATAAAAATAAGAATTCACCGAGACCATGCTGGAAAGACGCGATGCGTCTATTACGTGGGCCCTTCCATGTTGTTGTTTTTTTTGTGTGTCCACAAAAATGTGACATTTCCTGTCTTTTTTTTTTTTTGCTTGGTGCTGTTCTGTCTAAGTGGTTCCATCACAGAATACGGTGATAAATGATCCGGCAATTTTCTGTCTTTTGAGGTTGCATCTGAGATGAAAAATAGCAGTAATACAGCGCCAGTGTGCAAAGGAATGTCAATAAGGTGCTGCAATGTCTTACCTTGGCTTGGTTCTGTCAATGTTAAATGTAAACTTGTGTGTAAGGGTATGCCATAAAGGCTGGACAGAAATGTGAGGCGTGACATTTCTTAAGGCAGTAATTGTTGCCATCCAGTTGACACAAAATGGGTGAGGGGCGTGGGGACGAAGCTGACCTGGCGCTGCAGTAGTGCGTTGAGATGAGTTTAATTTGTTCCGTGACCAAAAAAAAAACAAACTACCAAGCCAAAATGTTTGTCATGTGGTTTGTTTTTTTAGCAAGAAAATTAGCACTCAGTAATGATGTACTACATATAAACATACAGTAATGATATCATGAAATACAATGTGAAGAAATTAAACTGTTTGCCATATTTTTCGCTTCAGTTCAGTGGACATCGTGCTGGTCCTGGTGTGTGCACCTTGGCCACCTGGGGGCAGTACAATACAGACATGCGGGTATACTTTACATGTAGACGGTCTCAGCTCCTTAGTTTGGCAGTAATATTAGTTATTCTTCAGAGTGGATCAAGAATATAGGCCTGCATGTATTATTATATTACCTGTCTGCACGTGTTGCTCCAGCCTTTGTGTTCAAATACCCATTGATTTAAGGGTTATAGCGCGACGACAGCGATGCTATCCATTAGCCCATCTATGGCGTTTCCCATGATGTGTTAGCTATAAGCTTTAAAGCTATGTTTTCAACACACATTCTCTTTGTTTCATATTTAGTTTGACAGTAAACTTCAAATGGGAGTGGCAATAAACAGCTTGAAGCCTCTTATTTTGAAGAATTATTCACTATCTGCCAAACTGCTGCTTGTGAAGTGAGATGAGTTCGTTTGCTCGCAACTCAAAGCAAAAAAATCAGCTGGACGATGGCTCATATCTTGAAAAACTCCTAAGTCAGGTCAACAGCCAAACAGGACAAAGAAAAAAAAAAAGTGAAACCACACACTGCCTGCAGAGCATCTGTAAAGCTGACGTTCAAAGGGATGTTCAGAATGGATTTTTTTTTTTTTAATCGATTCATTAGTGCTCTAATGAAAAAAAAGAAATAAATACAGGTCTCACCCCTAATTATTTGCATGGCACTCTTTGCAGTTGAGTAAACACTGTAACAATGATGCTGAAATTCCATCTGACACTCTCACTCTCCTGCCTCATTTTCCACCACCCTCTGCAATACACCCACCCAACTACCATTCCACCCATCTAATCTGTACATGTTGCACAGTATCTTGCGGAACGGGAGAAAAGCCGGTAGATGAATGAAGACCGCCTGCCAAAAAAAAAAAAAAAACCCTGCGAGTTTTGCCATACTCGACTATCTATGCTGACTCGGGCATAGATTTGTGTTATTGGTCGAGATGTGTTCTCATTACACACTGCTGCCTGCGAGGAACACACACACACACAGACACACACATGATTGCTGCTTCTTACTGCCAAGAAGAAGGCAGCAGATGGAGAAAATAATCCCAAACATTTGCATAAAAGTGAAAACAGCAGCAGAACGTATTGCTTCATGTTTCCTGTTTTTTTTTTTTTTTTTCCTGTGGTCTGTAATGTGTCATCATTTAACGCTTTCATGTCTTTGATCATCTCGGAAAGTTTTTTTTGGGGGGGGGGGGATTACACATGCAATGTGCTGCCCTTCGCTGTTTTGTATATCGTTTGTACTGTAAATATCGTCCTTTTACAAGGACTAGTATTGATTTAAAAATAGTCTGTTCACATTTTTTTTGTTTTTGTTTTCCTCCATCTAAAAATGATCTGACCTATTTGTCTGAACACAAACTTTTGCATAAAGGGAATATTGAGGTGAGAATTCCCAGGGTTTATCCTCGGTCAAAATGTGCCGATGACACACCTTCCACTGGCTCAAACAAACACTTTTGGACTTTTTGCGTTCTCAAAGGCACAGCCTTGTGGCCTTGGAATGACCTGTTACCTTGTTACCCCAGAAAAGCACCTTATTCGTCATCGGGTCTGATCCTAAATGTTATCGGTTTGAAGTTTCAGATTTTGAGATTTTGTCCGCGGGTGCGCAACAAATGATTGACACCTCGGAAGTCATGCCTTCTGTCTCTGACTGGTTGTTTGTCCTCGGGCACAGTGGTTTCTTGTATATAAAATCAGACGCACATGATGGGTGGGGCCAGAGACGGCAGATTTTATTTATTTATTACGAAACATATCATGTACTACTGTCAAGTCATAATGAGTGTTGACAAATATCCCTTTTTTTTTCTTAAATTGCAACCCCCCTTTAAATCATAGTGATTTTGACATCACTTTTTCCTTTCCAATCTACTAATGTCAACTTTGCGTTAATATCACTTTGCTCAAACAAATACACTTGCTTCACCTCTGTCCTGAAAGAATATTTAAATGTTTGAAACTCGTCGGACACATTTGCAGGAGCAAATAAAATCTGTCATTCACGATCGTCGTCTTCTAGGTCTTCGTCTTGCAATTAGAAATGATACAGCTGGTCAAATAATAACAGCTTTTATGATGTCAGCGGAGTCGGACGTGGCCTGAAATTCAACACAGGGCACCTCCGAATTTGATTTGCAGAATAAAACCCTGATTCCAACGGACAGTCAGATGTTTATCAGCGTATTAAAATGTTTGAGTGAAGTTGGCTATGATCTGAAAAAGGTGTTGATGCATGTGGTGTCTGTGCTTGGGAAACGGGGACACACCGCAGGGAGTGTTTACGTGTCGTCAGGTTGCTTAGCAACTCCTCATTGTCGCCCAGTGCGAGGAGACGAGAATCAAAAGTGCAAAATGAGCTACACAGCATGCAAAATGGAGAAAATATTTTGCAGGTGTTGTTTCTGAGTGTTGCAGTGTGTGTGGTGTTGCACAGAGAGAGGTTCTCATTCATGCCTGCTGCTTTTCTGCACATTTCCCATCTGCAACCATTAGCTTCAGTTGTAGACATTTTTCTATTTATAGCTGACCAAGCGAGCACGCCATTATGATACACGTTCATATTTATTATGACGAAGATTGTAATTTATATTATTGCCCAATTGTCAATATTCTGCCTGTTTCACTTGGAAACAAAATTTATCAGGCATTTTTATCATAAGTAGATGTACAAAAAGTCTCAAGAAGCCATGCCAGGAATGATACAGGAAGCTGGTTTTTGCCATTTTTCCAAAGGAACTTCCTCTTAGAGACTGCAATCAAACTGGAAATTTTGATTAACTTGTTGTTGTTTTAGCCATGGCTGAAAAAACACAGGAAGGCTGCAGTCTTGATTCGAAGCAGCCATTTTAGATTTACATTTAACCCATTTAGCGCCATGATTGAAAAGACACTGAAGATCTGCTATTTTGGTTTGAAGCGGCAAGGGCCGGCCAAAAATTGTTATTCACGGTAACGATATCTATCGCAATATAAACTTAACTGTGAAAATTATAATGGGAGTATTACTGATTGCTTTATATTGTCCCTTAGCAACGCTAAATTGATTTAAAACAAATTTTGAGAACTTTTATTGTGCATATCTCAGAAGTCAAAATAAACTGAGCACTCTTTGCAAATGAACACAAAATAACGTTACTGATTTCCAAAATATTGAATGTACTTTATATTAATATACTTTTGGGTGCGGCACTGTAGACGACTGGTTAGCACGTCTGCCTCACAGTTCTGATGACCCGGGTTCAAACCCGGCCTCGCCTGTGTGGAGTTTGCATGTTCTCCAGCTCCAGCATACCCGTGACCATAGTGAGGGTAAGCGGTACAAGCTTGAAACTGGTTTAAAAAAATAACTGTCCTTCAGCTCCATGGTCAGATGCATTTGAAACCATTTTCACATATGATGACCTCATCAACAAGCGTTATGGCGATAGGTTGATAGAATCCAAATCTATACTGTTGGCCAAATCTACCTATAGAAGCGGCCATTACCAGTTGAACCATGCATACAAGACAGATGGGTGATGCTACATTGCGAAAATTTAATTATTTTTATTAAATAAATTTTCATTCACATTATAGGGTGTGATGGTAGCCTGACGGCAGAGTTTGATGATTCGCCATGAAAAATCAAAGTATTTATTTTTTATTTTTATTTCTGCAGGTAACCTTTTGGGGGGGATTTATCATACCAAAAAAGACATGCCCTGGCAAAAACGTGAGTATTCTAGTGTCCCTAGATGCGACTCCCCCTAAGTAGTGCTCCCTGGAGACACTCCCCACCAGTGCGTCCGATTGAAATCCAGCGCACATGTTCTCTATAAAGAAGACGGCTGTAAAAGGCACAGCTAGCCGGCCGTTCTGAACGTGTGTACTTTAGACTCCACAAAGCCTCGGAAGTTGTAATAACTTGAAGGGAAGCACTTATTTCTATTTCAGTGGCCAAAAGGGAAATAAAAGAGAATCCATGCATTCGGCCTATTGAAGTGAATTGTCGTTGGACCGCTTTATGCAGTAGCTGCAGTGCGGCAGTAGAAACCAGCACAGAGTCCATTCGCCTTTTTACCAACCCTATGTTGTATGTTATACACTATATTCCAAGTAAACAATTGTATGTTTGTGCAGGCCCTCCATTTCCATGTATATTTGCACTTGTCTGTCTCGCCGCCCTGTTTGACGGTATGTCTGCTGGTTCCCGAAGACTAGATGGAGCTTGTGGAGTCTTGAGAGGGATTTTTGACATTGTCACATAGGCCTGGCAGCCTCCGGGGTAAAGAGGGGGAGACGGAATGACACGCCATGTCGGCTACGCTAACGAGCCGTATGCTCAGAGGGGCACAGTTGAGGTGTGTTGTTGGTGCGGTGTGTCATCCGTACGCGCCCGACTGCACTTCACCTTCGTGCTCACTGAACTACATCCTGCTATCAGCCTTGGAAACCTTCTTGACGAGAAGACAAGTCAAGAAGCACATCTTAGCTTGTCAGTACTATGTTCTTTACCAGGGCTTCATGGTTATAAGAAGCTACTGGTTTGCTGTCCTGTGCATAAGGTACCAATGTGGATTCGAAGTTGACGTGCAAATTTGCCATTTTTTGAGGTAGAATTCGTCAACTGCGACTTGAATAGTAAAGTTAATCCCTGGCATTCACTGGCTTCACCCCTATGTGTGAGGCATTGTGATGCATCGTGATGTTGGATCAAATCGTTGACATGGTAATTGTAATCGACCGATGAAGGTGCACACCTCTAATCGATAGCCGGTGTGAAAGGGGTTTAGAGTTCACTCTAGTCCTAAAACCGTTTCGGTGAGGCAATGTGAAAGCGGCTACCTTTCAGCCACATTGGCACATCAGCCAACCTTCAACCCACAGTCATCCCACGTCAGTACCTCACACACAAGACGGGCAAAAACAGACAAACAAACAAACAAAAAAACCACGGCCAGTGTGAAAGGCTCTTCTGAATCAGTTCTTGTTTGTGAGTTTGATCTCTTCATTTCACGGAGTAAAACAAAATCCAGGCTCACTAAAATAGCAAGCACTTAAGGCCACATATACCTGCACTTCTGTTCAACCCCGCTTTTACTTTTGCTGGTTTTCCGCTGTAGATTGGCATCAATCAGAAGGTATCCGACCAGATGAATCGACCGACCTTTATTACGGCGATAAAATCAGATACACGTAAATCCTCCGTCTGATCAAGCAGCCGCCAGGACAGATGGCTGATAACTGGTGATAAAAAGATGTTTTGGATCGGGAGCTTTATCTTAATCTCCTGCTCTGCTTGGGTTCATCTTTAGACATTGTCTTTGATGTTTGTTTGATTGTTTGTTTTTTCATTTTAAAAGCACAGGCACTTTTTTTTTAATCGCCCATTCTCGTCATACCTTGCTTACTGGAGCATTTACGTCAAGCTTGGGTTTCTTTCATGATTAAACGCGAGCGCGCGCACAAACACACACACACACACACACACACACACACACACACACACACACACACACATAGACAGGTAGTGAAATGACATTACAAAGGACATTGGATGCATTTGTGGGAGCTCATCTTTTCTTCTTTGAGGCAGCCAGACGGACTACGGGGCGGATGATGACTTGTTTTGGTCGAAAAGGCCACGATGACCCTCTCTCTCTCAAAAGCTAAAAGTTAGCTGGTTTGAGATGTTTCACAAGCTTCTCTCAATCAGTGTGTCAATCACAAAAATGTTTTTGACCTAATCTGGCTCAAAATCAGATATATAAATAATGTCATCAGAAAACGAGCCTAAAATTACTACAGAGTCTATTTTGGGTGGGATTTTCTTCTCTTAAGACATTGGGCCTCATTCAGTAATAACTGCGTAGAAATGTTCTCACTTTACACACAATTTGAGCATATACACAAAGTCACCGTCAGATTCATGACATGTGCGTACCGGCCAATTGTCTTTGCACCAAGGTGCCTATAATCGTGAATCAGAATTCATTCTAAATGATGAGCACGTGCCCTGCGACTGACTCTGCCTTTCGTCTGAAGTTAGCTGGGATTGGCTCCAGCGCCCAGTGACCCTGAATTGGGTCTTGAGAATGGATGGATGGAAGATGAGCTTGTGCTCGCGAGCTGCAATGTGCATAAACCGTACCCCTATTTAAAAAGGCCGTCTGACTGACACATCTCGGTCGATGTCCGCAGTTGAAAGGACGCGAGACAAAAAAATGTCCTTAAAAAAAGTCACAACAGAGGTCTCCAAAACTGTAACAACTTTCTTAATCTTTATCCTAGTTTCAAAAAGTTATCATCGGAAAGCTTGCTGTACACAGAAACTGACAACCTATAATAATCATGTCAATCATTTTTAATTAATTCTGAAGTTAAATTAGAAAATGTGGCACAAAACCTGACACACAAAACTACCTAAGAGCTGCGATTGAACAAACACTGCATACGTTGTGCTATCCCACAGCAAAAAGGCATTTGTAGTTGATCGAATTCATAAAATTTGCGCTGGAAGCAACAGAGAATATGTGAGCCACATGCCGATCGGCGTGCGTCACAATTCAACCACGCCAGCGGCAATGGGTGTGCAAATTGATCAATTTACATCACATGCAGAATCACAAAAAACTATATAAATCAAATTATCCCAGGGATTACAAAGAATACTAATGCCTTGGAAAAACTATGAAAGAAAAACATTTCCTGCATTGAGTGACAACGTCATACATGCACGCAGGCAGCTGCAGCACACACATACTGTACAAGCACTTGAAAGAAACCTCGGTAAAAGTGATGAGATGTGTCCTTGTCATGGTTATTTAGAACAATAGTCACCCCATTAGCAAATTTCTGGTTTGAATTATTATCGTTAGTTATTTTGTTTTTATAAACGACTGTGGTTGTAATACATTGTGCATCCTAGGTAAAAGATGTTTTTTTTTTTTTTTTTTTTTAAAGCTGATCCTGCATTATTTGTGCGTACGCATGGTCTGAGGAGGTTCTAAATTTTTTCGAACGAAAACAATTATGAACATTGATGAATCACAGATTTTTGCATCAGACAGGGTGTATGTACGATTGAAGCACAAATTTGTGCGCGTGCACGCTTATCGAATGAGGCCTATTGTTTTTACTCTGCTTGCGTAAACTGATGACAGTACTGTCTGCGGCATGAAAAATATAATATAATTTTATACAAAAAGAAATAAATAAATATATATAATATAATTTTTGAAAATATCCTCTCTCTTGCGGTGGATGACAATAATA
The DNA here is from genome assembly GCF_024500275.1 of Phycodurus eques. Classification (NCBI taxonomy): domain Eukaryota; kingdom Metazoa; phylum Chordata; class Actinopteri; order Syngnathiformes; family Syngnathidae; genus Phycodurus; species Phycodurus eques. The sequence continues at coordinate 15,674,450 of NC_084540.1, forward strand.
TGTAATCTAAAATAGTCTCTTAAGTGCAGTGAAGGCGACCTTACAATCTGTATAATGTCCTGCATCTGCTCTTTGCTGCGGTGATGATCATTTCCATGCTAATTTTGCAGGAAATGACATTTATGGCACCCCTCCAAATATTGTTTCTGCACTATGATGCGTGAGGATAGACAGATGGATGGGTTGATGGATGGATGAATGGTGTGTAGGTGTATAATAGTTGATTTGCTTAATTGATCGTTAAGGAGTCTGTCAATCGTGGGGAATTAAGTTGGCTTTTCCTTCACTCTAGATGTGTTTCTGCCATTTTTTTACCCCCCACATCCCTTTTTTTTTTTTTCTTACATCCTCACGTGAGGCTCTTTGAGCCCTCCACGTATTGGATTGGAGCCTCGTCTTGCTGGCAGAAAGATTACAGGGAGGATAAGAGGGGGAGACGCTGTTTGTTGTTGCTGCCAGTCATCCCAAAGGACAAGGAACTCGCCTAAGAGGCTTGTTATTGTGTCAGCTCAAGACGTGTCGCGCATATACTGGTTGTTATTATAAGCTATACTGCTTGACTTGATGAATCGGGGTTGGTCTCAGCAAATCGTGGACATTGAATGATGATATTTGAAAGAAAAGTGGTATTCTCTGCAAGTCACAAGGAAGTCTCAAATCTTAACTTTGAAGTCCCAAGTTAATGTGGCAAACATTAAGTGAGTGAAGTCCCTATTCAATTTCAAGCAAGTCATTGCTGCATTACAGCATATTAATGGGCAGGATTGCACGCATAACAAAAAAAAAAAACCCAAAAACTTAAAAACAAAACAAATGGTACACTATCTTGAAATGGCAGATTTGTAAAGTCATGTAGTTCAAGTCTTAGTCAAGTCAAGACTTATGAAGCCCAAATCAAAGTTGTCTTTCATAAGTGTAGCCAAGCAGGTCCTAAGTCCTAAAATTGGTGATTTAAGTCTGACTAGTCAAGTCATGTGACTCGAACCTCTGCTATTTTTTATTTTACTGTAACTGGATCCTTGTCGTACATTGTCATCTGCCATCAAACATCTGACGTTTTACTTGCTGTTTTCTTGATTTTTGCTTTTGATATGGTGTCTTGTGACATTTGGATTCAAAAGACATCTCTGGTTGGAATTGTTTGTTGGCAATGAAACAAATCTCTTTGCCGCTTGGAGGGCAGAAGACATCGGAAACTATCATGTCCTCTTTGCAGCTGCACGGGTGTGCCTCTGGGTTGCCTGATAGGACCACTTCTTTTTAAATTTTATATGACAGCCGTGTTTGTTGTACATCATGTCCTCTGATATATGTATACACAGTTGTGTTCTGACTAATAACAGTGTGTTCGCCACCATGCAACACACAAGCAGTTCCCTAGTAACTGGTTAAAAAAAACATCCGTACAAAATTGGATTGGGCTACTTACGTTTGTTACTTTACAGAGCACATTTTCGTTGGTGGAAAAACTCTGGGCACTACAGATGTGGCCTTCAACACAGGTTTCAAACTCAAGTCCAACTTACTGTATTTCACATGGCCCTTGAAAGCTCGCCACATTTATTTCCTTGACTTCTGTTTAAAAATAGTTTTGCGTCATAAAAAATAAGATTTAAAAGCAGGGGCAATTATGTAATATGGTTATTAGGATTCCCACACAGAACATACTGTATTAGAAAAGGGACAAGAAGTGGAACTGCCACATGCTCTTGCCCCACAAACCTATTGTTAACAAACACAGTGTGGCTGAGCTTCTGGCTAGCAATACGCTTTTGGCAGAACGTTGAAGATATTTAAGCTGTTGATGTTTCATTTGAAATAGTTTTAAAACGGTTCCCTTAGTTCCTTAAACATAAGCAGCTTTTGTTCTCATACTGTAACAAACCGTGAACATGAAACCAAGATACATACATAACCACAATTTTACTATTCGTGCTGGTTAGTGACCAAGAAGATCGTAAAAATCTGTCTATAGACACCCCTCAATAAGTCTAATATACACCGAATTGTTTTCCAAACAATTTAATATAATTTCTAACTCATATTACAAAAATGCCCTAAAAAATAAATGGCTTGCACATGATTTGATATGGAAAGAATGCACCGGAAGTGCAAGGTTGTTGCCGTGTATGTTTCCGCTTCTATATATTTTTGACTCAGTGATAGATACTCGCCGGCACGGTGGACTGCTGGTTAGCACATCTGCCTCACAGTTCTGGGGACCGGGGTTCTAATCCCGGCCCCGCCTGTGTGGAGTTTGCATTTTCTCCCCGTGCCTGGGTGGGTTTCCTCCCACGTCCCAAAAACATGCGTTGTAGGTTGATTGAAGACTCTAAATTGCCCGTAGGTGTGAATGTGAGTGCGGGTGGTTGTTTGTTTCTATGTGCCTTCCGATTGGCTGGCGACCGGTTCAGGGTGTACCCCGGCTCCCGCCCGAAGATAGCTGGAACAGGCTCCAGCAGCCCGCGACACTAATGAGGATAAGCGATAAAGAAAATGGATGGATGGATGATAGATATATATTTTTTTTTTTTAGCGCAAAGAACTTTATCGTTAGTTGTTCACTTACTGTACCTTACATTGAGCAGCTAGCCATGACCGGCTCGTCAGCTTCATTCAGACAAATGTAGTCCTTTTCCGCCGTCTTGTGGCATTTATAGGCTATTTGCGGCATGGCTAGGTCCCTATCCTCCTTGAATAGCGTGTGTTTACTGCATTATTATGTCCTTTCACTGTTATAACCAACCATAACTATGAGGTTGCGTGTGATACGTTTGACAACCCTCTCATCTACAGCTTTGACAAAAGGCAGGAATGTAATGTTTTTCTTGCAAAGCTCATAAACTTGAATGTGGAGTAACATTTTTTGTTCATTGATCTTTATGCGCCTTTGCGCCTCACCATCTGTCTTTAAAAGGAGGTGTTTGTTGAAACATCCTTGAATGAAACTGTTGACAGGGACTGGAATTAAAGGTGACATGTACAAACTGAAGCAGCTTTGCGTTCCAGATTTTAAAAAATTGTCTATCCGGCAATCTTCAATTTATTGAGGTCCTGCTGGGACGAGACAAAGCTCCATGAAAACTGACGACTCCTCCACACACTCTCCTCAAGCTTAATTGCTTTTTTTCATGGCTGCCGTAGCAGCTTAATTACCCCCTGCTGTTGGCCTCAGGCGTTTTTCAGACCGGTGGTGGACATTTGACAAAGTCTGTGGGGACTTTGGCGGAAATGGGGGAGGGTGGGATTGGGGTTGGTGTGGGGAGGAGGGGAGCCCCTTCCTTCCATGTAGCGACTGTAACACTACTAGGGTTGGGCATCGTTTGAATTGAAACGATTTTCAACCAATCCCACATCATTCAGGGGTGCCACTGGCCACCCCAAAATCCTCAAAATTCCTTGTTTTACTTTATTACCTAGCTGTTTTTTTTTAACAATACAGTATATGTGAAAAGAAGTGTAGCTTCACATATTTTTACCTACACTGATGGAGTTGTTTATTGTGTTAAATAAAGATGTGAAAGTGGCCCTTAATTGCCTCCTCTTTTTTTTTGTGGCCCTTGGAAGAAAAGTTTTGGACATCCCTGGTTTCAATGAAGCTAACCAGTTATCTGTCGATTAAATCATCTGAAATTCTCTATGAATTTTAATTCTATTAACTCTTTCTTTTTTTTTTTATCAGCCTTACTATGAATTTCTGTTATTTTAAGCAGTATTAACATCAAAGCTATGATCTTGAATTTATGTTATTAATTTTTCTTTTCAGAGGAGTATCGATTACACTTTCGCAAGAGAGCTTTATTTTTGAAAAGCGTGTCTAATGCTGCTGGTACTAGTAACATGTTATTGAGCTAGTGAGCTCCTACTGATGGGCTAACCTGGTGTATACTGATATCAGACAAAAGTTGAACAACTTGGCAACCAGTCCAGAATAGCATCTGGTACAGTATAAACTCCAAAACATTTCTTGTTTTTACTTGATTATCACATCTGCCTTTTCAGGCAATGTGTGTGAGTGTAGTAGACAGAGTGTCCGTTAGCTGGCCATTTGCATTTACGTTGCCCATTTAAGCCACAGAGATATGAACATTTTGTCCATATCGCAAAGCGCTACTCAGGCCATTTTTAAAATCGTGTTGGAATTTAGGGCATCGTGCATATATAATTTAAATATTCGTGTTGTTTATAGACTTTCTTGTGGTTTGTGTTTGTTTTGGCTGAGATGCAAGTGTTCCCGACAAAATATTCAGACTGTGCCTGAGAAGTGATGATAGGGATTGGCATCTCTGGCATCACAAGACGCTTTCACGCAGCCGGTTTTAGCTTGATTTTCACTTTGTTGATGTTCTGTGTGAAAGTTACCCAAGAATAACTTTCCACTTTTTGAGTATTTTTGACAGATGACGGTAATGACATACTTCGAATCTACAAAGACGGGACCTTGTCGCAGTTTTGTACACATGTAGAGGCAATGCCATTTGAACTGTTTTTTCCTTTGAGCGAAAGGTACTTATGTCGGCAGGTCCAGCAACCTTATCAAACCTGCGCCGTGCTCTGCTGGTTCCAACCCTTTCCTCCCCCGTGCCGCCAGCCTGTCGCCCTCAATGTGCGTGACGTTAATGTGATCCAGCAGGGCCGGCGACACGGGAGGGCCGACGAGGACGATGGCGCGCCGCGCTTCCAAGAAGGAGATGTTGCGGCACTTTGGAAACCAAGGTGGACGGACCGCTTATGACAGCGGCGGTCAGATGATATTCATTATTTGAGTTTTCATACAAAAATATCAGTCCCTGAGGGTCTATTCTTTGAGACCTAGCTCCGACCCGGCGAGAAACGTGCAGAAAATAATTTTCTTGGCAAATCCTTGAACTGATCATCCAACTTTGACGCCATGCTTTGCCCATATTAGGCCTCAGGCAAAAAAGCTATGGCCATTTAGCGTCATCCATCTGTTTAGTATATCCAATTTGGTATTTGGTAATACCGTTGTGAGCAAATTCCCTCGCTATTGCTCCCTGTAAAAGTTAGAAAAATTTACTCCAGACACCAGTTTCGCCTGTCAACACAAAATTTGGTGGACGTCTACAATACAACGTAACAGGATGCACAAAAAAGTCTCAGGGATGCGTTATGAGTAATCCCACTCATGTTGGAGGCAGGACACGCCCCACTGCAATATGACTGGCTGCTGTATCTTGGTAGAACACGCCCTACTGATGCCATACGGGAAAAGATGTGATTTAAGTGTGGCGTTGTTAAAATTAATCCCACTGACCACAACCCATCCTAAACTGCCTTAACCTCCACCCTAGCCCTAAACCTAACCATAACAAACCTCGTACGTCAAACGCCAGACAATCTTAAGTCTTATAAGATTATCCTAGAAAATTGTCCTTAGGTCTGATCTGTGTGGATTCGTCCCGATTTTAGGGTCCAAAACTTAAGTAATGAACATGTTCGATATTTACAGCCATGACGCTGAGAATGGTGACGTGGAACAGAATGTAGCCAATCAAGAATCACCCAAGACTGACAAATACGGAAGCGACCGTAAATGAAAACAAAAATATCTTTGCCAATGTCATTTTATGAAGAAATGTGAGTTTTGCAGACGGCAAGAAGTATTTTCCAAAGCAAGTTGTTTTTTGAGAACATCGTCATTTTACAAGGCTCCAGGCTCCTGCAACCTTCGAGAACACATGGGAAACATCGGTCCGGTTCCCGAAGTGACTTCGAGATCGGCGCTACAGCCGAATGTTTGTGTGCGGTCTGCTGTGTTGTCGGAGCACATCACACACATGACGACCAAAACTGTTGAATGCCTGATGTATTTTTATTTTTTTTTCCTTCTTTCATCTTAACTTTATTTTGAGCTGAATTTTTTTTTAGCTTTATCTTTAAAAAAGATAACACACATTTGGAAAACAATGCTCAGACACATTGCCTGAATCTTTAAAAAAGTCTCAAAACCCATACTTGAAATTAAACAGGAAGTCAGTCATTTTGGTATGAAGCAGCCGTTTTCGAGTAAAGTCCTTCAGTTTGCCGCCTGGAAAGTTTGAAATAATCCACCCCTGACACCAGGTCCACCGATCGAAACGAAATTCTGTGGACATGTCTACTATAACCTGCACAAAAAAGTCTCAAGGGCCAATGCCTCGAAAGTGTAGAGGAAGTTGGAAAGTTGGAAGTTGTAAAAATTAGTCACCAGGTCCATCAAGACATGATTCCTGAAAATGTCCCAAGGACCCAATGATGCCTTTAATTGAGCAGTAAGTCTGCCATTTTATTTTGAAGTAGACATGTTGGGCAAAGCGGCACGGTGGGCGACTGGTTAGAGCGTCAGCCTCACAGTTCTGAGGACCCGGGTTCAATCCCCGTCCCCGCCTGTGGGGAGTTTGCATGTTCTCCCCGTGCCTGCGTGGGTTTTCTCCGGGCACTCCGGTTTCCTCCCACATCCCAAAAACATGCATTAATTGGAGACTCTAAATTGCCCGTAGGCATGACTGTGAGTGCGAATGGTTGTTTGTTCCTATGTGCCCTGCGATTGGCTGGCAACCAGTTCAGGGTGTACCCCGCCTCCTGCCCGATGACAGCTGGGATAGGCTCCAGCACGCCCGCGACCCTAGTGAGGAGAAGCGGCTCAGAAAATGGATGGATGGATGTTGGGCAAATTCCAGGCTTCACACTTTGACAAATTTCCTAATATTTTAGGAAATTTACCCAAATGAGCCCCAGTTGGAAGCAGCTATCCTAGACAAATCGGCGACATCTTAATCCACCCATACTAGGACCCACCAAGAAATTTAAACACAAAACTCACTGACCAATTTTTGTGGATAAACACTAGTTCCTCATGCATAATACAAGTAATTAAAGCGTACACCTCACTGTCCATTCTGTGTCCGTGCATAGTTTCCCAACCACGTCGCCATTTTCCCGCACTTACCTGCTGTTCCCATAGCAGTGTCATCTTCGCTACGCAACCCCAGCGAGGCTTTTAGCGTCGGGTGTGTCATGTAAAATGTATGAATGGCCGCCATTACAATAATAACACCGGAGAGGAGCCACTGCTCCCCTTCACCCCATTTAAAAAAAAAAATAAAAAAGCTGTATAAAAGCGAGGGGTTTCGTCCATGCCAATGTGATGAAAAGATGTGACAAAGTACTTTTAAAAGAAATACAAAAAAAGTGCAATTTTTTTAAAAGATTAAATGCTTAGATTTGTCGTTTTTTTTTTGTATTTGGCGCAACCGCAGGGAATCAGACAAAATTGAGGCTGCAGCCATAGCTCGTTAATAAATGCTGTGCACAAGGTAATTGTACTTTTTTTTCGTACACCTCTGCCTCAACAGACAATCTCAGAATACAAAACGACCTACTTTGTTTTCCTTTTGCATAATGTCCAAATAAACGGCCTCAGTTCCCCATTAGGATTCGTGGCTTGGAATGTTAGTTAACAAGTCCTTGAAATGCCAGCCATCTGTGTCCTCACATTCACCCCCCCCCCAGTTCATTCTGTCGGTCCTATGGTGACGACAAGGGGTGTACACGATTTTTTAAATTATTTTTTTTATTTACATGACACCTTAAAACTCACTCAGTAAAGCCCCCAGGAAAGTTTTAAAACATTTCCCCCGACACGAGTTTCAACAATTGACACGAAATTGGGTGGACTTGTCTGTCAAGGGGTTTATATGCCATTAGCATTTCTTTCATGTATTCAGGACCTAAACCATTTAGTGATTTATAGACCAGTAGCAGAACTTTAAAATATATTCTAAAGCTGACTGGGAGCCAGTGTAAAGACTTTAGAATTGGAGTAATATGTTCTGACCTCTTTGTTCTGGTCAGAACCCGAGCTGCAGCATTCTGAATGAGCTGCAGCTATTTAATGCTCCCTTTGGGGTGTCCATTCTGAAGACCATTACAATAGTCAAGCCTACTTGCGATAAAAGCATGGATGAGCTTCTCGTGGTCTGCTTGGCATATGCAAGCCTTCACTCTGCATATGTTAGGCTCGTTACTGAACAGTAATGTGTATTTTCTTCCTAAACTAAGCAGAATGGGACCACTATTCCGTCGGATTACATCCCAAAAAACCCTCAAAACAAACACAGGGCGTGATTATCTATTAGAGGGTTTCTTCTTTTGTTTCCAAATGTGTGGCCCGATGCGTCTGAAAATGGTCTTAGAAAAAGACAAATAGTTGCATAAGGAGCGAGACAGAACCAATCACATTAGGGGGATTATGGGATTAATCCAGCAAAGCGGAGAACAAATAAAGGCCGTAATAGTGTCATGCAGCATTCTGTTTTTTTGTTTTTTGTGGTTTGAAGTCAGGTTTGTGACGGAATACTTTTTATGGTAAATTCAATGCCTGGCTAATGAGTCAATTAGAAGGCCCCGCTTTCATTTTACATTGATTGGAATCGACCAAAAATAAAACAACAAAACAAAATCATGCTTTTTAATGGAGGACACCAGGGAAAGGACAGTGGCCCTAAAGACATACAAACATGGTGTTTGCATTATAAAATATACTTTTTTTTCACCCTCGAAGAGTAATTGGACATAAATTGGACTTGTATTAAAATTTGATTTTCAATAGAGGACACAAGGGAAAGAATGGTGCTCCTAAAGCGACAAAAAGACATGGTTTGAATGTTGTTGTTTTTTTTTTTTTACCCACTTGGGGTAATTTTACATTAATTAGGTTTGTACTAAAATGCACTTTTTAATGAAGGACACCACAGACAGTACGGTGGCCCTAAAGCCATTCACTAATAAATGCGTAGAAATGTTTTTACGCTGCGTACAAGTTCAGCGTATATGCAGAATCACCGTTGGATTCATGACACGTGCGTACCGTCCAATTTTCTTCGCACCACCGTACGTATGCTGGGGGAATCAGAATTCATTCTAAATAATGGGCTCGTGCCCATGATCTGCATAAACCGCACCCTGTTTACCTAAAAAAGAGCATCTGTCTGATGCATTTTAGCCAATGTGTGGAGCTTCAGAGTCACGAGATGGCCCCAAAACTTTAATAACTTTCCTAATATCTATCCTATTTTCAGACGATTGGTATTATTGAAAAGCTTGCTAAACACAAAAACTGACATATAAAAATCATCTTAATCATTTTTAATGAATTCCAAAGTTAAATGAGAATATGGCACAAAACATACATATACAAACAAAAAATGTAAGAGCCGAGCAAATGGACATTTGTTGTTGATAAAATCCATGAAATTAGCTATGACAGTGACAAAAAACATATGAGAGACACGCCGACACATGAATTAGTCGTGACGAATACGATTGCCACATTGACGTGCTCAGTCGAGTTAGTCGTAACTGATGTCATGTGGGTGACGCTCTACTTTGTACTTTTACATGATTGGACATGAGCAAATCTGGCGCTAAATGGTCAAAAGGATGTAATGTTTGCGTTATAAATGCTGTGATGAGTTAGGGAATTGTCTCGAGTGAGACACATGGTCCGTCCAGTTAATCGTGAGTAATAATGTGTCATGTTGACTGTTTGACTATTCCGGTGACAACTAAATTCCCCTCCACTTTTATCGCCGTCTTAATTTTCCCACTTGGCCTCCATCTCGTCGACAACCTTCCCTCCCTCCCGTCAGATTCTCCCGCTCCTCCTCCTCGTCTCAATTGCATTTTGAGTGCAATCTGCGCCACATTCCCCACGGTGCAGCGCTCTGTGATTCATTACTTAGCGAGAAGCGGAATTCTGTCTTTTCGCTATCTAGGGGCTGCAGCTGTCTCCTAAACGCAGCGGCGGCACAGTAGTATTCCCGTAGTGATCTGCAGGGGCAGATTTAAGACTTGCTCGGCTCCGCAGTCACATGTGGTTGATGTAGCACTTTGCAAGTCAGCAACATTGTCAGTTCACCACTGTGACGAAATGCCGTCGCCTCCCCAGGGGGAAGTCACTTAACTGAACGCAGGCTTTTTTTAGGGCCCTCTTGGAATTTTGCGGGGCCTTAAAACTCACCAATTTTCATGTATTCTGGTTAAAATGTATGTATTTTAGGGGTCTGTAACACAGCCCAACCAAAAAGAATGAAATAGCCCTAACACCAGTTTCACAATTCGACACGAAATCGGGGGACCTGTCTGTCGTGACAGGATGCACAAAAGTGTATCATGCCTGAAATTGAAGCGGAAGTCTGCCATTTTGTTTGAAAGCAGCCTTTTCAGACATAATCCTGCCCACTGGAAAGTTTGAAAACATTAAGCATGACACTAGATTCACTAATCGACACGAAATTGGGGAGACAGATCTGTCATAACAGGACGCACCAAACACTCTCAAGGACACGGGCCTAAAATAAAACAGGAACTTTGCCATTTTGGTTTGAAGCAGTCGTTTTGGACAAATTCCTGCCTGCTGGGAAGTTTGAAAATATTAGCCTGCCACACGTTTCCCAAATTGACACAAAATTAGGTCGACAGGGCTGTCATAACTAAATGCACGATGCGTACCTGAAATTGTATAGGAAGTTGGCCGTTTTGGTTTTAAACAGCCATTGCATTAAGGATCCCGAACACGACCCCTCCAAAAACTCATTCAGTAGCGGTGAGAGGTAAGTTAAAAAAAAATAACCCCCGACACCAGTTTCACCAATCGACACGGAATTCGGTGGACATTTCTATCATAACAGGACGCAGAAATAGGTCAAATGAACCCATGACCCAAATTGAATAAGGAGTAAGCTATTTTGGTTTGAAGGAACCATTTTGTGGTAAATTTAAGTGCCTGTACCTCGACCAATTTACAAGGGATTTCACCGATTTTATTTGAATTTAATTGATGTATTGCAAATATATTAATAAAAGAAACTATTTTACATATACATTTAACATTTTTAAAGATCAAATCATTGGATAAATCATTTATTGTATATAAGAATAATAAAATATAAAATAAAATATCTGACATATACTTTGAATCTGGTGTAAAAGGTTATTTCGGACTGTTGATTTAAATTTGTTTTTTTTTTTGCATTTGACATCAGGTGGACATGCCTCCCCCTCCATCTACTGTTGAGGTTTAGCTTATGACATCCTGCCGAAATGGGATCTGTCACCGCAGACAATCGGAGAAAGACGGAATTCACCGCTGCTCCTCTGCGATGTGATTGATGCCTCTGTCTCGCTTCAGGGACTGGCCTCCTTGGCTCCCGAGATGAGCCATCCGGCCAGACGGAAGAAAGCCGCAATGAAGCTTAAACACTACAGCTGCCCTTTCCAAAAATCCTTATTTTTATCTGCGTCGCCAAAGGTCAGGGCTGAAAGCGGCTCAAAGCGCTCCTGTAGGCAACATGGAGCACGTTTCAGCAAATGTTTGACAAAAGCCAGGCCTCATCATTTATTGAGACGGAGCTCAAGCGTTTTGCCGTGGTCGAGCACCCGTTGTCTTTGATTCTGAAACAATGTGTTTTGGAGTTAGAGATGAAACATAACATAAACATTTCATATCACGATTAAAGTCACCAAAATCAGCAACCCTGTACACTTGTTACACATTAGGAATGAATGAAATTGTTTCAAAATACAACCTCATTTCTTCACTCGTTTTTTTTTTTTTTTTTTTTTTAAATGCCATTTTTGTAATTTTTAATTTTTTTTTTTTTTGCAAGTGAAAAGAAGTGTCGCCGAAAGACACCTACTACTTTGAGCGATGCTATGGCATTTCTGTTAGACATTTTTTATCGTTTTCCATTTGTTTGCTGTCGGGGGAAAAAAAAAAAACCATAAGAGTTGCTAAATAAGGTAGCAACGATGCTTACAATTTTTAATACCCTCCATCCATCCAACTATCCCATTCATTTTCCATAATGCTCGTCTTTATTTGCTTTGCAGGGAACTGGAACCTATCCCAGCTGAATTTTGGGCGAGAGGTGGAGTGTGCTTAGGAATGGTTGCAAGCTAATCGCAGGGCACAAATAGACAAACAAGCATTGATACTCACATCCACACCTTTGGACAATTTAGTTTACATAGAGCCTTCTATTCTGATTAGAATGAATGAAAATGCAAGTGACTATGTTGTTACTAGTTACTAGCTGGTACTCTCAGAGGCGCTGAATATAGTAGTCACGATAGTTAAAATTTGGCCAACTGAAATAATCTCGCCAGCTAGGACCAAATTAGCACTGGTTTCTTTGAAATTGTATTCTTTGATGTGGCAGCAGCTTGGGGTGAAAGATGTATTTCTGTGACGTGAAGCATGGGAAAAAGCAAGTTCTGCTGTAGACTCTTGAGGTTGAGATTCACCGGCATTATTGACTCCACGGCTGCGTGCCGCCTGCACGGGTGATGGATGTTTCCCATTAATGTGCGCAGGCAATTAAGGAAAAGGAAAAAAGACGGGAATCTCATTTGTAATCGCTCGCTGCCACGCCGCCGGGAAGCGAGGCAAACGCTGCTCCAGATGCAATTCTTATTTGTTTTTCATCGCTTTTTGATCATGTCTTGCTTTTGGAATATTTATGACAACAGTAACTGAAACACAAACTGTCATTTCAAGTCAGTCGTTAGCCTGTGTCAGATCTTTTTATACCCTTCGTTTCTTTTTGTTAAGCTTTGCATAGCCATATTGTATTAAAATATATATATTTTAGTTATTTAAAATATTACATTTTCTGTACAAGATTTCTTAAAATGTTGTACTGCATGTTTTTAATCTGTGAAAAATATAGACATTTCATGATGCACGTAAATTAACGCAATGCACCAGTAATATAATATATTTGATTTTATTTATAACATTTATTTTATATATTTATTTAAATAATATGACATACTATTATTTTTATGGTATTAAAAAAATACATGATACAGGTGAAGTATCATTATGCACCAATGCTATTGTTTTAAATGATATTTATATTTGAGGACAGCCAGTAAAGAAAATGGATGGATGTTGCAATATATCATTTTAATTATCATTTGTGCAAATAATATTATACATTTTATGAGACAAAAATTATATTGCAATTGAAAAACGTGTAATTTTTATATTTTATAATAATATATCACAACATTATAAATATTATGTATCCATACAAAAATATTTTAAGAATCACGATACAGGTTGCACTTCAAGGCACAGTATTTTGTTTTGTTTTATTCTTGAATTGTGTGAAACTAAAATGTGTTTTTTCTGTCTCCTCCGATTTGGCGTCGTCTTCATTTTCCTTGTCGTCCACGTCGCGTCCCTGCTGGCCGTTTTTAGATAACTGCTGTCTAACTACTACCCACTCGCTTTCGCAATTGTGGGATGTGTTTGTGTAGATTCGGTGGATGTTTTCAAGCCCCTAAACTGTACATTTTGGCCATCATTGAAGAGCGTAGCCACAAAGCAAGCAATGATGTATAAAGCCTTCGCCGAGGCCTTTCATTTGACGCGTGAGACGACGCCATTTGTCGCAAATATTTTTTCCATTCGCTCTTGCTGACGTTTCACGCCAGATTATCACCTCAAGGTTGTGGTCGATCGCCATTAAATGCTTACCAGCTCAATGGCTCGCAACCTGCTACTTTTGTGCCTGGTTTGGGTGGATTTTGGGGCATTTGACCTTGCTACAACCTTGAAACTTTCCATTGACGCTGACATTTTGAGCTGTGAGAAACTTTTGCCCCCCCCCCCCCCCCCCCCCCAAAAAAATCTCTGTGGGGGAATCTCACAGGATTCGGTGGCGAATTGTGAGAGAGGGCTAAAAAGCAAGACACTGGGTTTGTCCAAGAGCTCACGTTGCACAACTTGCACAGGTTGCACAGCGCCCCCGGATGGCGTTTGAATTCCACTGCAGCAGGAAATGCAGAATCCTGCAGTGACGTTCAAGTGTTATGAATTCAAATGTATTTTCTTCTGTGATCATCTCCTGTTGCAGCCGCGTATGTATCTATCCACTACTCGCTAATGAGTGTCACTGTCACGGACTGCTTCAGGCAGAAGTCTGTTGCGCTTCCTCAACGCTCCACCAGATGGGGTAGTATAGTCAAGAGTGAGGCCTTTTTGATAGTTGGTTTGCATGTGCTCAATTTGCTGTCACAAATGCGCACAAAAACGCCTCACCTCAAATAGACAACCCCCCCCCCCCCCCAAATCATCTGCATAGTCTAAGGTGATTGTTATCCGTCACCTGACATTAATAATATATTTGCTTCAAGGGCATTTTGCACCCTTTCTTTTGGTACCCAAAACTGTCAAGGATACTAAAAGTACCTCCTCTGAATTATACCACATTTTGATACCCTTTTCTTGGGTTAATAAAATTAATTATTGATACCAAACCACTTTTTAGCCCCCTGTAACTCTTCATGGCACCCTTTTCTTGGGGTACCAATGTAACTTGTTTGTACTGAGCTCCTTTTTTCAGCATACCAAAAATACTGAAGGCTACCAAAATAACTTGTATACCATGCCACTTTTTGGCATCCTTAATTGCGGGGTACCAAAAGCCACGTGGGCGACAAATATCTTGTCTGTATCCATTTTCACCCCCTTTTTGGGTGGTTTGTGTGCCAACAAGTGGCAGGTTACCACCTTGTTACAGTATTTTAGTCCATGTCATGACTTTTGGGGTACCGGACCTGTCAAGGCTGTCAAAATATCTTCCCTGTACCCTGATTTTATGTTACTAAAATAATTCATCTGTACAAATGTCATTTTCATTTTTTTTAACACAACCCTGACGCTTTTTGGCACCATTTTCTTGAAGTAGACCTACCAAAATATTCACTGCCAGTCCTCCATGTTTACATGGATATTTGAATTCAACAGCGGTCAACGGCGGTGATTTCCTGTGCCATGACCCTTTTTTGGCACCATTGTTTTGGGGGATCAATAGTTGGTAAGGGTACCCACATGCCAAGTTAGTACCATAAAGCGTTTGCATCCCTTTCTCGCCGTAACCATGCATCCATCGTTTTTCCGTACCGCTTCTCCTCACAAGGGTCGCGGCCGTGCTGGAGCCAATCCCAGCTAACTGCGAGCAGGAGGCGGGGTACACCCTGAGTTGGTCAGCAGCCAATCGCAGGGCACATAGAAATAAACAACCATGCACACTCACATTCATACCTACGGACAATTGAGAGTCTTCAATTCACCTATCTTGCATGTTTCTGGAATGTGGGAGGAAACCGGGGTACCTGGAGAAAACCCACGCAGGCACGGGGAGAACATGCAAACAGCACACAGGCGAGGCCGGATTCGAAACCTCCTCAGAACCGTGAGGCAGATGTTTGATGTTTTGATGTTTTTGGCACCCTTTTATCAGGATATCAAAAGTTCTGATACGCATTAGGTAAAAACATAACAGTATTTCATCCTTACTATACCTCTACTAAAAGTTATATTTGGTACCAAAATACTTCATCTGTAGCATGCCATGCCTCCACCCTTTTAATTGATGTACCAAAATATGCAAAGGCTCCCAAAATATCTGAAATATCTAACAGTATATGCTTTTTTTTTTTTTTTTTTTTACTTTTACTTTTTGGCTCAATTGTTCTTGGGGCGCCAAAAGAACTAATATATAAAACATCACTCATGGTAAAAATGAAATGTTTTGGTTAAGCTTCACAGTGTTGACGGTCCACGATAAGTGCCGTTGTTATGGTGACAGACAAATGATATGATGCATTGCAATATTCATATTTGTGTGTGCGACACCTTGCACTCAAGTGACATCAAAGCAAAAAGATGATTGAATTTCTTTGCTTGCGGAAATGCTGCGTGAATGATTGTTGCCAGCGGTCGGTCATGTTGACTTTGTAATGGTCCTTCATTTGTTGTCACAGGAACATGATCACATGCACACAAACACACACGCGCGCACGACAAGGCTTCCAGTGCTAAGCTGAATCAATAGCGAGCTTCTTTGAAGTTGACTCAGAACTTCTTTCCTGCACTAAGTAAGGACATCTCAATTCAAACACTTGACCGGTTAGAAAAGAATATTCGGCCCACAGCTGTTAAGGATTTTTCACTTCAGTTGCGCTTCGGCTAATTTGTGGTCGGTGGTAGATCAACGAGAAGTAAGACATGCGTCGATATGTTTTCAACAGTAGGGGCCACTGATGAGTCAAATGTAAACACGAGACAAGTTTCCCGTTTTATGGGAAATCGTCAAATTTCACCTCAATGCTCCAACACGCAGTACAGAAAACTCGTATCACTTGCGATTAAGCGTTGTCCATCCGTCCGTCTAGTGTAAGCGTTTCAAATTCGGTAGCAATCTGACAAAATCTCTCCTTACAAGGACTCTAAAATTATCTTAACCGCCATTGTCAATGTCAAATATCGTGAATATGCACGTATGTCATGACAAAGATGATTCTTCTAAAAATGGTTGCTTTAAACTAAAAAGGATTTCACATGTGGTTTTTTGAGACTTTTTGTGGGTCGACTCATTTTAGACATGACGACCAAATTTCATGATTGCTAAGTGAAACTGGCTTCAGTTCTGGTGTGCACTACTGAACCAATGGGGAGACATCAAGATTTGTCAATATTCTCAGCCCCATACAGCACCGTACAGCAAAAAAAAGACTTTTTTTGTGGGTCAACTCGTGATCATGCCTACCAAATTTCATGCTGCTGGGACGGCAGTTGTAAGCGTTTCAGAGAACCTCCGAGAGTGTTCTGCTTTCAGAAGTCATTACGCGGTTAATGAAGTGATGGGCGTTACAAGTGCAATCATCCGGCAATATTCTCCCCCCCCCCCCCCCCCCCCCCCCCATTTTCTTTTTTTTTTTCCCCTCCCAACTCCTCTCCTGCCCTCCCACTCTGTCACTTCCAAACTTAAATCCTCATCTCGCTCTGAGGCAAGGTGTCGAGTAGACCGAAGTTTGCCTCGGGTGACGGCTCTGGACGAGGGAAGGGGAACAAATACTTTGGACCCCCGCTGTGCATGTGTGTCTTTGAAGATGTGCTAGTTTGCTAAATGTTCCGATCAGATTGCTGGAATTCTAAATCAACCCACCTGCGCCTCAAGGTTTCTTTGCACTCCACCATCACTTTTTGTTGACCACTTTACAGGTTATACAGAATATCAAGAAAGTGTTTTTCTTTCTCTGTGTTGCTGTCCTGTGTCATTCACATTACAGCTGGTGTTTATTCGCTTGCGCCTTTCACACAGCAAACCCAGTAAACATTTTCATTTCTTTGACACCGCTGGCTTACTGAAAATGTCTTTGGTTTAGCGTGTATGTTGTCTGAAGCCCCTTTCACACAGTTTCTGTAAAACTGGCCAGATTTCCTTTCAGATGGATTCTTAGCAGCTGATTATGGTTGAGGCGCTAGAATCTCAGCGAGGTTTAAAAAAAGGCACGCCCTCCCACCCAGGGCAAAGAACTTGTTCTGCCAACGCATGCCTGGATGTTTGGATGTGAACACTGCACCTACTACGCACACTCCTTTATTTATCCACCCACACGTGTTTCCTGCCATCAACTCCCGGGCGTCAGCCTTAGCTTCTTGACAGGAGGAGTTGTTGCTACTGTACACTGCACGCATGGTGACCATCCCCAGTTATTATACCAGCTCAATATCCCCATGATCAAGCCACCTCCAGGTGTTAGTCTGGAATAAAAGTATACTTTATTGGCTGACTTTGTCTTCTTTAGCCGTAAGTCTGACGGAGAAGCTAAGCAGCCGCCATCGCACCTTCGTTCCCGGTTCACGAGTCAGCCGCCCTTAAGCAAGAAGTTCTTAGACTCGCTGCTAATGTGTCGATACGAACTTCCAACCGCAGAGCTCCGGGCTTTGTCTTTTCACAGATCCCTGGGGAGTGTTACCGTCAGATGGGTTCTCACCTGCTGGGACTATTCTGCTTGGTTTTGCCGAGATGTGACTCCGGGACAATGTTGTCGCTGGCCCGACATTACTGCAGTTGCATTATTTAGTAATATTTAAATTTGAGGTGAGATGCCACATTGGACCATTTTTAAAAGAAGCAACTATTTCATCATCAGAAGCAGCCAAGTCTCTTCTCCTCCATTATTACCACCACCTCCAGGACTGGAGCAGAATATTATCAGTGTCTGTCGATGTTCATAAAGTTTTAAACTAGATTTTCACGCAAATGACAACCTTAATTATCCTTAAAATGTTTGCCAAGAAGTCACTGATGGTGTAATGGTGCATTCACCTGACTTTGGTGCAGGCAGCATGGGTTCAGTTCTCACTCAGTGATGGTGTGAATGTGAGTCTGCGTGGTTGTCAGTGTCTGTATGTGCCCTGCAACTGACTGGCAACCAGTTCAGGGTGTAGTCTGCCTTTTGCCCCAAGTCAGCTGGGATAGGCTTTAGCACCTCCCCCCCCCCTTGTGCCTTGTGACTCTGAATGGCTGGATGGATGTGGCGGCACGGTGGCCGACTGGTTAGAGCGTCAGCCTCACAGTTCTGAGGACCCGGGTTCAATCCCTGGCCCCGACTGTGTGGAATTTGCATGTTCTCCCCGTGCCTGCGTGGGTTTTCTCCGGGCACTCCGATTTCCTCCCACATCCCAAAAACATGCATTAATTGGAGACTCTAAATTGCCCGTAGGTGTGAATGTGAGTGCGAATGGTTGTTTTTTTCTATGTGCCCTGCGATTGGCTGGCAACCAGTTCAGGGTGTACCCCGCCTCCTGCCCGGTGACAGCTGGGATAGGCTCCAGCACGTCCGCGACCCTAGTGAGGATAAGGGGCTCAGAAAATGGATGGATGTTTTCCAAGAGTCTTAAAAATGGAAATATTTGTAAATGTTTCAATATTTCAATTGTAGTGTACCGGAGATCAGTATGAATGGCACTACCAGTAATCAATAATGAAATACGATAGGACACTGGTACCTTGAATTGTGAGTGCCCCAATTTATGTTTTTCGATTTACAAGTTGTCGCGTGGTTGCTTTTCCCAATCCATCCAATCAAATTTTCAACACCACTTATCCTGTTTAGGGTCGCGGGACGCTGGAGCCTATCCCAGCTGAGTTCGGGCGAAAGGCGGACTACACCCTGAACTGGTCGGCAGTCAGTCGCAGGGCACATATAGACACGGACAACCATTCGCACTCACATTCACACCGTCACTGAGTGGGAACTGAACCCACGCTGCCTGCGCCAAAGTCAGGCGAGTGTACCACTATACCATCAGTGTACTGTTTTTTTTTTTTTTTTTTTTTGCTTTGTTTTGTTTTGAGAGCCAAATTTTGGTCAGCAAGCCTCCGGCTATGCCGAACAGCTGATTCCTAATGGTATTTAGTGAGCAAGATGCCTGAAGTATTTAATTTGAAAGACATGTGACAAACTTGGATATACAATTATTTTGTAAATTTTTTTTTAAATAAAACATTTTTTCTGTCCTCCTTAGTGAAAGAGGTGGTGAACCACGAGCAACAATAAATATATTGCAGAATTTTAAAAACAAAATGTGTCAGATTTTCTTGAAAGAGGTGATTTTATTAAACTTCCGGAATTTCCTAAATTTATTTTTCGGATCCTTTCGCTTGTTTGAGTGATGCTGCAAATTTCCAAGCAGAGTCAGCTTTTTTTCCCTTCGTTTTCACTCATTTACGTGCGCTTACAGGATGTAATTTCCCACATCAACCACTGTCTATTCGTCTTACAATATTACGCTGAGCTCGGGGTGGGAGCCATTTTCCATTAATGTTCATAATCAGTGACGTTCTTGTTGTTAAAGCGATGCATGTTGTTGAGCTTAAGGCCCTGTAACGGGGAGCAAGCAAAACAGGAGTCCAGCAAACAGCAGTAATTGCCACTTGGGGCTTTTGGAGTAGACGGAAGTACTGCTCGTAATGTCGCAAACTTGAAAGCACTTCTTTGTACCACTGAAGATGTGTCGGAAATCTGATTTGTGCACCAGGCCTGTGACGACAAATCGCAGTAAACGCGATACATAAACGGCTTGTGTGTACGTGCCAAGGCCCTGCAGTGAGAAGCTGTCATTAAGGACGCTTTTAAGCCTCTTTGCTTTGCTGGGTCGCCTATCGTCGCTCGTGAAAAAACACCACAGGAGCCTTTTAGTTGTTACTGTGCAAAGTGCAGCTCACACTTGCAAACAAGTCCGAAGGGAGAACAGGCAGAGGCAGTTTGAATGCACTTGTGGGTTCAATTGCTTCGCTCATGATAAGGGCGTAATTTCGGTAAAACAAGTTCAGCCTACGGACGGACCGAAACGTTCAAAACAATCCGCTGTTTGCGCAGGAAAAAGATTGTGCTTTTCGAAACCTGGTCTTTGAGACCTCTTTTTTTTCAAAAATTGAAAAAAAGCTCGATAATCGATTTGACGTCTGGCTATAATCCATTCGAGATAAGTCGACAAATCAAGACTCATCAGGATGGGTTGATAGTCCGTTGGCGATACATTGATAATTGACTGGAGAGGATGGATAATCAATCGATTTAAATCAATAGAGTTAAGCTGCGTCGATTTTCGGTTCAAGATTTGATTCAAGATAATTGACTCAATGTTTTGATAATCAATTCGAGGTGCAGCTAACTAATTTGAGATGTGTCGATCCAATTGCGATGCATCTATTAGATGCATCAATAATTGATTGGTGATGTATTAAGATATTCAAGCTGCATCTTATCAATTCGCGATGCAGCGCTAATCGATTTGACATGCATCAGGATGCGTCTAATTGATTCGCGATACTATAAGATACTAGATAAATAGTTAGATACTTTATTCAATCCCATGAAGTAAGTTAGGTAAGATGCATCGCTCATTGATTGGAGATGCATCTAATTGATTTCACGAAATATCGACAATTGATTTGAGACGTGCATCAGGATGCATCACTAAAGGAATCAAGATGCAATTTGAAATATGTTGACGATCAATTCGAGATGTGTCTAATGGATTTGAGATGTTTTGATCATTTTCAGCTGTACTGGGATGCTTCCATAATTGATTCTTGACTTTCTTTGGTGTTTGGCAGCTCTCCATCAAGGCACAACAATCCTCATTTTCATAGACACGCAAGTGCCTTAAGTTTTGTATTCACAGAAATGAACGTAAAGGAAACATTTGTCTTTTTGAGGTCACAAAGACAGTTTAGAGTAAACCAGTTGAGTCGTAATCCTGTTGACTGGCAAAGACAGTCATGATAATAACAACAGTCTTAATACTGGTGTTGCTTGGCAGCAGAGTAAGCAGGCCTTTAGTGGACAGCTAGTGGAAAGGTCTTCTTTCAGCACATAGTCATCAGTCTCTGCTCTAAGCCTTGATGCTTCACAGCCTCTGGAGAAAAAAAAAAAAAAACTCAAAATAGCTCACAATGACTAACAACATTTCGGAGGAGCCGTCGCGCCGCATCAGTGTCAAATCTGTGCACCCTCCTCCACCCCCCCCCCCCCCCCCCCCCGTTCCACCTCAACACCCCCTCCCTCCCCCTGTGAGCGACATCAGTGCATGATTATGTCATCAGAGAGGCAAGCCTGACAAAAAGAATAAATAGAAATTTAGATGTATATACATAAATGTGAGCAGCAGTAAGACTAGTCATCACCGTTATTTGTGCCAACCATACACGAGTAATACATACCATATATGCGAATGGAAAACAGTACATTGACAGATACTATAGACAAAATGTATGAGCAGCAGCAAGAATAGTCAGCAGTTTATTTATGAATGATTAGCAAGGATGGATGGATGGATATGTACAGTTATAGATGGGAATGGCAAAATGTACCGGAATAAATACATACTCCACATACAGCAGCACCATATCTGGAAAGTACATGAGTAATAAATACTAGATATTTGTGGATGTGACTGGTAAACTATGTGAATAAATACATACAATTACTAAGGTTACAGAAAGTTGCCGGGTTGCTTTCGTGACCACAATCCATGTCGGTGCATTGCACACACAACAGCAGACATGGGAAAACGCCAGGAATGATAAGTGAGTGTCAGGTGCGAAACTTCACACCCAGCATCCCACCTTTTTTTCACAGCTCTGTTAGTAGCTCCGACGGCAAAACAATTACCATTTTGTCCGTGTTGTTGGTGGCATTTACACAGAACAATGAGACGGGGGGAGGGGGAGGGAGGCGAGCTTGTTGTCGAGTAAACGTCCCTTTACATGTTGTTTTTTTTTCTAAGCGTCTTGTAACATCAGTCATTATTGCTTTGGGAAAAAAACTAAACAAAGTTTATTCACTGTTGCACAAACGAACAGACGCTTTGCAATGGTTTCATCACATAACAAGGCGACGGTGACATGTTTTGGTTTGACTGGTGTGAAATTGCTGAGCAGAGGAAGACTCGCTAAACCCCGCTGCAAAACGACGTCGCTGCTTCTGTCACTTGCCGAATATCCTCGAAATTACCCAAACATTTAAAATGTGATCAAATAAAAATGTATTTAGTATTAAAACAATGTCACCTATTGTTAGCCATCATAGTATCAATCAAATACTAATACAACAATAGTGATAGACTACAAGTCGCGCTTTTTAAGGACAGTCTTTGTTGGAAACGCATGGATACATGCTGCAATTACGCAAGCAAACGAGCGTGAAATGGGAAAGCATTCCTAAAATAGGAGGCCGAGGTCTGACGCGCTGCTGTCGAGTTTATCAGCCGAGACACGGGCGTTTGTGCCGCGCGATAAGAGCTCGAACTGCTCCTCCTCAGAAGCGTCGGCAACATTGAATGAGCAACAACTTCAAAACATTCTGAGAGCGGCGTTCCCGTTCCTGGCATCCATGCAAATAACTGTTCTTATCAGAGCAGGAAATGACACTTCTGGACTACATCAACATGTGCAAATCCACGCACACGCGACAGTCCTTTTTGTTGTGTTGCTGTCGATGTGTTTGACAGATCAAAATGTGTCAAACTCAATGAAGGAGAGCGGCAATATTCCAATACAAACTGAATGTAACAACGCTGTAATGTTGCAGTATTGTATTGCTACTGCACCGTGTCGGATAATGACACGATACATCAAGATTTGATGTCGTCGTATTGATACTGAACCATGACGGGTAGCGATACATTGCAATATCATTACAGTGATGTTGGGGTATTTCTTTTGTACCACGATGGTTGATAATAAGATAATATTTTGATATTTGATATGAGTGTGTCAATACTGTATTGTGCTGGGCAACGATGCCTTGCATAAGATAGATACACTTCAATATCGATAACTTGATCACGTGTTGATACTGTCCACAGATGGACAATGTGTTGTTGTTATATTGATACTGTATCATGATGGTTAACAATAATATGCATTGCAATATCGATACTTGATATTGGTGTATTGATTCTGTACCGCGATGGATAACAATATGATACATTTCTGCATCAATATTTGCTGCTGCATGGTGATGGATAAAGTTACATTACAATATTGATATTTTGATATTAGTATGTAATGTGAAAGAAGAAGTGAAAGTGAGCAGCAGCAAGCAAGAATAGTCAGCATCATTAATTATACTGTGATAGATAATGAAATGTATACATTTATACATAGCAATATTATTTCATAACGTATCAATACTGTACAATTATGGATAACAATACAAAATATGTATTTGATGTTAGTGTAGCCTTATTGTACATGATATTACATACACGATACATAGCAATCGATTTTTCATGTTATTGTTGATACTGGTCGATACTGAAGTGTGATGTATAACCGTACGCTACATGGCAGTATTGATATTTCCTGGTTTGTATCTTCCTATTTATTTACAGTTTTACACGAGAAAAGATTTGTCTATTCAACTGTCCGTTTGTATCATTTTATGTTGACGTTTGAGCCCCAGGTGATTTATTTATTTGTTACTGCCAGTAATGAAAACAAAATATTCCTCCCGTTGGGTAGGACAAACCAGTTATCCCCTAGGGTGTGGTCTTGTATTTGCTGGCAGGCGGAGCTCTGTGAGCTGAGCTACGCGGTCGGAACTGTCAGATCCAAAAAACGACCGCAGGGGAAAAAGCAAAAGACGCTGAGCTCGCCAGTATGGATGTTGAAGTTGTGATTTAAAAAAATACACATAGGTGGACTTATTCTTCCCGGTAGCAGCGCTCGTGAGTGACAGCTTAAATGTTAAACTGCATCAACCGTGGCATTTTAAAGTGGCACAAATGGGCAAAAAGCCCCAGCATGAGTGGGATTGAACAGGCTAAAAAAAAGGTTAACACCCACATCTATCTTTTGAAAACAACCGGCTAAAGGTAATATCAGATATCCATTTGCAACGTATCAACAGCCATCACGGCACAGTATCGACACGCCAGCATGAAATATTTCTACTGTGATGTATCATTGCACATCACAATACGGTATTGATACACTGACCATCGACGGCAAATATTGATATTGCGATCGATCGCTGTTTACCACAGTACAGCATTGATACACCAATCTCAAATATAACTTTTGCAATGTATTGTTATCCAGCACGGATCAATATCGATACGACATCAAATATTGACATTATAATGTATCGTTATCCATCACCGGACAATAATATTTGGATACACTGTTATATCACCATGCAGTATCGCTACACAAACATCAAATATCAATGTTGCCATGTATCATATTGTTCGTTAGCCATCACGCTACAGTATTGATACAACAGCATCAAATATCACTATTGCAATGTATCGTTACTTGTCATAGTACAGTGAAAAAAGTATAACAAAGCTGTCTTTCATTGTAATTCAAATTGTTAAAACATTACTTTGCTCCTTTGAAGTGATGTCAATGTATTTTCTTTACTGTAATTTAAATTTACAGTGGGGCACTCAACTGAAACGTTTCATTCGAAGGATTTTGTTTAATCGAATATGATTTGTGCACACATAGCAGACTTTGACGGAAGGAGCGACATTGACATTGGTAAGAAAGAGTAATTAACCGCATATTGGTAATATTATGGTTAGTTGAAATTCATTTATTTTTAAACATTTATCTGTCCTTGATTGGACGGAATATTCAACCCTCGAATCCAACGCACTTGTCCAGAGAGCGCAGGCCAGTTGTACATGTATCCTCTGCATCTTATCACTGCCCGTCACAGTACAGTATCGATGCACCAGCTTCAAATATTAGTCTTGTAATGTATCAATATCCATCATGGTACACTATCAATACAACAATATCGAATATTGCTACTGTGATCTAGCATTATCTTTCATTGCACAGTATCTATTTACGATCAACTATTAATATTGCCACTACTGTAAACTAGAGTACACTATCATACTGTTATCCATCTCAGGAACGCTTTAAAACAACAACATCAAATATTAATATTGCAGAATACAGTATCCACTGTTTGTACCAACATCGTAGGTCAACATTGTGATGCATCGTGTATTGCGTGTCCTCCTCTGTACAGTATCCATACACCATCAACAACTAAGCTAGAAGCTTAGTTCCTTCAAATACAAGATTTTTCCCAATACTCCACCTTCCGCATAAAACATTCATGCTGTGCGTGCCATGGATGTGATATTTGGGGGGGGGGGGGGGGGGGGGCATGTTTTAACGGCTGGGGAAGGAGGGGGCAAACACGTCGGCAAGCCGTGGGCTCGCTCCAGCCTCATCACGGTTCGTCACTCATCTCTACTCCTCACTCGCACGCAAACATGGGACAAAATGCCTTCTAGCCTGGGTCTCACACACACGCACACACACACGCACGCACGCACACACACACACACACACTCACACACACACGCACACACACACGCGCGCACACAGAGCGCTGTACAATTCTGAGTGCTAACTACTCCATTGTTTGTGAGTGTGAATTCTCTCTTGGCGTCCCTCCTTGCCATTGTTTACATTGTTTGTGCACATGGAGGAGCTTCTTGTAAATTTGCCGGCACTGCCAAAAACATGAGCACACTCTCTTGTGTTTCACCATGAAAACAAGGTCAGAGGCTTTAAAAGTCCTTTAAAAAAAATAAAAATAACGTTCAACTTTGAAGAGTGCGCACTATGGGCAACATTAGAGCTGTGTATGTAAATATGATAAGAGTTGTATAGAACTTCAAATATGATGTAAATAGAGGGGAACAGAGTTTTATTGAGTGTTGTTGTCATGATACCAAAATTCTGACTTTTTTTTTTTTTTTTTTTTTTTTTTTTAAACTATGCCTGTATAAATGACCTCAATACCAATACTGAAACGATACCATGACAAAAACCTAAAGCATCAGTAAAAGCAGCGGTATCATAGATGGCAAAACATGGTACTTCAAATTCTGGCTATTGTCATGAATTCTAAATAGTATTAGACATTGTAATGTGTTAAATAAAACTCGTATATTCCCTCTCGATAAAATAAAATAAAAATTAGTTCAGCTATTAATTTTTTTAAATGATTCATTTAGCTGCTGAGATTTATAGCCTTGTTTGAAATTTAAAACGTTTCGCAGAAGAAAGATATTAGTCACAAAACAGATGTGTGAAAAGCAGCACACTTTTTTTCCCTCTTATTTATTGTTTGGATAGTTCATAATAGCCTCAGTAGAAAGGAAACTGTTCAGTAGAGCACATACATTTACTGTGTTAGTCCTCATGTTAGGGAAAAATCTTTATTTTTATTGCACTACTTTTTAACAAATGATATACTAAATTCTACTTTTGCTAGGGCTAACTGAAATGATGTGCAATCACAAATTGCAACTTAAAGGAAGCAAATACAATGAATGCATAGAAGGCATTAACATTAGGCTGCAAGCGCCGACTTTTTATTTGAAAAGTAAATATAGTGAATTGTCAAGGACGGTACGTCGCCATTGTTCTTCTTGACCACTGGTCAGTCGTGCACGGTCACAGACTGCAAAGCACTCGTCAGTTGTGACTTTCCTCTCTATTTACTCCCGGCGGTTTTTTCATTGCGGTCAGGCCAGCCGAAAAGTTGAAGTCAAGGCGGCTGCTACACCGATTTGTTAAGCGTCTTACCGTGACAGCCCGCCTTTCCGCCAATGCGCCGCGAGGGCCAACTTCAAAATAAAAACTTCACATATTACTACATTGGACATCAATGCCATTTTAGGCTTTTATTTTGCAGTCGGCACCGGAGCGCCGTGCAAGAGCATAATGAAGCCTTAACCGTGCGTTCGCCACCTTGTGGCTGGCTGACTAGGTTCCGGGCACTGCTGGAAATGGAGCACTTTTCGTATGCAGCAGTGCTCGGATTTTAAATATAAAAACAAAAAAAACAACACCGACGATCAGGCTCATTTAATCATGGCAGCCATAATCGCGATCACGATTAAGATCCGATTCATTGTTCAGCCCCAAATGTATCATGTATTTTGAAACAAATCTCAGAATTCACTTGACAGGGTCTCTAATATGAAAATAAATGTGTTGTTGCTGGTGCTTGTGCATCTTGTACGAGTTGTTCCATTTTCTCCTTGTTCAGGGTGGATTGAACTGGTATTTCTAATATTAGGCGTGCTCTGAATAACTTCATACTGACTAGTTGGCCTCGCCGGCGTCACGACACAAAGTCCCTACAACGGCACAGACACCTTCTGTAGCATATTGTTGACATTGTTAAAAGCCCAGGGCAAAGCCAGAAAAGTCATGCAAAGTTGAATGAACACAACCAGAGCTGTTTATGTAAGCCGGTGCCATAGAGCTACTGTTGTTCTGTGCTCATTACTGCTGCAGGATAATGAGATGAAGCTTTCAAGGTGTGTGTGGGCTGACATGCTGTCGTTTCTCGCATTTTAAAATGTTTTTTTTTTTTTAACAAGTCTGCGTGCTCCTCCACTCGGGTGGGAGTGATGAAGAACACAAGCTTGTTGAAAGCATCGGCCTAATTACACCGCGAGAGCTGCCCTCGGCAAAAGTGTGCGCAAAAAAAGCAACTGGTATCTGGTACTGTGTGGTAGACAAAGTAGTAGTAGTCAAGTTTTTCGGACGCCTTCTCGTTCAACTGCATTTCCAAACTTTTGATTGGTACTGTGTGGTAGACAGCAGAATGTTAAATCTGTTGTAAACATGTTACAATTGTGTATATAGTGATAAATAACCGAGAGTTGTACAGGTACAGAGCATTCAATATGATGCAAATACATTACATGAGTTGTATAGAACTTAACATGATACAGTTTAATTGTATAGAACATTCAATGGGATTTAAATATAGTACATTAGTGTTGTACAGAACATAAAATATATAAGTATTAGGGGTGTAACGATTCGTTTAGCAAAAATTCGATTCGGAACACGAGTCGTCTTTGCCGATTCGATTCAAGGACGATGTTGGTTCATTTAGAACGATATGATCCGGAACAATTCAGTGGTTGAAAATCGATTCAGTAACTTTTTAGCCAAAAATTCATCCGGTTTGACAGTGAAATAAATACCTGCATACTGCACAGTGCAAGTGAAATTTCTTGGATGCTTGTTGTTTTCTTGTAAGGGAATTGGTTAAAAACTAACTATGGTCATTAAATATAAAGATTTTCCTGATTTACTTTCCGTTTGTGTCTTATTTTATACTGTACTGTATGTGTTTTCTAATGGACTATGAGTCTGCTTGATAAAAGTTGATTGATTGTATTGCTTTGGGGAAAACAGCAACTTTATATTATTTCAGCTGTGATTTTACTTATTTAATTGCTGTTAGCATTATGAGGGGGTCATTGGAAAAATGTCTCCACTGTACGGAGTCCCGAGCTGGACCCACTTTGAGAATGCCTGTTCTAAACAGTTAAATACTAATGGCTAAAACGAACCACTGGGAGGTGTTTTTAGGAATGGTGTTAATAATCATAATACTTATAAATAGAGAGCTAAATAAATGAACAAACCTGCTCTTTGTGGCACAAAAGTGAGCCTGAAACATTCCCGCTAGCCTTAAATATAATCTATTCCTTATTAGCCAAATAGAGCATAAATATGTACATTTTGCACAAGTTGTCCAGAATATTATGATGTAAGTATAATACGAGTTGTACAGAACAATAAAGATGTAAGTATGATACACTGGAGTTGTGTAGACCATTACATATGATGTAAATATAATACATTAGAGTTGTATAGAACATTAAATATGATAACTGTAATACATTAGGATTCTATAGAACATTAAATATGTAAACATGTTACACTCCAGTTGTACAGTGCTTAAATACTGTCTGAAGATACCTTTTCATTCAATAGCACGCGAAAGTGTCCCCAAATTTCCTACTGTCTATATTAGGTTCTCTGTGAAGCCGAGCAGCTCTCACGGGCAGTCGATAGTTTTAATTTTTTCTCGAAAAAAGCTGAAAAAGAACATCGAGATTTCAAAGACGCCTCTGCCGGGAAAGCCGACGAGTATGGAATGTTGAGAGCATTTTCGCCCCCCAAGAAAACGCCCAAATGGACAGACAGCCGCCGGGACCCCCTATGTTTTGTTCTATCTCTTAATCTGCTTTATGAATATTTCAATGCAAGCTGCATTCACGGCTCTGCTGCGAGAGAACGGAGGGCCCGTGTCGGCCATTTTTATTTGCGGCTGTTGTTCCGACAGAGAAGTTTGGCATAGAAACATTTGGTAACCCAAGTCTTCTTTCAAGAAATATTATGGCCTAAAATGTAAACCGTCATCAACGCACCTCCCGCATTCGCCTGAATGTTCTGATATTCATGTATTATTCAATGGGTATAAAATCCCCTCGCAATGTTAAGTGCTGTGCAAATCCTTCAGGCCATGCTTCATCCCATTTGTGTTTTGGGGAAATCGGTAGAGCAAACAAACTGTTGCACTGTAGGAGTTGACTTTCAGCTGCCCACATCAGAGGGTCTCCGCAGCAACCGGAGTTACTTGCATGATTTTAAGGAAATCTCATGTGCTATAGCGTATGTCTCAAGATTTGTGAAACGTCACCGCATACGCCACCGCCTCATACTTTATTCCACCATCGTTTCTTTCTCCACACTGACATCAGCATCGGGATGAACCGGATGTTCCCGCCTGGACACTTTCTTCTTGATGTTCCTTCTATCCGCTCAGTCACGCCGCCCACCGCTCGTCACTCCCGTCTCCTCCAGCTTTTCTTCTGTCAGTCAAAACGGCAGCAGAACACTTTTGATGAACTTTTAATGAACATCTAAGAAATGGAAGAAGACATACAAGGTATAAACTATCCGGAATTGTGGGCGTTTTTATTTCAGCTTTGTACTGTATGTTGCTGTTTTTTCCCCCTATGGGCCAGGTCATCCACAGTGAGCCTTAAAATAGATAAAATGTGTATGTAACACAGTTTTGAACAAAAAAACATGTAAAAAATTTTTTTTTAATGTATTTAAAAAAAAAAAAAAACATTTTCCTGGTGTGGCTCAGTTGCTAGAGCCGATTGTCCATTGACCAAAGGGTCGACGGTTTGAATCCCGGCTCTGACTGTCCGCGTGTCGAGGTTTCCTTGGGCAAGACACTGAACCCCAAAATTTAATTTCATGTCTGTATGTTGGTGTTTTTTTTAACATTCATCCATAACTACAATGCTAATGTTAATTTACATTTCATTCCATTTGATTAACGTCTGCGTGGATAGCAATTTATTTTTTGTCCTTGAAATTGCAGACACGGCATTTGACTAAGTGATGTTTTTTTTCTTTTTAAATGCAAACGTACGGAAAAGTTACGCCATGGCTGGCTGATCATTTTTAATTAATTCTTCTCTAAATTAATTAGTGTGGCCCAGGCAGATTGAAGACAAATAGTTTTACACGGCCGCCGTGTTAGAGAGCCGCGCTGACAGCTCACGTTAATGAGGCCGAGCGGGGGTGTTCGCCGGGCTTCGGGTTGACCAATCCCACCACCCCTCCCCCTCCCCCTACCCCGAGGCCCCTCGTATTCTGTCAGGTCGGCGGTCATCATGTTCGCCAG
The DNA here is from genome assembly GCF_024500275.1 of Phycodurus eques. Classification (NCBI taxonomy): domain Eukaryota; kingdom Metazoa; phylum Chordata; class Actinopteri; order Syngnathiformes; family Syngnathidae; genus Phycodurus; species Phycodurus eques. The sequence goes on from NC_084540.1 coordinate 15,705,371, forward strand.
CGTTTTTTCTCTCTCTCTCTCTCTCTCTCTCTCTCTCTGTCTCCATTTCTCTCTCACTTTCTTTTTCATTCTTTCTCTCTCTCTAGCTTTCTTTCTCCGCCTTCTTGCCAGATGTGTTCATTTGTACATCACACAACATAGCAAATGTCATCTTTTTTTTGGATTGTTAGTATCAGTGAGATGTGAGGAAGTCTCATGAGACTTAAAGGAGTGTAACGAGATTGGAGATTTAGTCGTAAATCTCACAGGATTTGAGTCTTGTACGATTAGCACAGGTTTTCGGAGATTTGAAGAAGTCCGAGATTTTAGTAAATCTCGCAAGGTTTGGGGACATGACAAAGTCATCACAAGTTTTATAAGACTAGAGGGAGTCTTGTGTGATTGGTCACAAATCTCTCGACATGTGAAAAGGTCTTACATGATTGCATGTCTGATGAGATTTGGGGACGCCTTGCATGATTTAGTCTCACAAGAAATTAGAAATTGTTGCACAGGTCTGAGGACATTTGAGAAAGTGTCACGAGAGTTGAAGTCTAATAAGATTTAAGGAAGTCTCGCATGAGTGAGGATAAGTCTCAAGATTTGAAGGAATCTCCAGGGATTTAGCGCACAAATCACAAGATTTGAGGAAGTCTCACGAGATTCGAGCAAGTCCTGTCATGTATGATTATGCGAAGAATTCCAAAAATGTGAGGTTTATTACACATTTTTCACAACTGCACATACATTTTGTGCTGTTAAAACGGTAAAAAGGTGCAACTTTATTTTTCTTATAACTTAAAATGTGGATGCAGCATCAATTGGCTATTCAGGCTTCTCTATTATCCGGATGATCTTGTTAATCCGTGGGCAAACATTCTATTCATCAAGGTTAGATGGATAAAAATTCTTTTTTTCCTCCCAGCCAAATACATTTGAAATCTTTAGTCTGCTGTTCAGCGTTCATCTTGGATACACAAGGACAACAGCAAGTAGTGAATAGCTTCATTTTAGACTTGTTTTCCTCACAAAATTGGTCAAATTTCATATTGTACATTTTTAATCTTTGTTATTGTTGCTGTTCAATTGCGCCGCTGTACATTAAGGTCCAATTATAATGCCGTCTAATTGCTTAAATTGCTCAATTTCCAACAGAAATCTTTTAAGCTGCAATCTAGAAATTCTTCGGTGTGCTTTTCTTTTTTTACCCTTTTGCTGCCCCCCTGCACCTTGTCGCTCAGTCACGTGTGAAATGAAGTACCGCTGCTTCCATCTTGCTCTGAATCATATCCATCCGGTGTGGACAGAATGAAGCTACAAAAGCAAGCGTATTGTATTTTTATTTTGTTTCCAGACGAGGGTTCCCGAGGGGTATACCTTTAACTCGTTACAGTCAGCCGCAATCCGTATCTTCCGCCGTCGCAGTCTAATATTCATCCATTCATTTTCTATAGAGCTTGTAATCATTTGGTGAGCCGGAGTCTGTCGTCACTGACCTTGGCCGAGAGGTGTCGCACACCCTGGACTGGTCGCCAGCCAACATCAAGCATTCACACTCACATTCACATCTAAGGACAATTTATAGCCTTCAGTGAACCTACCATGCATGTTTTTGGAATGTGGGAGGAAACGGAGTACAAGCAGAACGCACGCTAACGTGGATGACATGCAAATCCCAACCAGGAGGGCCTGAAATGAGATTCAAGTGCAAAACCTCAGATTGGTAGCCTTAGAGAGTCTTGCCTTTAGATAAGAGTTTAATTCATTCTGTGACCATGCTTGTAACTCAAAACACTCGTATCGCAAACAAAAATAGCACTCTTATCATATTGTACTTTATAAAAACATACAGTAATGGCATAATTATACAGACTGTAAAGAAAATAGTTTTTGCAACATTCTTTGCTTCAATTCTGTGGACATTGTGCTGCTCCTTCTTGTGTGCATTCCTTGGCCACATGGGGGCAGTAGAATGCAGAAATACAAATATACTGTACATAAAGACGGTTTTAGCTTCTCTGTAAGCCACCGTAATATTAGTCGTTCTTCAATGAGGATGAAGGATTATTTTCTACATGTATTGTGCCACTGTGTGTTCAAATATTTGTTGCTTATGGGGTTATAACACCGTGACACAGGTGCTAGTAGATAGCCCGTCTATGGAGTTTCGCCATTTTATGTTAGCATTAAGCGAGTGGACTTCAATGCAATGTTATGTTGTTGTTTTAAATACAAATAAATTAAAAGCAAAAAAAAAAAAAAAAAAAAAATCAGTCAAATGACAATTCAAAAAACTCAAAAAAGTTGGGTCACTTGTATCTCAAGGTAATAGCCATCGGTTTTCTACACTGCCTGTTCCCACTAGGCCTGTGGTGAACTGGACTCTAACCGAGCTGACTTTAGGCAGAGTCTGCATGGTGCAATATGCTAACTAGGCTGCCCAGTCTAATATTATTGTTATATCCAATAAAAGGCGCTACTTAAAGGAAATCATCCACAACTGGCGACTGGCGCCTCATTCGGTGCCACAGCCCGCCGAGGCTAGCTACATGTTTCTTTTGTACGGGCTTTTTGCTATTTATCTGTATGCTACGTTAGCATCCATCTTGGTTTATTATCCATTGTGTCACTTTAAAATGGTGCATGTGAACTTCAAAGGCAAACTGCAACTATGTGACAATCTTGGAAACAAATCAATTTAGATTGTGAGAGTTTTTGTTCGGTACGTGATGAATATCACTGACTTCTCGCTCGGAACTAGACTGTGTGCGTGTTTGCGTATGTGGTGCAGAATAACAAATAGCCTCTTTTGGCTTTGAATATTCACAGCAACGCAGTGATGCAGCTCTGATAATTGAATAGCAGCGTTAAAGAGTGAAAGTGTTTGGAATATTCGCCTGCATGCATCCTTGTAAATATTTTTGTATTTCAGGGGTACCAAACAAGACGCCTCACTTTGTAGGGACCGCCGTAAAGTTAGAAAATATTTGCTCCTGACAGGTCAACATGGAATTGGGTGGACTTGTATGTCATAACAGCACACACTAAAAGGTCTCAAGGACCCATGCCTGAAATTTAACAAGAATTCAACCATTTTGGGCTAATTCTCTAAGTAGCGGGCTCTATAAAATTAGAAAAAACGAACCTCAAAGAGTTTAACAAATCGATATGTAATTGGGTGTACATGTCTATTACAATAGAAGGCATGAAAAAGTCTCAAGGACCCATGCACAAAATTTAACATGAAGTCATCCATATGGGTTTATGTGTGTGTTTAGTGTATATTTTCCAGGACTCATAGTTTAACAAACTCCTACTTGGAGTACCGGTATTTAGTAGCTGCCAAAGTGCTCATTTCTCCCCACTTTTTTCGAGTGTTTGGTTTTGTTATTACACTATTATCATCTCCGCCTGTGTGTTTGTTTTAATACTGCTGAGTGGCCTTCAGCTGCTGGCTCCAAAAGGGCCTCCAACTGAGTGGAAAAATGCCACTCTGACTCTGACTGGCGAGCCCGTGGGGTTGCGCCTGCGCCAATTAGCTCATTTAGCTCATTGCAATGTAACACGTGTTTTATGTCACTTATGACTAAATTGACTGATGTCTGCAAAAACATGTTTTAGGATCAGTGAAGATGCTTAATTGTCTGATGTTTACAAAAACAGGTATGTTAACGTCAATGAAGACGTTGCGGCATTCATCAAAGGTACTTGTTGACTTCACTTAAGACTTTTGTTTACAAAAAACATGTTCGGTTTTGTTCAAGGGAGCATCCGGCATCGTGAAGCACTCTAATGTAGACTCTTTCGTTTTCGAGCTCTCTTGTACTAACGGTCCGTCGTAATGTATATTGAAATGAATGGGCTGCTATAGAGGAGTCACTCTTGTACCTAATAAAGCCTTGCATAATAAAGTCTTGAAGATGAAAGTGTTGAGATTAACATAATGTATTCACACGTGCGCGCAAATCTGCTCCGGCGCGACGTAGTCTTGTGTGAAATTGCTGCCAACCTTCATCCGTTCACGCGTCTGTTCATCAGCGTGGCTTTGCATCTTCAAGGCGGTCGGATGTTCTGACGAGCCTTCAAAGGCTTCCGCTGGTCCGCTTCATCTACAGGGGAGGATTCCCCGTTCCGGTGAGAGATTATGGCGTAACCGAACGGGAGTGGATTGTCAGGGCACAATGAACAAAAGGCTAATGTGGGCGTAATCGCATCCGTAACGGAGTCCGGACGTTGGCCAATGCTGGGAAGTTAATCATCTGCTTGCTGTTTAATCTGGGAAAAGTGTGGTGACCCATTACAAAGGGAATGCCATGAGTTCCAGACGAAACTGAACTCAAACGTACTACCTGGTGGAAACAAACAATTTTGTTACAACTGAGTTTGGTACACCAAAAGGTGGGTACCAAAAAAGAATTTCGGAAAAGATCACTTATGGTAGTACTAGGCATGGGCTGATCGTGACCAAACCATACTTTTTGGTGGAAACAAGGAATTTGTACCCCCTCTTTTAAGTACTGTTAAGGTGGATGGATACCCAAAAAGAATCAGAATCAGAATCATCTTTATTTGTCAAAAATGTCCCAAAAACATACAAGGAATTTGTCTCCGGTAGTTGTAGCCGCTCTAGTACGACAACAGACAGTCAATTGACAGAGAACACTTTTGAGACATAAAGACATTGACAAAAAAATAAAAAATAAAATAAAAAAAAACAGTCACTGAGCAGTAAAGGGTTGCTAGTTATCTGGTAAGTCCTCTAGCACTTAGAGCAGTTCGAATGACGAATATTGCAATAGTCCGGTGCAATGACCATTGTGCAAAGGGCGTTGAGACTTCAAGGAGTGTATGCGGTTTAAAGTGACGAGTAGTGCGATCATCTGGGACATTGTTGGTTGTGCAAATGTTGCAGCTACTCCTCAGTCAGTGTGCAAATGGAGCAGATGCTACTCTGGCATGAGTGGCCAGTATTGGTCAACAACAGATATGCAAATAGTGCAGCGTGGCAAGACAACTACAGTGAGTGCACGAGTAATGTAGAATTGGCCCCACGGAAATGTGACAACAAACTCAAGTCAAAAAATTGCCAGCATGTTGTAATGGAATTGTAGGTTAGCTGTTGAAGAAGTTGATTGCAAAAGGGAAGAAGCTGTTGGAATGTCTGCTAGTTCTAGTTTGCATTGATCGGTAGTGCTTACCTGAGGGAAGGAGCTCTTGTAGTACACTTTACAATTTTGATGCACCAATTTTGCGGCATAGTAGTTTTTATTTTTATTTTGTATTTTTTTACAGTGGTTAAAATATTTTGAATGCTTGCAAGACAGTTGCGAATGTTAAGTGACTTTGTGTGGTCGAAGGAAGAAAATAAAAGTGTTTATTTTACTGCCGTCCACTTCTTTTTACACTTGTATAACCAAAAACATTTTAGTAGACTTAAAATCTAAAATATATATATATGTATATATATATATATATATATATATATATATATATATATAAAATCTAATCTATGAGTGACCTGCCCATCTGTCTGTTTAAAACCCAAATGTGGCTTTTAAGAGTTTGAAAATCAAAAAGCCAAATTGATTTGACTTATGCCATTGTCATTAGAGTTTTCTCTATGCAAAGGAGAAAAAAAATAGTTAAAATGGGAAATCGGATTTTTGTGACAAACAAACAAAAAAATCACAGATTTTATTATAAGGCCATATTACCTAGGCCTACTAGGATGTAAGAAATCGCCTGGCAGCTTTTTTTGCTGTAAACAGCAGACTGCTCGCCAGTCAATGGCAGGGCACATACTGTACAGTCGACAAACTTACACACATTCACACCTGCAGACAGTTTAGAGTCTTCATTGAAGTAGGACTAACCTAGATTCAAACCCAGAACCCAACTTGTCGACCATGCTGCCTGATGATAAACAAAGAACAGGAATTGAAATTATTACCTACGCAAGTCTGTACAAGTTTTGTCTGTACAGTAAAAAATGTGTGCATAAGGCAGAAACATGACGCGTGCCGCCGCTCTTTTATGCCATCGTTGTGAATTGATGTGGGCGGGGCTCTTCGTGAAATGTCAGCGCCATCATTCAGACTGAAGGTTGACGTTTTTCGCTGACCTTTTACAACCCCCCCTCTCCCTGTTCAGTGAATTGACATTCATCACGGACACGCGAGACGGCGCGTCCCTGGAGGGGTAAACTACTTCCTCTGCTATATCCTTCTCTTAACACTCAGTGACATCTGTGAGCGCTGCGTTCTTAACTGCGCCTCTGGAATAGCATCTATGTAATTTTCATAATGGGGTGAGCCGCAAAGGCGGTGTCAACGCTGCAATGTCCAGTGTCAGTGAGTTCTGTGCGAAATAAACACCAGCTGTGCTGTACATCTGTAATGTGCCAAGTTTAGCATCCAAATGCTAATGTTAACACATTTATCATACAAGCATATGCACAAGTGCTGCATTCAGGCATAGTAGGAGAAGTGAGCGTTGTATGTGTCATGTGGGTGAGGTGATTACCTTAGCAAAGGTTGATGTCCAGCTCGCGAAGGTTTTTCCCCCCCCCCTAATATGACACTGGTACGTTATAATAATAAGAAAGCCTTTTTTATTCATATTTCATAATGAGGGGTTTAGCTATCCACTTCAGCACCCTCTGCCTTTTCATTTGGGATTAGCCGTCCTTTCATTTCGGCTCTCATCATGACTTACCACAACGCTATTTAGCCACGCTACTGCTAAACTGACCTTACACAATTTTATACATATGCAGTCTGTTCATTATCCCCAAATTTGTATTTGGGATTAACTCAGAAAGAATAGTAACATTAACAGCTAATGCCATGCTAATGTTAGCATTTTGTTAACATGGAGTTTGACCAAAATGTCTGGCTAGCTGCCATATTGCCATAGGGATTCTCAGACTGTATTGACCAACGTTTTGCACATAAAAGTAGTTTGATTTGGGTCTGGTGTCTGTTTGTGTTGTTTGAAAAGAAATGGAACTCTGACTGTGGACGTAGACTGCAAGTTTAGCTTCTTGCACTCGCCGCCATGTGTTAGTCACATAATATGCAGGGGTGCACATAAGTCGTGTGCATGAGCACTGAAAATGATGAGCGCACTGTACTCAAGTGTATCATCACGTACTAAAAACCTTACCTTTTTTTTTGTGGGGGCATAGACTGGGCTCGAGTGATGTTGCCGTTCGCCTTTCAAACTAACAAACCTTTTGACAGAGGTGGGTTAGACTGGAGTTGCCAGTTTTAGGACTTGGGATTTGTTCGGCTAAAACTTATGAAAGACTCGCCGTGCGCGACGTAAACCTGGCAACCCTGCCGTCAGCCCGCTAATAGACGAGGGCTGAGCCACGAGTATAACGCCAAAGATTATTCTATTTGGATTCATGGACGAGCTTTTTGATGAAACCAAGAGCAACATGCAAGTTTTGCAACTCAAAGATAAATTAAAGACACAACATCCACGAGGTCTACGTTCACCTGTTCAGGTCACCGATACCCGATCAAACAATTAAACTTCAAGTCGCTCATGCATTTAATTGCGAAGACAATGAAATGATACATAATACAGAGACTGGAATCTGGAAATAGCTACTGTGACATTAAAAACTGCGATCGTGATTATTATTTTTTTTTTGCATAGACATGTAAACATAAGACTCCACATTGAGTAGCTTTTCTCTTTTCTCTAGCTTTTCTGCACGTCCGCCATATCGGATGTGGCATGTCCGCCCATAAACTCAGGCGAGAAGTAAATAGCGTGAAGGTCATAAAGTGACAAGCTACAACGTGCGCACAGTTAATGCTGCTCATTCACCTATTTACGTACGCACTAATATATTTAGGAAACAGACTAGACCAAAAACAACATATGTAGCTTTAAAATCTAATAATTACACGTTTACTCTCATATATACAGTATATTCCAATATTTATCATCACAGTAACCATGTTAGACGTATTGGTAGCTTTAAAATTAGAAAACAATAATTGTAATGACAAGGTAGTATAGTATATATAATTTCATAGTCTAAAGTTGTTATTCATTTAATTTGTAGAAATGTATATTTAGAATATCTATCACAGGAAAATAAGACTTATATCACTGGAATCGTCCTTAAAAGACCTGTCTGATAATGTTAGTCTCATGTAAATCAAGTAAGCTTTAAAATTGTACGCACATACAGTCGTGCTCAAAAATATTGATACCCCTGGGTGCCAATTATTTTGAGCATGACTGTATTGTCTATTATCTATGTTTGTCTAAAACAACGACAGCTATTCTGGTATTTAGCAAATAGAAATAATTTTGGTAATCCCAATTGACCTAAAACAGTCTGGTCTGTTTTCATGTCAGACAGTCAAGAAAAAAAAAAGTATAGTGTGTCTTTTTAATCAGTCATGGCTAAAAACATCGGCACGTTTTTGAGCACGTCTGTACTTCAAGTTGATCCAGTGAGGCTGCTGGGTCGGGAAAACTGAGCGCCAAGCAACAACCTCTGGTGCTCATTTGAGAAGCAGACCAACATTTTTTATGTGCACTGCTGTTAATAGGACTCAGTGGCAGTTTATGTAGCATATTTTTGCAAGCAAAAGATCTGGTTCTTCAAGGTGCATTTGAGTTTCTCTATTTTTAACACAATAATAATACACAAAAAAGATCTCAGAGTGAAGATATAGACTGCTACGTTAGCTTCTCACGCTAGCCACCTAAAGGTTGTCACTTGATAGGACTCTAAGCCAGTATTGACCAACTTTTTGGGAACAAAGGACCTCCATTGGGATCTCTTGGGTGCCTTTGAGTCCATCTGTTTGATGTGCTGACAAGAAAAGGAGCGCCGAGTGAATGTTGTCACTTGAAAAGTTGTCACTTGAGCACTCTAAGGCGGTGTTGTGTCACTTTTTGTCAACAAAGAACTTTGATTTGGCCCTTCTGGATGGTTATGAGTCCATCTGTTTGTAAAAAAAAAAAGAGCACTGAGTGAAGACCGAGGCTACTAGTTTAGCTTCTCGTACTAGCTGATTTCTAGCTAGCTTCCTAATTGTAGCTACCCTGTACGTATACGACTGTATTGACCAACTTTTTGCTAAAAAAAAAAAAGACTTTGATTTGGATATCCTGTATGCATTTGAGTCCATCTATTCGTGAAAGTGAGCCCTGATTGAAGACCACTCTAGGTTAGCTCCTCGTGCTAGCCGCCGCTTGCTCGCTGCATTATACATGTTGTTTGCGTTCAAAAGGTACACTTTTGTGACAATTAATGTTCAGCAACATTTATTCGGTGACACAAGAGTGTTCTATTTCTTTTATTTACCATCAACAGCGTTTAACTTTTTCATAATTTTTTATTTAATCACCATGTGCTCTTCAGCAAGGTCATAAAGAATCATCATAGATTTTCGTTTTCTTTGTCTTTTTTCCCTGGGCGGCATCACCTTTAGAATACCGAGCACAACTGTCTAAAAAGAAAAATGAATTGGCAACACAAGCACACAGTCTGGTCCAAAAGGGCGAGCCGAAAAATATTCGATGTACACAAATGAAAATTCCCTTTTCTGTTTATTCAGCGTTTTGATAAGAACGAAATAAAGAAAGAAGCAGCAGCAGTGGCACATTTAAAAATATTAGTTTATTGTACGGTTGCACACTATTGCTACATGGCTCCAGATTAAAAAAGGCTAACAGCAGCTAGTTGTTTATGTTCAAGTACATGCTATCAATAATAATATTTAATAATTATAAAAAAAAATCATTACTGCTGTCATACAAGTGTAAAAAAAAAAAAAGTGAAATGCAAAAGTATAAAATAGTTAAGTATACAGAAATAAATACTTCTGGTGTACGATCATGCAAGCAGTACAGAAATATATGCAATTCCAAAGGCACGGAAGTAATACACGAGTACACAAGTGCAGAAATACATACTGTAGGTGCACTAGTAGTACAACCCCAATTCCAATGAAGTTGGGACGTTGTCTTAAACATAAATAAAAACAGAATACAATGATTTGCAAATCATGATCAAACTGTATTGATTTGAATACACTACAAAGACAAGATATTTAATGTCCAAACTGATAAATGTGATTGTTTTTAGCAAATAATCATTAACTTAGAATTTTATGGCTGCAACACGTTCCCAAAAAGCTGGGACAGCGTCATGTTTACCACTGTGTTATATCACCTTTTCTTTGAACAACATAAACCTTTGGGAACTGAGGACACTAATTGTTGAAGCTTTGTAGATGGAATTCTTTCCCATTCTTGCTTGATGTACAGCTTCAGCTGTTCAACAGTCCGGGGTCTCCGTTGTCGTATTTTACGCTTCATAATGCGCCACACATTTTCAATGGGAGACAGGTCTGGACTGCAGGCAGGCCAGTCTAGTACCCGCACTCTTTTACTACGAAGCCACGCTGTTGTAATATGTGAAGAATTTGGTTTGGCATTGTCTTGCTGAAATAAGCAGGGGCGTCCATGTTTATTTATACGTGCCCTGCAATTGGCTGGCAACCAGTTCAGGGTTTACCCCGCCTCCTGCTCAATGATAGCTGGGATAGGCTCCAGCACCCTTGTGAGGATGAGCGGCTCAGAAAATTGATGGATGGATGGTTTTCTGAAGTGTTCCTGAGCCCATGTGGTGATATCCTTTACACATTTATATCGGTTTTTGATGCAGTGCCGCCAGAGGGATCGAAGGTCACGGGCTCTCAATATTGGTTTTCGGCCTTGCTGCATACATGCAGTGATTTGCATCTAAGCAAAGGTGCCCTGCAATTGGCTAGCGACCAGTTCAGGGTGTACCCCGCCTCCTGCCCGATGATATCTAGGATAGGCTTCAGCACTCCCGCGACCCTTGTGAGGAGAAGCGGCTCAGAAAATGGATGGATGGATAGATGATTTGCAAATCTTTGTGTTCTGTTTTTATTTATGTTTAACACAACGTCCCAACTTCATTGGATTTGGGGTTGTACAAGCGCATGAGAATGGAGTAGCACACCAAGTACACACAATTAGGCAAGTACAAAGGTAGTATGCATGTTGGACACAAACACCATAAGTGCACATGCAGTAGGCAAACACACAAATCCTAAAGTAGACACCCCTAGAGACACACAATTTGCACATAAGTACACAACCACACAGATGGTATTCAAGCCCTTAAGCGTACAAGTAGCTGTCCACAAGAAATACATAAGTATCAAAATAACACACAGTTCCATAAATGCACAATTACATGAGTAGTACAGGAGTGCACAAATGTGTGTGCATGCGTGCGTGTGTAATTTGTGTGTGGATTGTTTACATTAATGACTCTTTGGGCCACCTTAGAGAAAATAGCTACACTATGTTCACCTCTTCTTCTTCTGTGGTCTAATTATGAAGCTTTGTGCCTTACAGTCGTCACCTCTAAACACCGCCAGCAAATAGTGCTTTTCTTTGAGATAGAGATTGTCCGGCCTGCTCCTTGCCTTGTTGTTGACAGGCTACCAAAAGGGTTGTTTATTTACTCAAGTGCAGAAGGGAGAGGCCTGTATTTGAAAAACAAGACAAAACATAAAGCCACACACGGCCCTCTGCTGGCTCAATAAAGTCAAACGGCCCTGTCGTCTTTAAGTTCAGAAAGTGCATGTTCCTCATTAAATGTCATACAATAATAACAATAACGATAAAATTTAATTAAAACCAGAAGTGAAAATGTGCCCAATGTGAGAACTGATAGCAATTAAATATGGCGGGATAAGATGAATACGGAGCTAATATAACTTTCTATTTTAAATTTTAAGAGGATTTAAATAGCATTTTGGGCAGTTTTTGATGCGAGGCGTGATACAATTGTCCAAGTCGTCCGATTTGAGCTTCTCAACAGTAAATGTTCTCTGATTTCTGTCGTCCTCCATGAAAGCAGACTGATTATCTTTGTGTTTGATTAATATATGACATTTGCAAACATCTGGTTTTACTTTGGAACACATTGATCAACATTTTTGCCAATTTTCTGACAAGTTACAGACTAAACCAGTGACTGAATCAAAGTCAATTCATGGAAAAGATAATACTGTTTAATTTATTACATATTTTTTTATTTTTTTTGGAGTCATTGTATGAATAACCTGGAATTGACATGTCGATGAACCTGAAGCAGCTTCAGAAGTGTGTATCCAGCTAGTAGCCATTCACATTAGTCAGATCCCAAGAAGTAGCTCTCAGTTTTAAAAAGGTTGGTGGGTATAATATCACTCCCGCTCGTGTTATATTGATTAATTGTTATTTGGTTTCGTTTCATCATTATCAATACCTAATAAAATAACAATAATCACTTCATAAACAGTATTTGATAGTGACAGCACTTTTCTATTTATAAGTATTTTTATTATTTGTAAGATTATAGTTAGTAGTCATTTTTATTTCTAATTATTTATATGTACTAATAATAATTGTTTCCATCACATTAATCAGTCGCCAAGAAGTAGCTGTTTTAAAAAGGTTGGAGGGTATATAACACCAGCCCCCCCCCCTTAATGTGTGATGTGTTTATTTGGTATTGTTTAATGCTTAAACAAAACCAAATAAACAACAATTGGTTAATAAACAATAATACAAAATATTTGCAATCAGCTTTAATGAAACTTTTTTTATCCGATTATTTAATTAATTGCTAGAATAATCGATAGAATTGATTCAAAAAGTATTCAATAGTGACAGCCCTATATTTTATTGTATTTTTCTATTATTGTATATTTGTAAAATTATAGTTAGTATTTATATATTATATATTTATACAGTTTATTTATATTTGTGTATTTATTAATTTTATTGAATATTGTTAGTCATTTTTATTTGTAATTATTGTTATTTATATGTGATCTTTATATATATATATTTTTTTTTATTAAATGATGAATAGAGTGCACTTACGTAGCACTTTTACCTCCACCATCATGGTGCCCAAAGCACTTTAAGGACGCTCACACATTCACTCATTCACGCACACGTTCATACACCACTGGGCGGCTGTTGTCATGCAATGCGCTTCCATGCCCACTGGGAGCAATTCAGGGTTCAGTGTCTTGCCCAAGGACACATCAACAGTAAACACAGAGAGCTGGGATTCGAACCGTTGACCCTCATTACCAATTGAGCCACAGCCGGCCCATCTTATTAATGATATTTATATTTTGTTCGTACTTACTTATTTGTAATTGTTTAATGCACATAATGTTAATGGCATTTATTTTATGTATTTATTATATTTATAGCCATTTATATATGTTGTTATGATTTTTTTTAAAAATGTAAACTTTTTTTACAAAAGTTTTTTATTTTAATATATTTATAGTTATTTGCTTGTTCATATCTTTGTTTATGTATTTATTTGTAATATAGATTTTTTTTATTTGTATTTATATTAAACTATTTTCCAATCTTAAGAATAAGTATAAACGTTTTATTATTTTTCTATTTATATATGAGTATTTGTATTTACATTGCCATCCACACACTTTGTCTTGTTTCATTGCGGCGGGGGCAGACAAACAAGGACATGGGCGGGGGGGGCAAAAGTGGGTGGGGGCGTGGGTAAAGAGGGTTGTGGGGGCTGTTAGCAAGTTAGCGCAGCGGCAGGGAGAACGGAGGCGGCGCGGGAGGGAGTCCGCTCGAATTGCTGCAGGAAGCAGAAGAGGAACGAAGTGGAGCCAAACGCGAGAGGAAGACTGTGAGTGAAGGCTAATGATGGAAAGTGAGAAAAGAAGACAGCGAGGAGGAGGAAGAGCAAGGAGTTGATGGATCGGAGTATTTTTAGAAGGCGAGCCACGGAATAGCGAGGAGAACTCGTCTGCTCTGTTTTGTTTGCTTTCCTCCCCGATGCCAGTGTCATTTTGTAGCCTTGCACTTAAGACCTTGGTCGCGACGCCAGGCTCCATCCGTCCAAGCGAGAAGCGGCACGTGGAAGTCACAGAAGTGAGACCACCGTTCGGATGCAGACCGTCAATCAGCTTCAGTAAGTCAAATCACTGTTGCTGAAAGCCCTGAAACGGTAGACAAGAGAACCCCTGAACAAAGATGCTCTGCTCTCATTGATTTCATTTCCCTCTCATCTCACGTTTGTCAAGCCCCACCCATCCCTCCACCAACCCCCTACCCCCCATCGCACCCCCACTGGTTTGTATTCCATCCTCCCTCCTCCTCCTTTGGCGTCCTCGCTCACTCGCTGTCACACAAGCTGCAGCAACGGACGCTTTTCAATTTCTTTCCGCTGAGTCGGCAGCATCAGGAGGGACCAACAAGTCCGCTCACTGAACCAACGCGGTGGTACCTCGGGGGGGAGTGTCCTTCCTCGACCAGTCAGAGGGTTGTACATCCGGGTCTGGATTTACCGTTTACCCTGGAGCTACATGTGGGTCGCAGCCCCGCAAGCCGGGCTGGGAAATGACGCCGTCCCCGCGGTTGTAGGAGCCCTGTGGGCGGCGGTCATGGCTCGAGAGGGGCGCCGTATCCGGTCCCCGACAGCCACCCAGCGGCACGGAACAACCCGGGCGCTCACTTCCACTCTGTTGTCGCAGACACACCTGCACGGGCTGAGGCAGGTGTGCGTCCCTGGCGGCTCCCTGGGCCGAAGAGTCCTCTGGCTCCTGGCGCTGTGCACCTCCCTGGGCCTGCTGCTGTCCTGGTCATCCAACCGGCTACTCCACTGGATGTCCTTCCCCACCTACACGCGGGTCCACACTGAGTGGGCCAAGGAACTGGCCTTCCCCGTGGTCACCATCTGCAACAACAACCCCATCCGCCTCTACAAGCTCACTAAGAGCGACCTGTACTTCGCCGGACACTGGCTTGGCCTGCTGCTGGCCAACCGTACTGTCCGGCCCCTGGTGCTGGACCTGCTGCAGGAGGACCGCATAGGCTGGTTTGGCAAGCTGTCCGACTTCAGGCTTTTCCTGCCGCCCCGGAACTTTGAGGGCACCAACTTGGAATTCATGGACCGACTTAGCCACCAGCTGGATGACATGCTGCTCTCTTGCAAGTACAGAGGGGAACCTTGCGGGGCTCACAACTTCTCGTCCGTAAGTTGTCTACATACGACATCATTTGTGCCATGCTCAATTGGGTTAAAGTCTGGAGGTGGACTTGGCCAGTCTAAAACCTCTCACAGCTTTAGTCATAGTGCTCTACAGGATATAGGTCTAGAGATTCACTTGGCCAGTCTAAAACGATCCTCTTCACCTTCAAAAACTGTAATTTAAAGTAATCCATGACATGCGCCCTAAGGATTCAGTTTGGAGATAGACTTGTCCAGTTTTAAAACTTTCCACAGATTTAGTCATTATGGGTAATTTATATGCAGTGACATGATCTAGTCTATAGGGTTTAAGTCTGGAGATACACTTGGCCAGTCAAAAACCTTTCCACAATTTGTAAAAGGAGTGAGGTTGGTGTTCCGTTTCGTGTCTGTTCCTTCACCTGTGCGACTCAAGATTGCCACAGTACTAACACAGTGCGACGTATGAGTTGCCTTGTTGACACCTGCAGACTATCTGCGAATCTCTACAACACAGAACCTTACCCCGAACGTAAACAAACACGTTGCCAAGAAAAATTAACTACCAGCCATCTCTGATAGATTAGCGTAAGAGCAAAGAAACATTTTGATTTATGAATATTTTAGCTTTTGCTGAAAAGTATCATTTTTCTTTATATTTCTGGATTTATTGCAACATGTTCATATTTTGAATTTGTGTAATTTTGGCAGATATAATTTTATTTAAAACATATATTGAGTTATTTTAAGTTGAATAATGTATTCCTGTCTGTTTCTATTCACATTTATGTTTGGCCTGCAACCTAATGTCTGCTTTAAATTTTGGGCCCCTGTGTAATCAGGTTTGACACCCCTCCTCTATAGGGTTTAAGTCTAGAGATTGACTTGGCGAGTCTAAAACCATCCACATCACCTTCACAGTTAGTCATTTTCTTGTAATCCTTGGTAATCGCTTTATGGTTTGTCTGGAAATTGACTTGGGCCAACTAAAACACCTTAACAATTTCTTCCTATAGACCCATAAATGTAATTGTCACAGGTTATTTACGAGCTATCGGCCATACGCTCTATGGTTTTCAAATCTGGCGAACGTCTTGGCCAGGCAAAACATCTTGACAATTTTCTACACCCATGGGCGCTACACCCCTTACCGGTATATATGGCTTCATAAGCTTTGGTGGTCACGGGTCATTTATGCGTAATCGGTGGTATGCTGTGTAAGTTTAAATCTAAACTACTTGACAAGTCTAAAACCTTCCACTTCACGATTGTTTTCTTACCCACAGATAGCTCCCTTCTTGTCGGTTTTACCTCTAACTAGTATATACACAACATTAGTCACCAAGGTCACCTTTTACCAACTTGGCCAGACTAAAACGCACTGACATTTTTCTGCACCCTAAGACACCTATCTGCTTTTCATGTTGCTTACACCTCTAACTCATACAAGTGCAGTCTTCACATGCAAACCCCCAAAATTTATAGTGTCTAAATTGTTCTGGATCACTTAAATGGTGACCTCTTTTATAATGATTGGAGTCCTTAACAACGCGTGTAAATCAATGGTGCGGCAACTGTTTGAACTTCCTGTAACAACTAATCGTTAAAGCGCTCGAGCACCAAATGAGTCACAGCCGCTTTCATTCAGAAGTCTAGAATGAAAGGCAAAAAAAAAGGAATTGCTGCAAACACAAAAAGGGGCCAACTGAGGTATAAGGACCAAAGGATGAAAACTGACAATGTACACCACATTCTCTCCCTTTCAAATGTACTGGTACACTGAGGCCTTTTTTGCTCTAGACTGAGAAAAAACAGTTTGCTTTGTGGCTCTCCGGTTATCATGTTGGTTACACCTTTACTTAAAACAGAGTTTTAGTCATCGCGAGTAATTTACGCATAATCGGTGGTATATTCTACAGCAGTGATTTCCAACCTTTATGGAGCCAAGGCACATATTTTACAATTGAAAAATCTCACGGCACACCAACAAACAAAAATGTCACAAAAAGTGGGTACATTAATTACTGTATGTACTTCCTCCCATCTAATAGAATAGCATTTATTTGTTCTGTCTGTCACTATACCTCACTGGCATAAATAGATGAACAAAGATGAATTGTTTTTCTTGTAAATAAATAATTTTTTAAGCGATTACGTAAAATTTTATCATTTCCCACAGCACACCTGAAGAGCGCTCACGGCACACTAATGTGCCCTGGCACACTGGTTGAGAATCACTGCTCTATATTGGGTGGAAGTTTAAAGATTGACTTGGCAAGTATAAAATCTTTCACTTCACATTTTCTTCATCCAAAGATAGCTCCCTTTTTCCAGGCTATTTACACCTAGGCCAGGGTATTTGGCATTGTAGCCAGATGGCGTAGTGATAGCATTCTCTGTCATACTATCTGCCACGTTCCAACCCATCTGCAGGCTAGGATAAAACTCAAGTCATTTACGTGGAAATTGTAGCATAGACTTAGTCAGTCTTAAAAACTTCCACTTTACCGTTACAAGTACAAACTCAAATTTGAAGCTTTAACAGAAACCCGGAATGGCGCTGAGAATCTTTTCTGGCGTGTTCTCGCTTATAAGACTTCAGCTCCCGTGTGGCTAAGAACTGCCGACGAGAAAAATAAAAAGTTGGACCCTGTGTGGGTGTTACTACTACGCTTTTTTTTTCTCTCTCCTCGCATTGTTGTTGTGATTGTGTTTGTGCACTGGCAGCCCCGAAAGCCCAAGAGGTGCATCGGCTCACCGCTGAAAGGGCTTTAATAACAATCAGGCTCTTCCATCCATTAGCTTTGAGCTAGACACGTGAATGCCAGGCTGCTTCGTGATAGTTTTCTTTGACAAACCTGTACAATACCTCCCATTTTAAATCTAATTTTAACCCAAACTCTTGTTGAAAAGGACTGATTACGTCAAACGTTCACATCCTTACCTGAGCAACGACACTTGTTGGCTACATGCTAGCTTTGTTAATGTATTTTAAGCAGAGGTGGGTAGAGTAGCCAAATATTGCAATCAAGTAAGAGAACCGTTACTTGAAAGTGATATGACTCAAGTGAATGTAAAAAGTACTCCTCCCATTACTCGCGTAAGACTAAGAAAGTACTTTGTGAAAAAAAATTACTCAACTACTAAGTACATAGTGAGTAACTTATGCTTTATTCTTTAAATCAGAGCATCTAATATAAATACAAATAACTAAATAAAATGTAAATGTGCAGTGTGTGTTCACGTGCATGTGTGTGAGCGACATTAGCATGTATCCCAAAAGATGCATGTTTTACAGTTAATGTGTAAAAACAACAACAAAAACATCTGCAACTTACCGCAAGGTGTTTTCTCAACTTATAAGTGGGCTGGAATATCTACGTTAGGGCAGACAATGCCAGACAAATACTACAATGCATAAAAGCTGTAGTTTTTCATCATCTGAAATGTAAACACAGTCGCGTGCCGTTGCCCTCAATGGGAACGACGACCTTCCCAACATGGCCGCCACGTAGGTACGTCGATTGGCTGGGCTGGTGTAGCTAGTGTTTATATTTACTGTATGCCCGCAAAGCCCAATAGAAGACGTGTGCTGTCATGTCACTGCCTTGTGTTAGTTGATTGCTGCACTCGCGCTTACGTTGGACTGGAGCAAACAGCGCATAATGTGGAAGTCGTACACTAAACAGATCACACACCAAGAAAAACTGATAAGCAGTAATTGATAAAGTAGCGGGCAGCATGTAGATCATTGTAACAGAGTAAAAGTACTGTCTCTTAACATACTCGAATAAAAATTAAAAGTATGCTGCATTAAAACTACTCTAATAAGTGCAATTTATCCAAAATGCTACTTGAGTAAATGTAACGGAGTAAATGTAGAGCGTTCCTACCCACCTTTTAAGGAGTATATGTACTGCAAAAGTTACCAAATCTGGCATTGCAAATATCTTTCAAGCCTTAGCTTTTGCGCCAAAAAAAGTGAAATTGAACTTTTTAAAATGTTTACGTCATCTATGAATTATCTTCCCAATCTGTCTATTTTACCTCTATAGGGTTTAATCTGGAGATTTAATTGGCCAGTTTAAAACCTTCCACTTCAACGTCACTTTTTTACACATCCATAGACCAGCATAAAGCTACGTGTCGCCACAGGCAAAAGCCAGGTACTGAAGGGCCTCAACTTATTATCCTGTTCTGCAACATGCTAACTTTTGCTAGCTAAGCTAATGAGGCTATCAAGCCTTCATTCCTTCTTTCCATCCTTCAGTCACAGCCCAACTTCTTCATGGCGCTAACGGGCCTTCTGTGATTTGTAGCTAATCTCATTAGCGAGGACTCGTTGAGGTCTTTTATTTTTGTTATTGACTGGGGGGGAGTGGGTGGGGGGGGGGAGTTTGTTTTGTGGCATTACTCCCTTCAGATCAGATGAATGCTCGATTGCAGGGGTGGGCAAACGTTTGTGCTTATGGGCCACAAAATTTTTTAATATGGACAGAAGGGCCAGGTCATATGTAGATGAGGAGGTTAAAATGTTCATGTAAATTATGGGAAATTGTTAGTCGTGGTTTATTGATCAAATAATAATTCACTCTTGTTTTGATTTTATTTATAATTAATCAACCAATTTTTGATACAATAACTATACATGAAAATTGTTTATTTTACTTTTATTATTTTCAATAAAGAATAATTTGACTTAATAATAAATTAAGTCTGAAACCTTCCACCACCTGTAAGTCATCGGTTCCTTGAGGTCTTTTTCTTTATCACTGTATTTGGAGCGCTGCTACTCAGGATGAATCCTGACAAAACAGGACGCACGTTAGCCTCGGCCGAGCCTCACTGAGAATCTTACAGTATCTCACCATGGGGAAGAAGAAGAAGACAAAGAAGGAAACAAAGAAGTGGAGGATCAATAAATCCATTTGTGCTGGATTTTTGAGTTCGGCTCAACTCTCTGCGATTGAACCAGCGTGGGAGACCCAAGCCTGAACAAAGAACTTCCCCGAGACGGCTTCTCGAAATAGCAACTAGGTAATGTTCTCTTTGATGAACCTCATCCACCTGCAATGCTAGCCAAGCGCCACCAATTAAACGGTGCGACGCCTCATCACACGCTCTGCAGCTTGCGTGGAAGTAAACCTTTTTCCCCCCTTTGCCCTGAGGTGAGCAATGCAGCATCTCCACAGAAATCTAATAACTGTAAAGTATTGTTCACTATCTTCAAGTGCTCGAGGTGATTTTATTTATTTTCTCTATTATGGCTCACCCTGCGGGGAGTTGTGTGCTTCACATTTGTTGTTATTTAAGCCAGATGTTTCTATTGGAAACACTACAATCACTTCAAACCTGTTGGCGTCAAATGGACACCTCCGTACAATCTGTTTGTAAACATGAGAGTGTACATTAAAGCCAACTGTGACTTACAGAGACAACACACATTGGGTTGGAAATGGATACAATCAATTTCGTTTGAGTATAACTCTAATTCATGAATCTCCACAATTGTTGTTCCTTGAGACAGTCAAAAGTCAAATCGAATCCAAATTTATTTAGTGCAGGTTCTTCTATGCTGACAGACTTTTGGTTTCAGAAGTGGGATGGTGAGGTTACCCACTCGGGGATGGGACGGAGCAGGGTGGGCACACCCTATGGCTCCCGTGTCGCAGTCTGAGTATTGCTTTTCTTTCCCCACGCCAACAGACTTTTGGTGTCAGACGTTGGCTGTAGGGTTATCCACTCACAGACAGGTGATTCGTATTCGAGCCTGGAAATGTGTTGGAATGGTCGCGTGATGGAGCATGCCATCACTTGGTTTGTGTATGCAATTTGACAACCTGTTCAGTCAGCAGTGGTGTCAGAAGTGGAATGATCAGATCTGAAGCAGGTATTGCAGCAGCTGATCATCTATCACTGAGTCTAGAGACAGGTGAGGCATTCGTCGGAATGATATTTGGGATAGGAGAATCTTTTTCGCAGCTCTCCGAAGACGGCTCATTGGATCGTAATGAATTTGCTTAGTTTTTGGTGTCAGAAGTGGGACGGTCAGGCACAGCTATGACTATCTCATCATCTGCCTACCACGGCAAATATCTTGGCCTCGTCGTCAGTGTCCCGTGATTCTTGGCGTCAGAAGTGGGGTGCCAGTAATAAGGCCATCCGTCAGAAGTACACTTGGTTCAGGAGATCCGTTTCTGCCATTAGACCAATGAGACACTCAATGGATCTGAAAGGGATTCCTATTGTTTGGGTGTCAGAAGTGTGACGATCATCTGTGAGAACATCTCTTTTGCGTATTGGACTTGTTTCTGAGCCTGGAGATGGCTGGGAACGCGACATGCATGACAAGAGACATCTTGAACCCGTCACATTTGGTGTTAAAAATGTTGACGTATTGAGTTGCAAGTACAATCATGAAGGGTGTGCTCTCGTGTTTGAGGCTCACCTTTTTTCATCGGGGTTTACGCCAGGCGGGACCGTGTGCCGCATCGATACGGATCAGAGCAAACACGCTAAGCTCCAGTCGGTCGCCACGATCTCATTAACCCCCTCGCTCTGGAGCGCTTTCTTCCTGTTGTGATTGAAACGAATGCTCGCTAATTTGTCGTCAGGGCCACCACGTTGCAGTTAGGTAGCTCTGTCTCCATGTGGAAAAGCGACAACCTTGAACACGGATGACGAAATTGGACGTGGCTCGCATTCGTAAAGTCACCCCGCTGCATAATGGCGAGGTTATTACACTTGTACTGTGCCATAAATATCATTCATAATTTCTGCGTAATGAAAATGTTTTTCGTGACTGCGATCATAGCTGTGAATTCTGTCTGCCGTGACCTCAAAGAAACGTATAGCAGAGAGCATGTTTACATTTCAACGCGACGCCCACCGCGCAAATATTTATTCACTTTCAGCTCAGCAAGCACCCACACGAACGTCAAATATGAGAAAGTAGAGGCTAACGGTTTGGATTTTTCCTTAATTATCCTAAGATTACTTCAATTCGCTTTCAAAAGGTCTTAAAATAGCAAATTTGTGTCGTATTTCATTTTGCTAAGTGTAAAAGCTAAAGGCTCATTTATGCTAACACGGCAATATGGATGATGCAAAATTGGAAGCAGCTACTTTTTTTTTTTGTCTGTATTGTCAAATCAAAATTTATGTTTCTCAAAGCATGATCTACGCGAATACACCATTTTATTTAATTTTATTTCTTCATGTTCTTAACATAGCAGAATAAAAAACTCAAGACTGGATTTGAACTGAGCTAACATTAATATGCTTATTTTGTTATGTCTGGTAGTCTATTCTCAAATATTTTTTATTATTTTTTTAAAACACTAAAACAAATATCAGAATTAAGACTGCTTTATTTTTTTTTGTAAATAACTGCAACAACATTACTGTAAAATAAATAAATGGAAACAATGATTGACAGAAAAATATATTTTTTTGAACAAATCATTACTATAATGTTAAACAAGAAGATCGAGAAGATTTATTGAAGTAACGATCCGGACGATTCCAGTCTCCATTTGCATAATCTAACAAAGGATAAATGATCTTTTTTTTTCCCAAGGTACAGGATACAGGCAAATGTATTACATAGGGCGAATAGTCATGTTTGTAACATTTCTAAGGCCAAAATGCTTTGAAAGTGTCAAGGCTACAAAAGCAGAAAGTTTGGCGCAATCTCAATGACTGCAGCAGTGGCCATTCATCGCTTCTGAGCGGAAATGTGGACTGAGACTCGATGATGCCGCTGTGTTATTGTCAAAAGGGAGTTATCGTCTTCCATTCCTGGTGTTGCTGCTGATTGCCACAGAAAGAGCCGGCCGAGCGGGACGAATGGCCGCTGCTGTCCGCTAATCGGCCCGTCGTCCTTAAGTGTCTTTCATTTGGCGTGATGCAATTAAAGAACGACAAGAGTTATGTGCGCGGTACCTCCCCTCCGGCGACTTGGCTCTTCATTGAAGGCTTTTGATCGGGATTTGGCCAAAAAAAAAAAAAAGAAAGAACTTTATTTTAACTGTGTTGTTGCAAATTACAACTCCACTACACATATATCAGGATGTCATTATAGCGCCTTTTTCTCTGTTCCTTGACTTAAGAGTTTGATTAGCTCTTTGATCAAGCTTGTAACTCATATGACTCGATCAGTGTGTTAAATAAATTTATATTCCATGAATCCGTTACAGTGACCTTGTTAAAAAAAAATTTTATGAGGATAAATAGCACTGTTTTTTATATAAAGAAACAAACAGGTTTTAAGATGGATCATATTTTAGGACCTAAACTAATGTGAGCCTCTTTTGTACGCATTCCTGATGACCGTGTGAGGCGGTTTGGTCACACACAAGACGCCGTACCGGTGCAGCCTATTTGTCTTATGTGCTCTTTTATTGGCAGCGTACAACTTACCCCTTTGGCTGCGATCCCGCCGGAGGAACATTGTCGCTATCTGTCAAAAAACGAGAAGAAGTGCTGTTTTTTTCTTTCCAAATGACAGGAAAAAGACATTTTGACCCTGGTCAAGATGAGAGAAGATTTCTGCCGACTTCCAACTTTGCACTCACGCTGCTGCTGCCATGAGACGAGTAGCACTCGATCTGCACTTCAGTTCGCACTCAATGCATTCACTGCATTTTTCGCACGTTACCATTAGTGTCCTTAGAGAGGTGTCACGAAGGAAGGTGGAAAGTAAAGACAAACCGCGAGAGGAACCAGGAGATGTTGAGCTCCTGTCAATAATTGAACGAGATCTCGCTGCTTCTGTCGTCGCCTTCTTCGTTTTCGTCTTTCTTTTAACGAATAATGGAAAAGAAAACAGGAGGCAATTTACAGTGATGGCTCCTGTCTGTTTGACAGCTCACTTTTAATCCCCCTCCTTTTTCACCCTTTGTAGACCGCTGTATGTGTAAAGACATTTCCACATGAGCTTCCATCAATAGTAGAACCAAAGTATCAAGACAAATTCCTTCACAGACAAACTTCTCCGAAGGATTCCCAAATTGCAACCACACATTCTAGAAAAATGAGTGACAATAAATTCCAAAACATTTTTGGTTGTTGTTGCGTGTGGGCGGAGCATGGCAGCAAAGTGTGATGATTCGCCATTGATTTAGTAGTGCTCCCAGGAAATATTGTGTTGCAAGTGTCCTTTAATTTTGGGGGAAAATTCAGCCCTTGATGCTGGTTTCACTTAGAAACATGACATTTAAGACATGTCTATCATGGGTAGCGCTACAAGAAAAGCTCAATAAGCTGTGCCTGAAAAGACAGGCAATATGTTTGAAGTTGACATTTTAGGCTGATTTTGTCCATTTCCAGCCATCTTTCAAGGACAAACTCATTTTGGACTTTTCCAAGTGTCCTTTGAATTTTTTGGAAGATTCAGCCCTTGAAACCAGTTTCACTTAACAACAAAAAAATGGTTTATCTATCATGAGTAGACGCACAAAAAAAAGTCTAAAAAGTGGCCGTTTTAAGCAAATTTTAGACATTTCCAAGTGTCATTCAAAGACATACTCGTCCTCGAGCTTTTTCTCCGATAGCTACCGAATTCGAATTGCTTAACAGATGGAGAACACTAAATTGAGAAACAGTGTTTGTCAATGAGTGCGGGCGGAGCATTCTGCCAAAGTTTGGTGACTTGCTATGAAACAAAACTTGAATACCTCATGGCTTAAAAAAAAAAAAAAAAAAAAAAAAAAGTCTCAAGATGTCATGCCTAAAAAGAGACTGGAAGTGGCCATTTTAGGACCAGTCACATTTTCACATAAAACATGAACCTTTAAATGCCAACTCCGCAAGGATATATCTTGGCCAAATGTCTCGTGGTGGAATACGGCGCTGCAGACTAACTGCAGATGCTCCAATTTAACTTCAAACTCTGCATACCTGTATCTCTCCTTCCTGCCCACCTCCCAAACTTTCCCCAACAAATTTCACATTTGATGACTTATGCCGCAAAAATTCATCCATACCCAGAGTCGTACATCTGTTTCTGTGACCTTCTAAGTAACCTCCAGGGGGTGCACACATGCTGCTCCCCCAACACAAATGTCAAATCAGGGACTACATTTTTTGGTTTGAAGCTCATTTGCATACAGCACAGTATAACGTTGATGTTATTGCACCAATGCCAACACAAACATTTAAGTCACTTTTTAATTGCTTATTTCCAAATCGTTGGGTCTCCCGATTGCCTGGTCACCCATCAAGTGGGCACACACCGCACAGTAGAGTGGGCGGGGGGAGGGGGGGTTGAGCAGTGCCTTATTTTCTCAGGACCTAAGTTTAGCCTGATTTGCTCGTGGAAGTTATGAACAATCTTTGCTGCATGTTCATGTGCATTTCTAGTGCATTGTTGGGAAATCAAATCAATTGTAAGCCTTTATTTTGAAGGTTACTGTTGTAAGATGAGTTAGAAATGATATAAATGATAACTGGCCCAATGGTTAAGACCATCGCCTGCCACCGTGGGGGACCTAGGTTTAAGACCCCGACTAGAGCATCCGCCGACATCCCCCGGACTCACGGCTGTGGTGTCCTTGAGCAAGACACCGATACATGTTAGTGTGTTCCACTAACATGTGTATGTGTTCACTGTGATGGGTTAAATGCAGAGAGAAAATTTTGTGCGCATGCATGCATGTTCATGACAATAAAAATAAAAGGTGATTCTTCTTCTTCTGTTTTGGGATCACAGTTGAGGGTATATTTATAGTTTAAGCTATTAATTCACTGAGCGCTCGCCTGTTCGTGGTTTGCTGTTCGTGAATTCACCAATTAGACCCCCCCCCCCACCCCCCCATGGAACCTATCCTCAACTATAGCTAAAAAAAAATAAAAAAGACAAAAAAATTCACTTGAAATTTTTGTGCTCTTTCGCTCGTGCGCTGTCACAAGATGGCCCCAAATCCCTAAAAGTTGTAATTGGTATCACAAAAGTATGTGGAAGTGATAGCGCTCGACTGATAGACCAACAGACTTTGAAAGTTGGGGAGGAGAAAAGTTTCGTCTGGGTTTTTAGTGGAAGTTACAGAGAGTCTTTGCCGCATATGCAGACACGCACAGTGATTTTGATCAGTCAAATAAGTAAGCCATTTATTTTTCGGGCTAATGTTGTAAGATGAATTTGTTTGGGTATTAGACTTTAGAGTAGAGTAACAGTTACAATTATGAATATAAGCAATTATAAACAGGTGAATTTTCACTACAGTTTCTGGGCGTTCGTGGCCTCACTGATGAGTGATTGCCTCTTTTCCGCTTGCTTCAGTCCGCTAGTTGGTTTTTCCTTTGTTACTGCTTCCCACGTGTCGTGACCCGCGCTGTCGCGGCACCGCACAGCGGGGAGATGTGCTAATAGGGTGTCCATATTTCCCGACGCCTGCTCAAAACACCCGTGGGAGTCGGCATAATGAGCCAGCGGCACCTGTGTCCGCCGAGTGAGGCGGATTACGATAGTTCGCGTTGGCATCCATCTCGCAAATGTTGCACTGTGAAATCTCCACGGCGGCCGTTCGGGGTGCAATTTGACGCCAGAGCGGGAGAAATCATGCGGGAGTGTCGCGGAAGTCATTTGGCGAGCCAGGCAGAGCGGCAACATATTTATTGGGATTTTTTTTCGCTCTCGGTGTGAGACGCGCACTTCACATAACGAGAGGGGGGCTCTTGGTTGCCTCATCACCAGAGCGGCAATTTAATTCCAGCTATCTGCGTGAAAAGAAGAGCAAGAAGTTTGCAAGTTAGTCGTTAAAACAAACACAATTAAAGCCGCTCGTCGGGATGCACCTGAGGATGTTTTCAGGCCGAGACATTTGGTCAAGAGCTGACCTTGTGGAGATGACCGATGGAGATGATCGCCGCAATGCTCCGCCCATCTGCAATACTGAAAACTGTAATTCCTCATTTAAGTATCGCCCAGTGTGCTAAGTTCGAATTTGGGGGCAGTTTGTACTTTGAAGGACCTTTAGAATGGGCAAAATGAGCCTAAAATAATTGCACCAAATCAAAAGGAGAGACTTTGTCATTTTAACCATGGTTTCTTGAGACTTTTTTTGTGGGTGTACTTGTAATGGACATACTTACTAAAACTCATGTTCCCCGGTCTGACCTTCCCCCCCAAAACTTCAACGGCTGAGTTATTAGATGTTTGTGTTTTATGGCAATTCATCACACTTCACTAACATGCTCCACCCACACGTGATGCCGAACCGAACCTCACCCCCCCACCCCCCCAAATTTGCTATTTACTGTTGCGGATCTGTGTTCACAAAGTTTAAATTTGGGAGAAAAAAAAACCAGACAAAATCTCTAAGGCAATTTTATCTCTGAAGGGTCCCTAGAAATGGCCAGAATGCGCCGAAATGGCAAACTTCCTGTGCCTTTTGAGGCATGGCTTCTTCAAGACATTTTTGGGTCTCCTCATGATAGACGTGCCTATTTCACGTTGTTACGTAAATTGTCTTCCAGGGCTTAATACGAAAGAAAAATCACAAATTATTACCAGTGTTTTGCTTTACGGCAAATCATCAAACTCCGCCACCATGCTCTGGCCGCCCACGTTTGCTGCCACCCTGTCCAGTATACATGACTCAAATTTAGTTGCCATTGGACGAAAGCCCTTTGTCAGCACAAGTTTGTCTTTGAAGGAACCTTGGAAATGGTCTACTCGTGATATACATGACTGCCAAATTTCAAATTGCTAAGTCAAACTGTTTTTGGGAGCCACACTGGGACAGACGACCAAACAATGTGAATAATTTACATTCACAGATTGGATTCACTTTCTGCTCATTTGTCCCCGCACTGACCCTCCCAAGTCCTTCTCCCGAGTCTGATAGCGATAAGCAGCGTTGCTGTGGTAACGCCTCAGGTGGTCCCGCATCGTCCTCCTACCGTACTGACACTTTGTCCCCTGCTAATTCCGTCCGAGTATTCTGACGCACGTCACCGGGATGTGACTGATCCACTCGTCTCTTCTGACCATTGACTTTGAATAAATGACTTATAATTCTCCTATTACGTGTGTTTGGAGAATGTCAAGGAATAAAGCACCTTACATGGTATTACTATATAAACATGGACGCACACATTGTGGAACCACCACATGGCAGATTTAACACTTTTTTAAAAATATTAAACAATGTTAGCACGAGAAAACAATTTATTACTTGAAACTGGAAACCGGCGGCACAGTAAGCAACTGGTTAGACCGTCTGCCTCGCAGTTCTGAGGAGCGGGGTTCTATTCCCGGCCCCGCCTGTGTGGAGTTTGCATGTTCTCCCCGTGACTGCGTGGGTTTTCTCCGGGCACTTCGGTTTCCTCCCACATCCCAAAAACATGCGTGGTAGGTTGATTGAAGACTAAATTGCCCGTAGGTGTGAATGTGAGCGTGAATGGTTGTTTGTTTCTATGTGCCCTGCGATTGGCTGGCGACCGGTTCAGGGTGTACCCTGCCTCCCGCCCAAAGATAGCTGGGATTAGGCTCCAGCACGCCCGCGATCCTAGTGAGGAGAAGCGGCTGATTTTGATGTCAAGCCAAACTGGAAACAGGAATTGGCGACATAGATACACAACATTGTGGCGCAACCACATGTCAGAGTTTTTGGGAATAATAATACTAAACAAGATTAAGGTTATATTGCAATTCCATTGATAAAGAAAACCATAAGTGTTGTAGCCCCACAGAACAAAAACATCGACACACAACATTATGGAGTGACCACATGTCGGGCTTAATTCTTAAATATGTTCAACAATATTACTGGTATACTGCAATTTATGTCAAATTAAAGTGGAAAACATGAGTGGCGTCGGTCCTGGAACATAAACATAGACACACAAATTTGTGGAGCGACTGTGTGTATTTTTTTTAATGACTTGTGATCATTTCGCAATGTTGTGTACTTCTCTATTCATGTTCCGGGACACTATGCCACTTTTGGTTTACACTTCCTACTTCTAAAAAGCGTTAACTCCAACATGCGGTCGCTCCACAATGTGCATGTCCATGTTTAGGTTATGGTGAACTATGCTACTTATGGTTTACAGTTTTATTTTACATGCATCGTACCACTAAACAAATATCACTAAAATTGTTGTAAGTATTAGTTCAAAATAGTGTTGACTCTGACATGTGGTCACTCCACAATGTTGTGTGCCTCCAGGATCCAGGGAGCTACGCCACTTCTGGTTTCTACTTTAATTTGGCATAAATTATAACGGTAACGTTGTTAAATCATATTCTATCATATAGAAACCTTAACTCCAATGTGAACCCTCCACAATGTTGTGTGCATTACTGTTAGTATAAAAGTAATAACTTGGATAGATGCACACAACATTGTGGAGTGACGTGTCAGAGTCTTTGCAGTTTCCACGTAACAGTAGATCATTTTTCACATTGCGTAAACCTGTGGATAGCATACAATAAGACACCACACTTTCCACTGACAATTTACGGTGCTGCTGTTTTTGTTAGTGACAGAAGTCGAATGAGTTGAGCAAATAACTTCTAAATATGACTCACTTGGCCTTGGCGGAGGTTTATGCTCTTCGAGTCGCTTAATTCTGGAGCAATGTTTTTTCACAGAAGAAAAAAGCTGAATGGCGGAACTGCACTCCCTCAGGGCGAGACGGCCAAATGAAAATACCAATTAGAATCACATTATTACAATCATTTTTCTTCCTGGCGACCATTCTATTTCCTCTGTAACTGTCATTAGTTTCAGTTGCCGGCTGCTGTTGTTGCTGTTGCACTTTAACCACCACATCCATGACTTTGATGTTTGCGGTTTTCCTGACGCGTCAGCACCAGTTAGCCTAACAGCGACCGCTGACAGGCCACTGTTTTGTCACTCATATCCTGACCCCTGCGACCACTCCGCCTGCGGGTTGCCGTTTCATATATAATAGATCTGGGCAGCTGTCGTCCGTGCCAGTAGCGGGGGTTCGGGGGGACAAAGTGCTCTGTTGTCCAATATAGCTGCCTATTTGAGGATAATTCTGCCTCTGTCATGATGGAGAAAACAAACTGTTTGTTTGCAGTGGCCAAGCACCAAAATGTACGAAATTGTCGCCATTTGTTGTAAAAACTACCCAACAGATTTCCCTTATGGAGGATTTTGGTGTTGAATTCAGATGAAAATGTGCACAGTGTAATTACTATATTTTTTTTTTCAGTCCTGATGAAAGAGTCCTCCCTTCTCCAGAAAACATATGCTAAACAGTCCACTGATTACGTATATCATACGTAATTTTGTTATAGTCAGTTTTTTTCACATTTGTTAGAGGGTTTTGATATTTAGCTATCGTCCATCCATCTTTCTATGAGCCCAGAAGTAGCCTTTTGTATTCACTTTTCTTTGATAATTGATTTCTCTTTTTGCACCGGTTTTATGAAGGTTTTTGCAATTGAGGACAGATTCTCATTTGAAATGCCGACCTGGCTGCAGACTGCAGAGTAAAACAAAGCAAAATAATATTTGCGTCATGGTGGAAGTGTTTCTTCTGCTCTGGATGTAAAACAATAAGGTCCAGCCCATACCTACCGAATATTTGTATTTATTTTTCATGTTTTTTGGATGATTATTTCTCTTTTTTTTTTTTTTTTCATTTTAAGTCTCAATGGAAGTCGTCCACCCCTCGCATTGTATCGATTGGTTAAGTAGCCCTTTTGTGTTATTTTTGTTTGGTGATTAATTTAATTTTGTTTGTCATTTGCCCCACTTCCGAATATAGTATGTTTATTTCTCAGAACCAGAAATTAGTAACCACATTACAAATAGTGCCGGCACGGTGAACGACTGGTTAGAGCGTCAGCTTCTATTCCCGGCCCCGCCTCTGTGGAGTTTGCATGTTCTCCCCGTGCCCGCGTGGGTTTTCTCCGGGCACTCCGGTTTCCTCCCACATCCCAAAAACATGCATTAATTGGAGACTCTAAATTGCCCATAGTTGTGAATGTGAGTGCGGGTGGTTGTCTGTTTGTATGTACCCTGCGATTGGCTGGCAACCAGTTCAGCGTGTACCCCACCTCCTGCCCGATGACAGCTGGGATAGGCTCCAGCACGCCCGCGACCCTAGTGAGGAGAAGCGGCTCAGAAAATGGATGGATGGATGGATTAAAAATAGTATAATCTGACCAATGTTCTTATTTAGATTTTTGCTGTTAGAGTCCCAATGGAAGTGAAATTTAGGAAGTAGCAAGCCTCTCGATGGAATTTTTTTTGTTTTTTTGTTTCCTCCCATCCCCATTCCAGAATTCTAATTGATATGGCCCTGCTATGTAATGTCACCCACCATGGACCAGCCTGTTCATAAAAGGACAAACACAAACATCGGCACTCACTTTTGTCAGTCTGTTCTTGCCGCTTGAGTCCCGATGGAAACGCCTGCCCCATTCCAGAAAACCTCTATGAACCAGGAAGTACATAGCTTATTAAATAACTGGTAAACAAAAATATGGAACTCACTTTTTTTAAGGGACATTTTTTCTGTACTTGCCATTTCATTTACAATAAAAGTGTCCACTCCGTTCCAGTATCCAAAATAGTACAGTCCTGCCATCCTCCCTCATGAACCAGGAAGTATCCTGCTAATATACGGACAAAGCGACAAATGCAAATAAAGGTGCTTCCCCCCCACACTTAGTATTGTGAATATTTCTGTTTTTACGCTACCGCTACGCTAATGTTATTGTCAAACAGTCTTCTTCCACGGGAATGTGTTTCAAACATCCTTGCGTGTACATTCTGTCATGCTTCATCCATTTTGAGTGTGTCCCGTGGAGCTAGCCCGTCCATTAGCCATGCTCTGTGATGACGCACCAGCTCGCCGCAGACACCCGCTAAATAATTCCTGCTCGCCTTGACTCAAACTCGACAGGAGGCGGGAAGCAGTAAAGGGGGGGGCGACAACACCAGCTAATGGAACGCAGCTCATACGCCGTGTGTCGCGCAATTAGCTTAAGATGCGCGTTAATAATTTACACCGTATTCAGATCATTATGTTGTTTGGAGTCCCACATCCTGGCCTTTTGTTCTCTTTTGCAAGACAATGAAGGGCGAGCACACGGCGCAAGCGACATTGTTGTTAACCTGACCGCTAATCACTTGAAGATGCATGCATGCGAAACATGCTGCACGCGGAGCAGCTGTCGTTAAATACTGTACCTGATTTTAATCTCATTGAATCCTTGTGTAGTTTGCATATGCTACTGTAGTTTTACAAAACTACCTACCTAATAGGGCTTAAACAACTCAAACTCAACAGCTCAAAATTCTTTGTAGTTGACACTATTGTGATGAAAGTTGACTCGTTGTCAATTAGTCCATGACTTTATTTATATTTAGTCCCTGACTCCCCAACATTTTTTGCACCACGGACTGGTTTCATATAAAGACATATTTTGACGGACCGGCATAGAAATGCTGAATGTAAAACATTTATGTTGAGCGGCGATCAGACTAGCTAAAGCTTGCGATGCGAGACTAACCGCCATGCTCATCCACAACTAGCTTCATTTTTAATACTCTTACCCCTGCAGATGCATGAAGACTGTTTCGCCTTGTTGGCTGGACATGTCGCTGCGCCACCGAGCGTTTAGTTTGGTGACGGCAGTGGGCAGGCAAGTTCAAAGTCCTCTGCAAGTTGGCTGATTGGAAGACGAGATGATCAGCGATTAGTCCACTTCAAATTTTAAATGCAGATGCAGAGGAGTCAAGCTGACTCAGTGACTAGTTGACTCTTAGTGCAAGCTCTACTATCAATGGACAGTACCTACCTGCTTATCACCCACCCATCTATCATCTACCAACCAACTGACCTTCCTACCTAGCTGGAATACAAGTACTTGCATTTGAGTACTCCCTGAGACCATGTACCGATACTTCATGAAGCTTTTAAGTCTTAGCAAAGTAATGTGGAGCGCGAGACGGGGCTCGAGTAAGCCGTTGCTTGCTGGACGGCGCTGATGCCCGAGCGGAGTTTTCTTTCCTTCTTTCTTTCTTTCTATCTATCGATCTGTTGACCTATCGACCTATCGATCTGTCGATCTCCCACTCAACCTGCAAGGATGGTTTATGTCTGACTGGTAAAGTGGTGTTTTCTCCGGGCACTCCGGTTTCCTCCCACATCCCAAAAACATGCATAAATTGGAGACTCTAAGTTGCCCGTAGGTGTGAATGTAAGTGCGAATGGTTGTTTGTTTGTATGTGCCATGATATTGGCTGGCCACTAGTTCAGGGTGTACCCCGCCTCCTGCCCGACGATGGCTGGGATAGGCTCCAGCACGCCCGCGACCCTAGTGAGGAGAAGCGGCTCGGAAAATGGATGGATGGATGGTAAAGTGGTATCATTGTCATAGTATCAGAGCATTTTTACATACAAGTATGGGTATAGACGTACAGTATCGCCACTGGTATCGGTGCATCCCTACTACTACCCATTTAACCCATTCAACCTACCCACCTTCCCTACATACCTTCCAACCCACCTGCCTATCTGTCCATCAATTTACCTACGTAACTACCTACCCTCAGTTGGGTAAGTCAATAAGTGGATAGATGGCTTGGCAGGGAGGTAGATGGGTATTTAGTGTGTGGGTGGCTACGAAGTTACATTAGCTAGCTTGATGGATAGAACAGTACTGAGGTTGGTAGGTAGGTGGGTAGGTAGTAAGATTGGTAGGCAGATGAACCTACCATCCTAGCCACTGACCAACCAATCTAGAAACCATCTATCCAGCT
This sequence comes from Phycodurus eques, assembly GCF_024500275.1. NCBI lineage: Eukaryota > Metazoa > Chordata > Actinopteri > Syngnathiformes > Syngnathidae > Phycodurus > Phycodurus eques. The sequence goes on from NC_084540.1 coordinate 15,739,163, forward strand.
ACCTACCTGGCCACCTTTGTACCAATCCACATTCCTTCTTACCCATCTACCCAGCCACCCACCAACAAACTCATCAACCTAATTACCAACCCCCCTACTCATCCATCAACCTACTTTCCTAGACAAAACCTACCCACCAACCAACCCATATACATACATTTTAGCCCATCTCTGTCTATCCTTGAACCTACCTACCTAACTACCTAACCCAACCCACCTACTGACCTACCAAGCCACCCACCAAACAACCCATCGACCTACCCATCTATCAGGCTACCGACCTACCCAACTTCATACCTACATAGTCGCACATTCTTTCCTACCTTCCTACTCACCCAGCTATTTACCAACCTACCTACCTAGTCACCCACCTACCAACCACCCCATCTACCTATTTAACAATCCAGCCCCCATCTAGTAACCTACCTCTTATCCCCCACCCTCTGCTCACCTACCAATCCATCTACCTACCTTTGTGCGATTATATACATATTTTTAAACCCCAACGCCTTTCACCTCATGAGCAGCATGTAAGATCGGAATAAAGTGTCTACGGTGAGGTTTTATCCTGCAGCGCTTCCGACCCTCATGTCCTCTGATCCACTCGATTCTCAGAGCGGAACCACCTAGCTGTGCTCGAGCATCTTTGAGTCTCCCAGGCGATCCCGTGTGTGTCTGTGTGCGTGCGTCACGCCAATGATGTCACAATTACATCACCGTGACTTATAAAGGGACGCGGGTGACGCGTTGGAGGCGCGGGTCATGCGAGGCGTCAGGCGTGTTTGACGTTTGATGCCTGTGAACAGGTGTCAACGTTTTTCATGTTCTGGTGTGAGAAAAACAGGTCAAGCTGTCACACTTATCATTTTTACTGCACTATTTCTCTTTACTCATCTATTTACTTCCTCATCTGTCTACCATCCACACATCTACCTCCCCATTTATCTACCACTTACCTACCCCCTACCGTACCCACCTTCGACCGACCGACATACCTCCCCATCTATCATCTTATCATCATACATTACATATATTGGTATGAAAGTACGCCTTTTTCACAACTCCTAGTTACCGGTATCTGTCCATAAAATGTGACAAATGTTTTTAATGTTCCTTATACTTATGTATAATACGCACTATCGATTTCTGATCATTTTTTTTGTGTGGAAAAAATGCATATTACACTCCAAAAATGACGGCATTTGTGGGTGTTGTAAACCTTGATTCATTGTTCATACGTGTGGCATCTGAATTCATTCTTGTTGCACAAAACCTCACAAACATCGGCTCACAAGTGACCAGCGAAACAGAAGTCTCCTCTTAAGCACGTCTCCCTGTGCCCGCTCTCCAGGCATGAACAATCAACCCATGCTTAATGCTACACTTGTAACAGTTGGATTGATGGTAAATCGATGTGAGGCACAAGGATGATGTAATAGAGAGGCAACTGCTGTTGTATTACGGTCTCGGACACCACACATCAAAATAATGATATAAATGATGGAGTGTTATATAGTTCGGTGGATGTTTTTTTTTTTTTTTTACCATATATCTCGTTATTTTTCACAGCTCTATTTCTGCAAATTGCACGTGTTCCCTTCTTTAACTAAATTAAAGTGTTGTGAAATTTTGCGATCATCTGTTGGCGTGAAAAAGAGCCAAACTTTAGGGTCTTGACGCAGTGTTGAAAAAGGTCACAGCCAAACTACACTTCTTGTGCCATCACTAAGCGATAAACGGAATCGACACTCAAGCAAACAAACGATTCCTAGGAATTGAATTACCGGGAACCAGTTCCCAAAAAGAACCAGTTTTCGATTCCCATCCCACATTTGCATATTCATCTGTACAGTTTTCCTTTTTCTTTCTTTTTCTTTTTCTTTCTTTCTTTTTCTTTCTGTCTTTCTTTCTTTCTTTCTTTCTTTCTTTCTTTCTTTCTTTCTTTCTTTCTTTCTTTCTCTCTCTCTTTCTCTCTCTCTCTCTCTCTCTCTCTCTTTCTCTATTGGTTTCTTTCTTTCAGCCCCAAAACAGCATCCCTCGGGGACAATGTTATTGCAGCAGATCCTGGGACGATGTTGTGTGAGAAGGATCATCAGTAGGCGAGGTTAAACGTCGTCAAAAAAAGCCGCGGACGGACGCGGTTCATATGAAGTAAATCCTCCTTAACGGTAGTGCCACGTCTGTCTGGTAGAGGCGGTGATTTATTTATTTGCTCAAGCTATTTCGCAGCTGTCAGAGCGGCAAAGTGAAGAGCGACCATGCCGCGATGGCTCTCGTCTAGGCAGCTCAAAGCCTGCCAACAAGGGGAATCCAAAAGACATTAAACCACGGAAAATAAGTCCGGGACACTCGAGAGCTTTCCAAATCCTTCGTGCGATATATCTGGCCAGGACAGTGGTACCGGTATTTTCTAAGAAATATTTTGCCCTTAAAAACACTTTTTCGTCATATAAGGTCGACACCGAGCTGTGAAATTGAATTACTTGTTGCCTGGTAAAAACGATTTGTTCAGGAAACGGTCACAAAAACATTATAATTCTGCCTTAATGTAGGTAATTGAAAGGTCACTAAAGCACTATAAGTGGTCACAAAAAGGCTATATGGTGGTGCCTTGAGGTACGAGTGACTCAACGTACGGGTTTTTCCAGACACGAGCCATCGTTTGGCCGATTTTTGGGGCTGACTTGCGAGTGCAGACTTAAGATACAAGCGCCGTATGGTGGCAGTGAACTCAACTCACAGTAATCAGCGCTGATGAACAATTCTTCGAAAAGAGGAGTTTGTCTCTCCCAGTTGAAGTATGCTGTCAAATGAAACACGAAACAGAGAATGACACCTTGTGTATTCAAAACAACCACATAGCTTTGCCTTTCAGTCTGCTAAATGCTGTAACCCTTTAAGCAACGGACTGAACACAAACGGTGCAGATGATTTGAGATAGAAGTATTTTGAGTTACGAGAGTGGTCACGGAAGTAGTTAAACTCGTATCTTAAGGCACGACTGTATTCGACCACAAAAGACACAATCCAGTCTTCCAGTAATGCCTTTCCACATACAAAAAATTTATATTTGTTACAAACATTTTCATTTGTGGACAAAAGGAGTACATTGAACATTGAAAATGTTCCTTTTTTGCCTGGAAAAACACTTTGTTCTGGAAAGGGCGGTACTGGGCCACAAAAACATGTTTTTCTGCCTTAAAAGATGTTTTTCCATGTGAAAGGAACCAAGATGGATTTGGTGGATGTGCGTCATACATACAATGAGTCAGCACATTTTGCAAAAACAATATTATTATATATATCTAATTTCTCATTTTCCACCTGCTCGCTTTGTGCTGATGGAACAAAATGGCCGACGAGCACTCCTTGCTCCTTTCTATATATATATATATATATATATATATATATATATATATATATTATATAAACTGTCATTTGTACTTTGTCTGTGTGTGCTTCAGACACAATGAGGGCGATATTATTGTTAAAGGACCATTTTCTAAATGGTGGGCATCAGGGCATGTACAGGTGCTTGAAAAAAAATGAAGAAAACTTAAAAAATAAAAAAAATACGTAAAAAGCTAAATGCATAGATTGGTTATTTAAGAAAGGCTCCAGAAAACAATTTTAATATGGTTTTAAAAAGATCTTAATAATAAAAATCACATAAGAAAAATAATAATTATTATTATTTTAAAAATGAATCAATTAGAAAAAAACATTTTAAACTAAATTATTAAATTAAATATTTTTAATCTAATATTATTTGCAAATATTTGTATTAACAATCTATTTTTTAATACATTTAGAAATTATTTTATTTGTTACAATCTGTTCAGTAATTAATTTAAACAACACTAAATAATAATTGTATAAATGGAATTAATAAAAACCATACAAGAAAATAATTATTGTAAAATATTTGAATAATAGATTTGTGATATGTTAATTAAAAATTAATATTTATTTCAAAATAATACACCTGTTTAAAATTTTTTTTAAATAATGTATTCATTCATGTATTAAGTTACTGCACTGCAAATAATGGTCGTAAAAAAGTCAAATACATTTTAAAAATAATTGTAATAAATAGTTGATTCATTATTTAACAAATAATTACATTGTTTTAAATAATAACAAGCCAATATCCAAAGCATCAGTATTGTGAATAATAAATTATATCGTATTGAATGTTATTCCCGCGACCCTAGTGAGGATAAGCAGTACGGAAAATGAATGAGTGAATGTTATTTTTTAATTGATGCTGAATTCAGATGATTAATTTAGTCAATTTTTTTATTTTGCCTTTAAATCTTCAATATTATTTGAAGTATAGATATTCGAAAGCAATATAATACAAATATAATCTCATAGTTGATGGTCGTTGGGTGAAAACCGAGCTTCGCGAGCGGGCTCGTTAAGATGCGGTGTAGCGAGACACAGCCAGCAGTTACCCTCCTCCGCCAGCAAGTGGTGATTGTCCATGGCACGGTGGCCATCATCATTTTAGGGCTCTGTGTCCGAGTTGCGTTCTGTTCTGCAAAGCAAACAGCTCAGCAGTCAGATCACGGAGCCTCCAAGGCCTTCACTCCCTCTAACATTACTACTTTTTTCAAAACAAATGATGTGTGTCGGACTGCGCCCCGTGGCGGAATGCCGTCCTCAGAAAATTTACATCCCCTTAAGTGCTTTTGCGATGGGAGGCCATTGTTGGATTCTGGAGCACCTTAAACTGCAAGTGAGTGATTGTGTGGTAAAAGCTGCTATCAGGAAGTTACAAATGACAACAAATTGAACAAAAAAATCGCTGTAAATCAGATTTACCTCATCTAAACATCAAGATGATTTTTATCAATCTATAAATGAACTAACCAAGTGCAGGCCCCGGATAAAGCTATGCGGTCGTCCACATAGTAATTTGATTCTGTCTAAAATCAACTGTGACACAATTCACGTGGTATTTTGCACCGTTGAAGGGCTTTTTACAATTTTTACATAATTCAAAATACCACGCTGAATAAATCTATGCGGTCGTCCGCATAAAGCTTTTTGGCCAGCCGCACAGTAAGTTCAATTAGCGAACAATCAACAGACATACCTTTCACGTGTTATTGTGCAAGGTCGAAGAGTATTTTCCCTTTTTTGTTCAGTTGAGAAAGATTAAAAGTAACACAGATAAATGTAGATGCTGGATTGCGCTATTTTACAGCTGTCTGCATCGTCATTTTAGTCAGGTAAAAATCGACACTTTGTTTTTTTTTGTTCCATTTTTATATATAAAAGCTCAAAAATAAGGCAGCTTTTTAGTTAACAAAAGTTTAAAGTAACAGACTAATGCTGGTTGTGGTTATACTGTAGCTACGTGGGCGGCTACAAACTGTCGTCGGTTCAATCCCTCACATTGTGCAAGGTTAAAGGGAAATATTTTTGGGTGTTTCCCTTGTTCAGTTTACAAAAAAAAAAATTGAAGTGACATAAATAAATCAAGATCCTGTAGTCGGCAATGCGGAGCAATGTGTTATTCTCTCACACCTTGCTCACCTCAGTCTGTGTCAAATGTGGAATAAGCAATGTACTTGTATGACCTAAAATAATGCTATGCTGTTGGTAGCTCTGTAACCAAAATGCTATGCTACCGTCGTGTGCGGCCTTGTTAGTACCCATCCAGGTGACTTGAAAGAGAATGTTAAGAGCGATGACGCATGAATGTGAGTTAGGACACAAGTTTGAGTTCGCTGGCTGCATTTGACAAATGATTCAAAGCCAGAAGTAAACACACACGCGCACAAACATAGTTTATAGTGACGGGGAGTCTTTTCCCTCCATGTGGGTTTGTGCTCCCGGCATCATTTTGCTCATTCAAGACCTAAGTTTTCACTGATCTCCCGGCAGGTTTAAACAAATTCAATAAGATGGGCGAATGAATAATTCACAGCGCCAACCTGTGCTGAGGCCCGGAGCATGCCTTCCTCGCAGGTTTTTATTTTCGGCTTCCTGCTGCTTGGACTTTCAATCTTCTCATTCTCTCCCTGCCTGCCGTCCTGTGAATATTGTCAGTATTTCATACCGGACACAACAATGTGGACAGACCACCATATTAGAGTCTGCTACCGCTATCTAATTAAAAGTAGGAAATTTGTTTCCAAACATTTCCAGATCTGGAAAAATATGGGAAATAGAAACTACTGTATTGTATGGAAAAATATTTGTAAATATTTGTTTCCAAGGCGGTTACTACAGAAATGGATCGATCTTGTTTTTAGCTCAAATGTTTTGCTGACATGTCATCAGTCATCCATACACTATTCACAAAAAGTCAGGGATATTGGGCTTAAACATTTCAAGATGAACCAAAAAGGCACTTAAACCTTCCATCCATCCATCCATCCATCCATTTTCTTCTGCTTATCCAGAGTCGGGTCACGGGGGCAGCAGCTTAAGTAAGGAAGCCAGGCTTCCTTCTCCCCTGTAGCTATCCGCCTGTCCATCTCCCACTCCATTCTTCCCTCACTCGTGATCTTTGACTCCCAGATACTTGAACTCATCCACTTGGGGCAGGATCTCCTTGACCCGGACAGGGCACTGCACCCTTTTCCAACTGAGGACAATGGCATCTGATTTGGAGGTGCTGATTCTCATCCCAACTGCGTCATTATCGACTGTGAACCACTCGAATGAGAGTTGAAGAGCACGCCTTGTTGAAGCCAACAGAACCACATCATCTGCAAAAAGCACGACCTCCTCTACACGTTTGAATGTTGAGTGTTTTGGTACGTTTTGCAAAACTTGCTGTTCTCTAACAATTACCTGAACACATCACACATTACCATTACTTACATATGCCTATTAAATTTCAAGTTCCTAAGTTGAAGTGCAGGCTTCAGGGAATTAATTTTCCCACAATTTGAAGGACACTTGGAAACATCCAAAATTACCCTAATATGGCCGAGTCAAACCAAATGGCTGACTTCCTGTGTCTTTTCGGGCATGATTCCTTGAGATTATTTTATGTCTAATGTATTTTATGTTGCTAAGTTGAACTGGCTTAGGGGATACATTAAAAAAAACAAAACTACAAGGACACTTGTAGTGTCCAAATGACCCTAAAATGGCCGCTTCAAAGCAAAATGTCACACTTCCTGTGTCTGTTTGGGCATAGCTTCTTGAGACTTTTTTTTTTTTGTGAGTCTACTTATGCCAACCAAATTTCATTGTGTGAAGAGACAAGTGACTCCTTCCAAACTTTGACCCCAGGATGAACCCACCTGCTAATGTTATAAGTTTCCCTTTCCTTCGAAAGTTCCCTTGGGACTTGGTCCAAATGAGGCACACGATGAACTGCAACATTTGTTCCTGCTGCGGCGCAGAGCATTAATGAAAGCAGTTTGTCTGACCGAGATGAAAACTAGCACATCATTATCATCAACTAAAGTTATGCAACTCTTTGATGCCGGCCCAGCTCGGATTGTTGCTTCTTATTATTTCTCTGCTGAGATGTTGTATTGTGGCCTGATAAACCAGTTCGCAGTTGGCTTTGATGATAACATCCAACTTGTAGTTAATGTCTGACTTCCTTTTCGTTAACTGTGCCACCTGCAAATGATGTCTTCTGAGTTGACAAAATTCAACTTTGACTGGTAATTAGAGATGAAACTTTGCGGTTGACCCTTTTAAATTGTAACCAATCTACCGCGTTAAGCGTTTCTTAGAGCAGTAGTTTTCAATGTCAAACAAATGGGGAAAGACTCTAAATTGTCCATAGGTGTGAGTGTTTCTTTTGTCCGTGCCCTGCGGTTGGCCGGCGACCAGTTCAGAGTGTACCCAGACCCTCTTCCAAAGTCAGTTGGGATAGGATAAGTGGTACTGGAAATCGATTTTTCTTCCCCTGGGCAGTAAACGTGTCTGAGTCATCAGAGTTGCAATTTGGTGGTATGCTGCTATGGTGAACTACTGCACGTCCCTTCCATTCAAACATGATCAGACACAGGTAGTTATAGAATAGAGATGGACTCCTGGTGCCATATTTGTCATTGTCCTGCGTCCTTTCATGTCTGCTTTAACTATCCGCTCAGATCTCTCTACTGTATTCTTTTTAAATTGGGAATAGAATGTAGGAGACTCAAGTCACCCTCTGGTCTCACTGGTGAATAATTTCATACGTGGTGGAAACACAAAGCTCTCAAATCCGAACAAAGAGAATACGGAGGAAAAGGAGGTAAGGGTCCAAGGAGGTAGGAGTCCAATTGCCAGAGAGAGAAAAGAGCAAAAAGCTAAAAGCAAACCATTAGCGGCATAAAGCCAAGGAGACTCCCCCGGCAACTAAGTGAATCAAATCAATCAGTCGCGACATCACCGAATAACGAGACTCCTGTCGCGACCTTGCCGATGATTACCTTCTGCAGGTCAAAGAGGACATTTGAAGAATCAAGTCCAATACAGACACTGATAATCGGGCTGCTGTTGTGCATTTTCCCTCCCCTGGCATCAAAGTCAGCAAAAGACCGATGATAGGATGTTTCTGAAAAATAATCCTGATTGATTATTCTGTCATGTTTGTTTGTTACGAGTTAATTATCCTCCCAGATCTGCTCAGAAAATGGTTTGAAGCGTGGTAACCACATACCGACACGCGGGCCAAACTTGAGCGCTAGTTACCAAAGTTACCAAAGGCTCGCTTATTGGAGGTCTCTAAAAGATGATCCTCACTTCCCGTAAAACTGCTAATAACTCGTGATTTTCTTTTTGAAAAGTCATCCCCAGAAGCTAGTTTCATGTAGAAACTTGTCAGGCATGCCGATCATGAGCACAAAGAAGCCACGCCTGAAAAGACAAAGTGCCATTTTAGTTTGGCAATATTAGGGATTTCCCCCCCCCCCCCAGATATTAGGATGATTTTATGACCCATTTGAAGGGTCGTCCAAAGACAAACTTGTCCTAGATATTTTCCCCATTGCTACCAAATTTGAACCACGTATACTAGAGAAATGGGCGCCACCAACATGTGGAGACCCGCAAAAAGGTCTCGTTAAGCCATACCTGGAAATACAGGATGTTTGGCATTTTCATTTGAAGCGGCCATTTTAGGCTTATTTTGGCCAATACCAGAGGTCTTTAAAAAAACAACTTGCCCCTGAGATTTTGTACCAAAATTAGATTTTTATATGAAATTTGAGCCTTGTATAGTAGATACATGGCCAACGCTAAGTTGCGCAGCATTTGCATTTTCGTCATTGCATGTGGGCAGCGAGGAATTAAAGATCCACGAGGTGTTCATTAAAAATAATTCATCCGGCTTGGGCGGGAGTGTTGTTGTTTGTTGATGGTTATGATGATGATAATTATGGTACGGCTATGAAATCTCACATGGTCGATGAGCAAGACAAGATGCACGACAACTAATGACCAGGAATAAATCACTGCTCTTTGCAAATGAAAACCAACCTCAATAAATGCAAAAACACAACTTGGTTATAACACCGGTTATAACGATTGTCTGATTAGTGCGTGCGTGCATATGATCACGCATGCGCGAAATGCTTCTCCATCCGAATTATGAGGTTGAGCGTGAAAAGTATATTGTATGTGTGTATGTATATATATATATATATATATATATATATATATATACAATATATTTACACAAATATATATAGTACGTAAATAGCAATGTGTTCCATTTTCTTGTAAAAGCTTAATAATTAAGCTAAAGTGCATTGGAGCTGTTTTGTTGAGTCATGTGTGATCTATGTAATCGTGACACGGCATAACAAATAGACACATGCTCTTTTAAGGCTGGAAAATTTTTTCTATTTATTCGTCAGCCATCACTCAAAAGGAAACAACACTGATACACACCGGCGTCACGTACTTTATGCAAGTAGCAGAGGCACGACGGTGCTAGACGAGCAGTTGAACCGGTGAGTCTGTTCTTGAGAGACAATCAATCATCTCTTAACGAGCGGCCGATTGAATCACCTCTCCTTCACTTCATTTCCGAACTGACTCAAATCTAACCAAGTTCATCCCGTCAAATGTGGTTGATTTTGTCCACTGTAACACTCTCGTGTCTACCATGCCAGCTTTTATTTTCAAACCTTTACAAGCCATCCAATATTCATGCATTATAAAAAATGAAGCACAAAATGGTCGCATGCCAGTCCATCATCTTTTTCTTCTTGAAACAAGAAAAGAAGAAAGTTGGAACGGTGTTACAGTGGATGACAGCTGCCTCGAGCGGCAGCAGAGGTATCGTATCAAACCGTCAAGTCAGCGTCATAAAATGTCATTTGATTGCATACAGTTTGCCATTTTAGGCATTTTGCTCTTAAAATGTGCATTTTAGACCATTAAATCGGCGTCAGACGTGGGATCCAGTTGAGCCCTTGACCTGAACGCTGGTCCATGTAGTGTTGACACGTTATTTTGCGCTCTCAGAATGTGAGTTCTCAACTATTTATTTGGCAATAGAAATGTGGTGTTATTTGGTGTCAGATGTGGGATCCACGGGGGACTTTCACCTGAACGCAGCATACATTTTTTAAAGCTGGTCCGTGTAGTGTTACTCCGGGCTTGTGGATATTTTGTTCTCAGTCTGTTTTAGAAGTTAGTTTTTGGGTGTCAGAAATGGGAACCAGGGGGCTTGCGATCTCACTGCAGCATGTTTTCAATGCAGTTTCAGTGTACCGTTCACACCTACAGTTGCTTTGCTCGCAAAATGTGAGTTTTTGAGTATTTATTTGGCGTTAGAAGTGGGAACCGAAGAAGACTGTGACTTAAACTGCGTTCATGCTATTTTTTGCCACAAAATACCATGTCCGTGTGGTATTCACTCTTGCCACTGCTTTGCTCTCAAAATGTGAGTTTTAGATGTTAGTTATGAAGGGATTTGGCATCAGAAGTAGGATCCAGAGAAGACCATGACCTGAACTGCGTTTGTGATGAAGAAAAACATCTTTTAAACATCTGTGTCTTTGGTCCAGCGTAGTGCCCACACTCGAAGTTCATTTTCATTTATTTGGTGTACACCAGGGGTGAGATGGATGACATTTACACTTGATCGAATGTGTAGATTGTACTTTTATTCATCATTCTCATTGTTTTTAATATTATTATTTCTATTATTTATTATCTTGATTATATGTACAAACACAATCTGTTAATTTGTTTTATATTATTTTCTTTACATTTTTATTGGCTATTTAATTTCTTTTCAATAGTAGTTTTTTAAAACATCATTGTTAGGATTAATTATTATTTGGCCAAATGTTATAAACAACCTACATTAGTTTCGCCAGCATGTCTTTTCTGAAAGACTTTTTCATTTAATTTACTCATTTTTAAGGTAATTTTATTAAAAATTGTTCCATGGTATTTTCAATCTCTAGCTCTAAAAAGGCATAGCTGTAATACAAGACTATAACATTGTCTTTTATCCCTTCAGATAAAATGAAAGTGGTCTTAATAATCCAATAAATTTGACAAATTTTACTCATATCATCTCATAACACTTCCTGGTGTGTTCTACAGTTTTATTACCATGCGGATGTTGAGCCAAGCTGTGAAGATAAACACAGAAATGATGAATTTACCACTAAATGGTTAATTAATGTAATATTTGTTGTAGCTATATTATTTGACAAATAATAGAGGTAATAAACTCCATTGTGCTTTTGGTCCAGCGGGATTAGATTGGAGGAGTGTGAGCATCTATAAAAATTATAGCATGTCAAGTGTGTGTAAAAAAAAGAAAAAAATATTCAGTGTCAGAGCGTGTCAGCGTATCATTTCGTCTCATTGAATTGAGACTGCCCATTCATACAAATATGAAAATATGGCGGAACAGCGGCAGCAAAACTACAAAATGAAATTCGAATCACCTCCCGCGCACATTATGCTTTACCTTTTCAATATAACACACTGGAAAATGCAGGTCACAGGAAGGCAGATTTCACTTTTATTGCTATATGTTAGCATACTGTTGGAATAGCGACTATTAGTATTTCGTCAATTCTTATTTGAAATAGTAACCGACCAATGTAAGATATCATCACTCCATCCTAGCAACTTCTCGACTTACGTCGCCATATGTTACCACAACAAAAGTCAACATTTTAATATACTATTAGCATTTTAGCATTTTGTTACGTCTCATTTTGAAATACTACCCAACAACAAGGTATGACGTAAAATCCTTTTGAAACCACCCAAGCAATTTGTCTTCTCAGGTTGACTTGTATTAGCATACCAATTGTTAGCATGTTAGCTCTCATTCAAAATACTAACCAACAACAGAGTATGTTTTGCGACTAATAAAGGTAAACTCACTTTAAAATCTTCAAGAATCCACCCAAGCACTTTCTCTACACAAGTTGCTCACTTGATATGTTAGCATACCAACTGTTAGTATGTTAGCATTTGGTCAATTCTCATTTAGGTTGTTATACAGTATGCTATATAAGAGTCAATTTCCTGAATGCTATTTGACAGTGTGCTGCTGTGATTAGTTGTTGTTGTTGATTTGACTCCACCTTCTCAATGAGCTTTCTGGAATGATCGTAGACAGGGGACCATAAATCGCGGCCTTTAAGTGGCCTTAGCGCTGGCTGAGGCCGATGCTGATGATGCGCTTTATGCCGGCGACTGCGAGGGAATGTCGGGGCGAATCAATCCAACATTGATTTATTTATTTTTTATTATTATTATTTTTTTAAATGTAAGACACAAAGAATTATTTGTCCTCATGCCACGTTCCGGCACAATTTATGGCCGTTGAGGAAACCAGGGACAGAGTTTAAATGTCGTGTTTACGTGGTGGTGATGATGATGACGATGATGATGATGATGGCGGCAGGTGGACAGGCAGCAGGAGGACAGCGTCGTCGTGGCGGCTGACAATGAGCTAGGGGAGTCCGTCGCCTCCCCGAGCCATCATACGTTTAACGAGGTCGGCAACCCACTGCGCTGCGAGCTAACTGACTTTTAATTGGGGTCTGATCAAAACACACACACACAAAACACTTTCATGCAGTGCGTAACAATGTCCTTCACCATCAGGGATGGTGACAACTAATGCAGGCGTTACCAAACTGCAGTGGACACCCCAAGCCGCTATCTCCAGTCGTGATGCGCACAATAATTTTTTGGACCAAACCTTGAGTTTTAAATCTGCTATTATGCTGCTGGTTAAATTGATCCCATTTGAAAATCAAGGAAATTTTACTGTACTTTTTTTCTTTTTCTTCTTTTAATGAACTTTTTACTTTTTCAAGTTAAAATTTTTTTTCTAACAAAGATATTTTCTTTCTTTCTTTTATTTAAACATTTGATTACTTATTCTTCTGGCTTTCCTTTTTATTTTTACATTTCTATATATGTATGTATGCGTGTACGTATTAAAATGTTTATTTTGTATTTTTCTCATGTAAACAATAATAGGATTAAACTTATTTTTTGTCTTTAAAATAAATTTTATTGTAATCATTTTCTGGCTGCTTGGAGGGGGAAAGTGGGACAAAGAACCATTTGCAACTCAAAAGTTGTTAAAAATTGTTTTTTGTTTTCTCTGCCTTTTTTTCCGTCACACAGCGTTCTTCAAAGCGTTGGGACAGCAGACAGTCAGCCTCAGGTGACTGGCGACACTTTCTTCAGAACTGCTCTTTTTATTTATTCTTATTCCTCCTTTTCGACCCATAAATGTTCTTGACATTTCAAATGTCACCTTGAAGAGGTACTGTGAAAATGTCGACACGAGACGATTACCTGTATAGATGTGTCTTTGTGTACATATTGAAGGCGAAATGGAAGATGATTTGACATTTAACAGAAGTGTCTAGGCATTTTAATTATAGTAATAGTGTCAACCACTCTTCCACCATGCTGCATTACCTGTCACCGCTGTGCCTTTATCCCTTACCTTTCCAACTTGACTTTTACTGGGACCAAATCCAGATCTAGTATCGAGACCTCGGTGGAGGGAACTGGTTGAGAAACGGGAGTACCCGGAGAAAACCCATGCAGACATGGGAGCGATAAGCCTCAAAGTTGAATGTTCCTAGCATTCCAAGTTGCATTCCAAGTTGGAATCTAACCATGGACCTTCTTGGAGTGAGGCAGCTGTGGCAACACGTCACCCCTTGCTATTACCATGGCCTTTAACTACCAAACCAGGACTCGTCCTTGCAATGAGGGAGTATTATTAACCTCTTCCATCATGCCGTACTACCTGTCCCCCCTCGCCACTACCATGAAGTTTACCTTACCAACCATAAAGCGCCCCGGGACTAAATTTACATCTTGTTCTGGCACCACAGTGGAAGGAGCTCTCTGGGAATTAACCAAACATTCTGGACATGTTTTTGATTGTGGCAGGAAACGTGATTCCCCGCAATAAAACCCCAGACTGTCTTGAAATGAGGTAGAATGACTCATACCCAAACTTGAAGCATCTAGGGACCAACCTCAGATCTTGTGCTGATACCAGTGTGAAGGGAAATTGCTGGGATTTAACCAAACATTCCAAACACTCCAGACTGGAATTTAGGTAAAAGGAAGTGTCTTGGAATTAACAAAACATTCTGGGCCGTTTTTTCGTTGTAGTGGGAAACAGGAGTACAAGTACAGACTCAACCCGGGACTTTCTTGCTCTGACGCAGCAGTGCCAATCACTCCGTAGTGTTACTTTCACCCATGACCCTACCACTACCCACACTCTTACCCTTCCCAACCGGGAAATGCTTTGGGGTCCAATCAAGAATGCATACCTTGTTGGGAACTGACTAATCATTAACCAAACACTCCGGTCATGTTTTTAGTTATGGTTGGTAACGGGGATACCCAGAATCTAACCCAGAACCGTCTTGCTGTGAGGGAGCAGCACCCTGACCCGGGAACAAATGCACATATATTGCCTGAAACTGTCTATTTACTGGACTTTATGTGGTTTCCTCGATTACAGTATCTTGACCGCACCCTTACCTTTATTTCCCTCTTTCTACTATACCAATAAGCTTATGCTTGAACCCTTAATCAATGAAATAAGGAAAAGATCATGGGGCAAAAAAAAAACAAAAAAAAACAACACTATAAAATTTTAACTAACCTTGTTCATATATAAGCCTGCAGAACACGTTTCTCCATTTCCAAGCGCCAGGACCTTTGTTCCTTTCTCTTCCGCACTGGGATAACTGGTATAAACACAGTCAATGGCTAATAATTTATGGCGCACCAAGCGGTTGCTTTGAGCTCCCTTTATTCCTCCGATGAGCAATAAGCAGCGAGGGCATGGGCTTTAAAATGGCAGAGCAACGACATATGAACAGCAGCAGCACTCAAGTCTAAGATAATTTGCGCAATGATGAATCAGCCTCTTTAAGTATTTCCTTTATCGGCAGAGCAAATGTTATTTGCTGCACTGTGCCGTTTTCAAATAGCTTTATACACACACACCAGTTTATAGTGCATCATACATATTAGGGATGTGGAAAAAAAAACGTAATGAAAAACAGTGGTACGAATATGGCATACTTTCTTTCATGTGTAACACCCTCTGTCTTATCACTTCATTGATGCGGCAAATATCTGTGACCGAAAGTCGTATCGCATCGTAATTGAAGTGAATCATATCATACTGTACTTGGAATAAATCATATTATAGTTGGAGTGAATTGCATGTTAAATGGAGTTCAATGTGTTGTAATTGAAGTGAAACGTATCTCAAATGGGGTAAATCATTTCATAAATGGGGGTTAATGGTATGGTAATTGGAGTGATACGTATCACATCAGTGGTGAAGCCCCACCGTTTAAAGTCACACACACTAAAATTCACAGATATTATAGTGTGGAAAGTGAGAGCGGCGACCCAAGTGGACATCAATAATACCTCCACCTCACATGCACATCGTGGTGTTTTAATAATGCAAAATGTATTCCTCGATAAATCGATGGGATAATTGGTAGAATTATTGATTCTAAAAACATATTTGGTAGCTGCAGCCCTACACATCACATCGCAATCGGAATTAATTTGATTTTGTTGTATTGTAATTGGAGTAAATCTCATTTCATCGTAATTTGATTGAATTGCATCGTAAATGGAATGGACTTTATCGCATCAGAATTGGAGTAAATTGTAATTTATTGTATTGTCATTAAGAGAATTTTATAGTAATTGGAATGATTCATATCGCAGTTGGAGTGAATCATATCGTCAGTGGGGTAAATCGTATTGCATTGTACTTGAAATCAATCATATCGTATTGCCTCGTAATTCGAATGAATCATATTTTATCAGATCATAATTGCAGCGAATATATTTATGTTGTCAATGGAATGAATCGCAGCATAAATGCCGTGAAACGTATCATAATTTGAGTGAATCGTGTCAGAATTGGAGCGTGTCGAGTATAACGTCATACATGTATCGTGACTATATGGACTCATTGGCTGTGTCTCATGATATAAAATATAGACATTGTCCTCAGTGATGAAGATGTACAAAAATCCAAGCTAACTGCTTGTAGCATCTTTTGTTATGAGCTTTTTCCCCCCTGTTATTCTGAGGAGGTTGCTTTTGTACGTGTACGGTTATTGCTTCCATCATTCTTGGTCTTTCTCAGCTTGCAGGTATGAGGACAAGCCATCAGGGGGGTGATGATGTCCCGAAGATGTGAGATGTCACATTGGTGACCAATCACACAGATGTGACAACCATATCTAGTAGCCTACAGGGCTACATGGAATGAGGGGGAAAAAAGTGTTTGTGTTGCTCTGGCTACAAAATAGGACACAAGCCCAAGGTTCCAAAGACACCAATGAGATTTTAAATTGCCTTTTCAGTTATTCATATCCCCTCATGCTATCATTTCATTTTCTTGGCAGATTAATATTTCACTCATCCGTGCTCCATATTCATACCAGTCACTGGCACATAATGTGGCAGGAATTATTGGAAAGTACATTAGGAAATGACTCCATTTGGACTTTGATGTATTACCCGCAGTAAAGTTCAAATTCTGAATTGCTTCTTTCAGCTCTTTTTCCGTGCGGCATGACACTCGTTCTTTTGTAAATTACGCTCGCGTGTCGAGCGGGTCAGAACTGTGAAGCAGGGCAATGATTCAGAGGTGCTGACCTTTTGTCCGAACAGCCTCCATTTTGGCTTCCTAGAATCAAAATAGCGATCACTCTGATGGTGTGAATCTCTATCACAGATGGCAAAAGCACTCACATGGTGTCCTTTCGTAGAAGGTAAAGTGCTGCCTTGAGATACGAGTTTAATTGGTTCCTTGACCATATGTAACGCAAAACACTAGCTCCAATCATCTTTCCCCATTGAAATGAATGGAAATGTCAATAATCTGTTTCAGCCTCGCCCCAGAAAATGTAATGTTTTTTTTATACTTGATAAAACAATTATATCGAATTAATTTAAAAGTTGGTGCATCAAGATTAATTCTTTGTGATTGTCCGGCTCCTTCTGGTGTGTGCACCTTGACAGACATACGGATATACGGATATATATATATATAAACGAACAACTTTTTTTAAATTTTGAACAAGTAAGGACTAGAGAGTACAAATATCTGTTTTCGAATATAGGGAGTAAAAGTAAAATGTTATCACAAAAGTAAATACTCTCATTGAATACCTGAAAAATCCACTTAATTGCAGTAACAAAGTATTTGTACTTGGTTACTTCCCACCTCTGCCTGCTACTAACCTGGTGTACCTAATAAAGTGACTGGCGAGGTGAGTGTTGCAGGTGACTTGGCTTCACACGCCGTGGGGGAATTTCATTAAAGCAGAGTGGCTGTAGTTTATTATGCAATAGCATTAGCAATCCAAAACTATTCTGAAATGCAGTCAGATGTCACGCATCCCGTCGCGCCAGCAGCTGTGGTCACGCTAATGTTACGCTAGTGATGGGGGACTGCAAATTTCCGTGCCGATACTGAGACTTCAAAGGACATTTTTTGAAGTTCATGCAGTCTATCAAATTAAATGTATTTATATAGCGCATTTCATACATTAACATACAACACAAAATGCTTTGCCATTATCACATTTAAAAGACTCACCAGGTGCTATGTACTACTGTTAAAATCCAAACTATATCTGCTAGAAATAATTGACGTTTAGATTGACCAATGTCTAACATTTAGACTAACCTATACTTGACTTTTCGACGGACCTGAGTTAGGAAACCGTCCAATCGGTGGTACTGAGGGCAATCGGTGGCAGTCAGCCGCACTGATTGACATTTATACTGACCAGTGCCTGACATTACACTAACCAGTGCCTGTGTGCAACCTGCATGAGGTAACCGTCCTGTAATAAACGGCACATAGATAATGACTGCATGAGCACATTGGGGCAACTAATGACTGTAAGAGAGTTTCAACTGTACAGTCAGAGCCTAACTTGGAGGCCCAAAGTTTAGACACAAGTCACAGCGCAGTGAATAAATACACACACACAGAGGTTATGAAATCCCTAAAAAGAGGACGTAAACTGGGAAAAGAAGACATCTGTAGTCCTAACAATAATTTACTGTATTGTAAGTGAGTCATTTACTCTCCTGCTAAATTGACACATAAATCAGCCTGTATTTGGGATGTGGGAATATCCTGAGCTCCAGCGTTCCTCTAAATAAATGAAAGTGAGTCATTCTTTAGTTGTTGTTTTTTGACGTGCTGCCTTGCTAATCGGTCATTAGCAGCGACATAGATGTTAATGTAGACGGAGAGGATGCGTCTATGAAGCATATGGACGAACCCGTGAACAGATGGACCCACAACAGAAGCGAGAGTAGATATTTCTATATTATAGAAGATGCCACTGGATTCGTCTTTGCCCTTTACGTATTAGACCTTATGTAGCATGACGACTGTTCCTTGCAAGAATTGTCTTCCTTTCCTCGCCTATCGGGTCCGTTAAGAACAGCGACTCACTCGGGTGCCCGACGTCTATAATCAGATTTCACCTCCACGCTCCCTCGGTACAAATGTGACAAATGAAGGGGAACGTCTGTAATGGGTTTGCTGTGCCCCCCCCCGGCTGACTCCCTGTGTTAGTGTCCCGTTATCCAATGTCAATGACACAATGCAGACATTGTCATGAATCATTCCCGGCTGCATCACAAATCTCAAGTTGTGCTGTCACATGTGACCACGTACCACGTCGATTGTTACATGGAAATCAAACAATCAGTGGTGCTGAGGGTAATCAATGGCCATGCCAGTAATGATTGACATTTAGAGTGACCAATGCTTGGAAGTCACATGCTCCTTCACCAGACATGACCCGTGCATGACACCACGCTAGCCAGCAAGCCTCACATACCTTTCACCGTCCTATAAAACGCTTGTGTTTTGTTTTGTTTTTGTTTCCCCATCCCTAATCTTGAAGCCTCCCTCATCCGCACTCACATAAATCTCCCGCCGCCCGCCATTCTTTTGTGCTATCGCAACGGTGTCGCCTTGTATAGAATAAAAACATCATCATGGAGTGCCGTGATGAACGACTTCCATAAAAAGCGCCCGTCAGTTTGGAAGATGACGGGAGCTGCTATGTACTATGTCTAGGAGAAGTCGACCCCACAGCGTCTGTGTGGTGAATGATGGAGAAGGTATACAGAGTTCAGGATGGAACAAGAGTCTAGTGCCTATACATTTACACTTGTTTATTACAATTACAGTGGATACGGAAAGTATTCAGACCCCCTTGAATTTTTCACTCTTTTTTTTATATTGCAGCCATTTGCTGAAATGATGGAAGTTCATTTTTCCCCACATTAATGTACACACAGCACCCCATATTGACAGGGGGGGGGGGGAAAACGGAATTGTTGACATTTTTGCAGATTTATTAAAAAAGAAAAACTGAAATATCACACAGTATTCAGACCCTTTCCTCAGTATTTGGTAGAAGCACCCTTTTGAGCTAATACAGCCATGGGTCTTTTTGGGAATGATGCAACACATTTTCACACCTGGATTTGGGGATCATCTGCCATTCCTCCTTGCAGATCCTCTCCAGTTCTATCAGGTTGCATGCTGAACGTTGGTAGGCAGACATTTTCAGGTCTTTCCAGAGATGCTCAATTGGGTTTAAGTCAGGGCTCTGGCTTCGGCTCAGTCTGAGGTTCTGACCACTCTGGAGAATGTTTTCGTACGGGATATCCCTGTACTTGGCCGCATTCATCTTTCCTTTGATTTGATTGTCTCCCTGTCCCTGCAGCTGAAAATCACACCCACAGCATGATGCTGCCACCGCCATGCTTCACTGTTGGTAGTGTATTAGACAGGTGATGAACAGTGCCTGGTTTTCTCCACACATACCGCTTAGAATTAAGCCGTTTCTATCTTGGTCTCATCAGACGAGAGAATCTTATTTCTCGCTATCTTGGAGTCCTTCAGGTGTTTTTTTTAGCAAACTCCATGTGGGCTTTCATGTGTCTTGCACTGAGGAGAGGCTTCCATCGGGCCACTCTGCCATAAAGCCCCAACTGGTGGAGGGGCTTTATGACAGCGATGGTTGACTTTCTAGAACTTTCTCCCATCTCCCGACTGCATCTCTGGAGCTCAGCCACAGTGATCTTTGGGTTCTTCTTTACCTCCCTCACCAAGGCTCTTGGCCAGCTCTAGGAAGAGGTCTGGTCGTCCCAAACGTCTTCCATTTCAGGATTATGGAGGTCATTGTGCTCTTAGGAACCTTAACTGCAGCAGAATTTTTTTTTTAACCTTGGCCAGATGTGTGCCTTGCCACATTTCTGTCTCTGAGCTCTTCAGGCAGTTCCGTTGACCTCATGATTCTCATTTGGTCTGACATGCACGGTTCGCTGTAAGGTCTTATATAGACAGGTGTGTGGCTTTCCTAATCAAGTCCAATCAGTATAATCTAACACAGCTGGACTCCAATGAAGGTGTAGAACCATCTTAAGGATGATCAGAAGAAATGGACAGCACCCGAGTGTCACAGAAAAGGGTCTGAATACTTATAGATATTTCATCCATCCATACATCCATCAATTTTCTACCACTTATCCGAGGTCGGGTCGCGGGGGCAGTAGCTTTAGCAGGGACGCCCAGACTTCCCTCTCCCAAGCCACTTCATCCAGCTCTTCCGGGGGGATCCCGAGGCATTCCCAGGCCAGCTGAAAGACGTAGTCTCTCCAGCGTGTCCCCGGGGTCTCCTCCCGGTGGGACGTGCCCGGAGGCGTCCGGGAGGCATCCGAATCAGATGCCCCAGCCACTTCATCTGGCTCCTCTCGATGTGTGATACAGTGTTCCCTCGTTTTTCACGGTTAATGGGGACCAGAACCCCCCGCGAAAGGTGAAAAACCACGAAGTAGGATTTGCCCCCGCCCCCTCTCCCCTAGGAAATTTCGTGGATGTCTATGTGGGTACCAGAATGTTTAAAATATGTAAACAGTATTTACACTTTACATATTTGAGACAAAGATGACAACAGTACACGTATTTACTTAAATCTTTAATTATAAAACCTTATACAGTAATTAACATTGATTATACAGTAATTAACATTCATCAACATTGCCTTCTGAGAGAGGCGAAGACGCTTGTGTTGGTGTTTCACTTTTTTGCTGACCGTCATCATCTTCTTCTTCCTCTTGGGCGCCCCGGAGGAAGCTTTCGCAGGGGCGCAGCACTTCGGCGGAATTGTAAGGGCTTGCTTAACTAATCAATAAAATTATCACTTAAACAAAAAAAGTCATTGTGAACACGACAGCGTGGACGAGACTGGCGAGACACAACAAGGGAAGCTGCTGGGCGAGGCTGCGATGATGCGCAGCCAATCAGCTCACGGGATAAATCCACTCGTGCTCTCATTGGTCGATGTCGCGCCGGGAACCAATCACGCGCCTTGTATGAGTGCCCTTACAGTTCAGGCATGTACATGTCTCTTTGTTCGGCATGCAGGGAAACCTCCTCTCGCGCGCATCAACATGAAACAACGTGTCTTTCCGCAATATGGCTGCCGATATGGCTGTATTTTTTTTCTTTTTTTCCGAATTTTTTGGAAAAACCCGCAAAGCACTGAAGCCGCAAAACGTGAAGCGCGAAGTGGCGAGGGAATACTGTATTTCAGTTTTTCTTTTTTAATAAATCAGCAGAACTTTCAACAATTCCGTTTTTTTCTGTCAATATGGGGTGCTGTGTGTACATTAATGAGGGGAAAATGAACTTAAATGATTTTAACAAATTGGTGCAATATAACAAAGAGTAAAAAAAATTAAGGGCTCTGAAAACTTTCCGTACCCACCGTACATTTGTTGAACACAGTTTAATCTCGGAAATTCAAAGTAGGCTTTCAAATTAGGGTTTCTACCTTTGGTTTCATGCCAAGGTTAGACCTCCCATCCTTCCAAAAGTACTAATAGCCCATGTATTCTACTTTGCCATTGCAATTTCCTTGTATTCACTAACATGTATAACTGTGTGTAAATGCCAAAAGGGGAATTTAGTAAAGTGTTAGTGCGCATATTTGTTTGCCCATGTGTGAGGTTTCACATAACAACATACTGTGACAGATTGCCCATGAAATACAAAATAGGACTGCATTTTATTGTTCAGGCCCCGTGGTTAGGAAACTTTTATTCATCCAAGTATGCTACCTAATGCTAGTGATGGGCCTCATGTGAAGGTGCTTTGTTTGTGTTGAATAATTCAACAACTGAGGACAGTCATCGATGTGATATGGGTTGATGTTGTGATTACATGCTGTTGATGCTTTATGATCCTCCTCGTTTCAAGTGCCTTGCCGCCATCTTGTTGCATCTGTACGCACCAACAAACACCTTTTGTGCGGGGACGTCAATTCAATTCCTGGTTTTTCGCTGTTCACGGCAGAGCTCTGTCCGTATCGCTATTTCATTCATTCATTCATTCATTCATTTTCTGAGCCGCTTCTCCTCACTAGGGTCGCGGGCGTGCTGGAGCCAATCCCAGCTGTCATCGGGCAGGAGGCGGGGTACACCCTGAACTGGTTGCCAGCCAATCGCAGGGCACATAGGAACAAACAACCATTCGCACTCACAGTCATGCCTACGGGCAATTTAGAGTCTCCAATTCATGCATGTTTTTTGTGATGTGGGAGGAAACCGGAGTGCCCGGAGAAAACCCACGCAGGCACGGGGAGAACACGCAAACTCCACGCAGGCGTGGCCGGGGATTGAACCCGGGTCCTCAGAACTGTGAGGCTGACGCTCTAACCAGTCGGCCACCATCGCTATTTCACTTTAATTTAAAAAGTGTATACAGTGTACTGTATGTTTGTATTATCTTTTTTCATGTGCAGTATTTGTAAAAAGTGCCTCTCTCAATTTATTACTTAATGTTGTAATTTAGCCTCTACTCATAACAGCTTATTGATTGGCCAAACAATATAATGGCATCTCATAAGAACTCCCTCCTTGGCTCCTCAATGTATCAATTTTCTCGTTACACCGGGCTGGAAAATGCAAATGAGAAAATGAGTGTCGCTATTCATTCCAGTGTGGATATTTGCATAATTTGTCATTTCCATGTAGTGCTAATGGGATTTGAGTCTTTAAATTCGATTGATTTATATATTCAATTCTGCTTTTCGTGTTAACACGTAACATTAGTCTCTAAGTGTCGGCGTAGGAATACGGCAGACAAGATCTTCGACGAATCAGCAAGCCTCCTGGAGATCACAAACATGTAATTGTTTACATTTGAATATTGTTTTTAAATATTTTTAAAATTTTTAAATATTGTGAACAATATTTCTGGGAGCCCTTGCATATTATCCGTTTGTCGTCTTTATGCAATTTCTCTTCTTTCTCGCAAGGCACAAAATATAATGCCGTACCACTGTTCTGAGTAACTGTGAACAATTGTATGTTTGTGATCACCAGACGGCTCAGTGTTTAGTGCAAGTTTAACAGTAGCAGTTGCCTTTTTCTGAAGACCTTTTGCATTGCATTCCACGTTTTCGATGCAATTTCTATTTCTTTTCATTCTTTCTCCCTTTTTATCCTTTTTCTTTTTCAGTCTTTTTTTGTCTTTTTCTTTGTTGTTTATTCTTTTTATACCCTGTTCTCATTTATTCCATTTTCATTTTCTCTTTTTCCTTGTCTGCTTCTTTTTTATTCTCTTTCACTTTTGTCTTTTGGTCTTTTTTTCCCCTTTAATCATGTTTCCCTTTATTTTTTTTCCTTTCCTTTTTATTTTGCTTTTTAAAAATGTTTCCTTACTTTTTAAACTTTCTCTTCATTCTTTTTTTTTCTCTTTCGTACTGTGGTGGTAAATGAATCATGTTGGCAAGCGATTTCACTCGCGAACAATCAAATGTTCACCTTTGTTTATTTTTATGTCCTTCTAATGCGGACGTGATGTCTTTTCCTTTCAATCGTGCAAAGTCACAATTGATTCACGAGTATTTTCTGGCCGTGCTGTGCTCCCCCGACAAAGCAGCGCTGTTATGTTCAGATGTCCGGACAGGCCTGAGAGCTCATTATCGTCTCTTTTTTTTATTTTTATTTTTTTTGGGACGTCTCCACTGGAGGCAACAGATGACGAGTGGGGGGAAGCGACGGGTGAAGATTTCCAGTGGCCACAGTTTTTCCTTCGCAGTCTTTTGTCCTGCCGTCACCCTGCGAGAGGACTACTCTTTTCGTTGACTCCGGCCTTGACACGCGTGCCAAACATCGTCACGCTTGACAAATGCAGCAGCGGCTGCCGTTGTTGAACCTCAACGCCATTCTTAGCCGTGGAAATGTGGAAAAAAAAGACATCTGGTAGCAAATTGTGCCGAATGGAACATAAGGCTGTTATCGTATTCAATTCAGTTGAAAATGTAAAATGACATTATTGATTTTAATGTTGCGGCACGGTGAACGACTGGTTAGAGCGTCAGCCTCACAGTTCTGAGGACCCGGGTTCAATCCCCGGCCCCGCCTGTGTGGAGTTTGCATGTTCTCCCCGTGTCTGCGTGGGTTTTCTCCGGGCACTCCGGTTTCCTCCCACATCCCAAAAACATGCATGGTAGGTTAATTGACAACTCTAAATTGCCCGTAGGTGTGAATGTGAGTGCGAATGGTTGTTTGTTGTGTGTGCCCTGCGATTGGCTGGCAACCAGTTCAGGGTGTACCCCGCCTCCTGCCCGATGATAGTTGGGATGGGCTCCAGCACGCCCGCGGCCCTGGTGAGGAGAAGCGGCTCAGAAAATGGATGGATGGATGGATTTTAATGTTGAATAACAGCTTTTGTTTTTTCATGATAGACACAGTTCACAGACTATCGAGTCAGTATGGAACTGGTGTCTTTGATCCTCTTTTCTGGACAAATCCAATATCTCAAAACCGCAAAGTGTTGGGCCTGAGAAAAACAATAGCACACCTGTCCTGTGGGAGATGCACGGATTTATCTTCAAATTACCATGATATGATATTGGCAAATTCTGTCGTAGGAGTTTAAGTGGGCACTTTGTAATTCACCCAAAATGACAGCTTCAAACAATAATGGGCAGCTTTCTGTTGGTTGCTGGTGGGTTCTTGAGACTTTTTTTGTGTTTGTTTCCTGTTATTCAGACTGACAAAAATAATAGCACACCTGTAGTGAAGGAGCTGCACATATTTATATTCAATATACGGTGTTATAATTAGGGTGAATTCTATAGTAAGAGTTTGTACAAACGTCTGACGGATTGTGTTAGAGGACAGGCCTTTTCACTGAGTTTGAACTCACTGCCAGTGCAGAATCAGTCCGGGAGCGTCGCTGTTGCCAGATGAGTTAAGCGGACCCCCGCCTCCCACTTGACATTCCTGCCGATACGCTCCACCTGTGTGTCTGTGTGCTGTTAGCGAGTCCATCGATCACACAGTTGAAAAAGACCTGTGTCAATATCCAAACAACGTCTTCGGTCTTTGTTTTTTTTTTCTCTGTAACAGGAACTCAAGTGTTAAAACGATGGCAGTCCAGCGGGGCATGTCGTTGTGTCAAACATTGAGCCAAATGAAAGACTTAAGTCTCCTTGCATCTGCGCTACAATGAGACTGCCTCACAAAAAAAAAAACGCATGGACGGGACTGGATTTGTCATGCTTGGTGGCTACTGTTAGCGTCACTGACATTAATACCCATGCAGCCACATAGCCGTGTTGTCGTACTGATATATGCAAATATAATCTTTTGTCTCTGAACTAATTAAAACAAGTTGCCTGATTATCTCTGTTCTCCTCAAAGCAGATGGGTCTTCGTCAGGCTAATGAGGTGGGCGGGGCTGGCTGGCAGATCCTCTGACAGGCATGATAAAACACCGCTTTGGCACATAAACAGATCTTTATACAATGCGTTTGAGTGTCTGAATTTACGTGTTTGCGGAGTCCCACTTGACTCTTTTGATAATTGAGATTATTAGGGGGGGGGGGGCGTGGTTGGGCCTAATGGGAGCTAACTAAAAGCTTTTAAGTGATTCAAATGTGTCCTTTTGTACATTCCCTTGAATAAACATCTCACCTCAAAATAAATGGAAAAAAAGTAACAGGAAACAACACTAGTTAGCTCTAATTATCTTTATTGTAGCCACGTTTCCACCAGCAGGTAAAGTTAGTTGCTTGAGTTAAAAAAAATATTTTTTTTAATAAAAAAATGTCTCACGCTAAATAGACACATCCAAATACTGCAAACTAAACAAAACAAACGTTACAGTATTTAACCGTGTTTTAACAAATTGCCGGGTGCAACATCCACAGGAATACGCAAAAGCCTCACCTCCCCCCAAAAAATAGCAGGTGATGCAGAAAGGGAGCTAAATTCTAATACATATTTTACTGCCTTGCCTCAAATAGTGGCCTCCGCTCATCCAATAAATTCTCAATAAATTGCCCACTGATTCATCCACTTAAACAAATTAAAGTCTCACCTCAAATCGATGCAATGCTATTTTTTTGCTCGAGTAAAAAATCAGGTCATACCACGAGGTTGCTGTAATTACCTTAAATAATCAATACTAAACATGATAAATGTGTCGACAAATCCCCAGGAGCATCATTTTGTTTGTGTCTCCCCTTTTCCGCTCAGGAAAGAATACAGCTTTAACAGGTGGCACCAGAAAGTAGCTTTAATTACCTTTACAAAATACTAGGGAGAATACGTCACTGTATTCGACCCTTGTTTCAACAAAATTACTTACCTCACAAAGATGCCTCCTATTTCTGCCCAGATTAAAAAAAACAACAACAGGTGATGCTATTAAGTAGCTGTAACTATCTTTACTCAATGCTAAACCAGACAAAAGTTACTCTACTTCACCAGCTGAATCATCCACTTGAAAAAATAAAACGCCTCACCTCAAACAAACTTTTCCGCTAGCTGCTTGAGCTACGTCGATAGCATGACATCATAGCACCAGAACAGTGTACACGACTAAAAAAAAACCACAACCGTTACTTGCCTCGCTTCATTCAGTCTTACACAAACAGTTGATGAAATGAAGACTTCCTCAAATAAATTCCAGGTACTCGCTGCAGTTGAGTACTGACACCAACCTGTCTTTTCTCACAGGTGTTCACCCGCTACGGCAAGTGCTACATGTTCAACGCGGCCGAGGAGGGCAAATCTCTGCGCACCACCATGAAAGGCGGCACGGGGAACGGGTTGGAGATCATGTTGGACATCCAGCAAGATGAATACCTGCCAGTGTGGGGCGACACAGGTGGGTCTCGCTTAGTACTTAGGACTACAAGCTGCAAATACTAAGCAGGTTTTTCTGTCGATGGGATTGGTCGTCTCTCTGCTCGTGAGCCTCGGGGGGGAGGGGGGGGGGCAGGGATGTTTTTGCGTTCACGCGATTTAATTTCATCTATAAT
Organism: Phycodurus eques; assembly: GCF_024500275.1. Lineage (NCBI taxonomy): Eukaryota > Metazoa > Chordata > Actinopteri > Syngnathiformes > Syngnathidae > Phycodurus > Phycodurus eques. The sequence goes on from NC_084540.1 coordinate 15,767,020, forward strand.
TAACGCAGCGGTGACTCACGGTTCTCGGGAAAGGGAACGCATCGGGACACAGTCTCATTTCACAGATATTAAAGGATTTAATGGGTGCTATATGGTGTTTTTAAACACAATGATGAATGGGCACTAATAAAGCAATTAAAAAAAAGTTGGAATTTATAACCCCAATAAAACTACAAATGTTCACACCTGGAAACAATCAAATGAATATTTTATTGCTTCCTTTGATGTCAAAATATCAAAGGACAGATAGATGAATAACCCCCTCATAAAACAATAGTGTTGGAATTTATAACACTAATAAAACAATAATCACGCAATCAAAAAACTTTATTTAACCAGAAAATCAAAACCATTGAGACCTTTTTTATTTTACTTTTTCAAGGATGATCTGGCCAAGGAAAACAAAACAAAAAAGCACCCGCCTGCTAACAATGAACTGATTTTACTGCATTCTGTTGTCAAAAGATAGAAGGACCGAATGGAAAAACAAGCCCCAACAATAGTAGATCAGAATGTACTGTTTAACCACAATAAAACTTCACAGCTGGTAACAATAAATTGTTGTACCTTTGTGTTGCTTCCTTGTGGCAAAATATCAAAGGGCTGATAGATGAATACAAAAAAAAATGATATCTGGTTGTAATTTATCGACAAAACAATAAAAGAAATGTAATCATGGAAACAATAAAGTAATGTATGTCGGGAGCGTATCACCTCCCGGTGTCAAAAAGTTAAATGAAAGAATGATTAATAACCCATCATAACACACGAAAAATGTCAGATTGGAAATTATAACATCAATAGAACAGTAAAAATGCATCCACGTAAGAAATAAAAGCATGTAGGTTACACGTTCTATTGCTTTACCTACCGTTTGAAGTGGCATCAAGGACACAACAAATGGAATTGCATGCTTGAAAACAATAGCACTGGATTTTATAACACAAGACAGAATGATTCACGACACAAATAGGTCAGACTGGAATTTACAACGTCAATAAAACACTTAAGAATGCACAAAATGCACTTTGTTGATTACAAAGTATCTTTGAGCTGACATCGAAGACATAATAAGCCGTCAGAACACAAACTGGAATGAATGTGGATTCACTGCACCCAAACTGTGTTTTGTGCTCTCTCCGACTCTTCCTTTCTTTACTTGTCGTGTGTGTTCTCACATATTGTTGTTGTTATTGCTACCTGGACCAGCGCTGGGCCTGAGGACTCAGTATATGCTTTGCACTTCACCATGTCACACACTGAAAAACATGTTTGATTACGGGGGAATGAGGAATGAGTGGCTGAAGTTTCCCGTTGCCTGGAAACTAGACGTTATTTAAAGGACATGCTCCCTGTTGTTCCGCAAGCGTCTATGTGAGTCCCCGTAAGGTCTTCAAACTTCTCACCGGCAGGCAAAATAATCAATAGCTAATAGTTTTAGAGGAGAGCAAGCTCTCAAACACAAACGCTGACTTGAAACCCTACTCTGAGACCCTCACTGAGACTTGAAGCCAAAATTTAAATCCTAACCCTACTTTGAAACGCTAACCCAGACTTGCTAACACTAGCTTGCACCCCTAATTTAAACCCTAACCCTTGTGTGAAACCATAGCCAAGAGTGGAAGCCTTTACCCTGGCTTAAAATCATAGTGGGAAACCCTAAGCCCTGATTGAATCTCTTAACTTGAATCCCTCACACTGACTTCAAACTCAAATTTAGGATCCTGACACTGGCTTAAAAATTAAACTTGAAACCCTAACGCAGGTTTGAAAAAGTAACTGAAAACACTAATCCTGGCTTGAATCTCTAATTTGAAATCCTTACTTTTCAACCCTAACCATGTCTTGAAACCCTAATTTTAAACTGTAACCCAGGTTTCAAAAGTAACTGGAAATCCTAACCCTTACTTGAAACCCTAACTTGAAACCATAAGTGAGACTTCAAACCCTAATTTGAGACCCAGATTTGAAACTTTGCCCGGTCTTGAAAGCCTAAATTAAACCCTTACCCTGATTTGAAACCCTAACCCTGTCTTGAAACCCTATGTTTTCAACCCTGTTCCAGCCTTTGCACCTAGACTTGAAACTGAAACTCTAAACCTTTTTTAAAACCCTAAAACTGGCTTGAAACACTCACTTGAAACCCTAAGCCTTGTTTGAAACCCTAGACCAGACTTGAAATCCAAAGCCCTGACTCTAAATTGAACATGAGACCTTAACCCAGGCTTGAAACCATTATTTTAAACACTAACTCAGACTTGACACCCTTACCCAGAATTGAAAGCTTGACCCTGTCTTGAAACCCTAGCTCAGACTTCAAACCCTAATTTGAAACTTCATCCTGGCGTGAAACCCTAATTTAAAGGTCTGACCCCAATATGAAGCGTTAATTTGAGCGGCTAACCCTTTTTTGCAACCCTAACCCGAGTTTGAAATCCTGACTCTGGCTTGAAACCCTAATTTCAGGGTTTGGGTTAGATCCAGAATTTCAGGCTTTACCTGAAAAGGCAGATCGAGTAGGCACGGGCACTGGATTTTAACCTTTTAAGACTGCTATTTTTATATAAAAGAAGAGATTTGCCATAGAAGAACATCTAAAAGAACCATTTGTCTTCCCAAGTGTCATAGATTCAACCGTAGCCAAGGTTTGAAACCTTTATATCATCCAATCCGGAATGTACTGAATGAGAATAACGGAGCTACTTTTTATCCCTGAATAAGTCGAATGAGTCGCTTCACGTCTTAGTATGGTTAAGGTTGTCATGACGACCGTTCGTGTCTTTCCAAGGTTTCCAAACAGAGTCGGTCCAAACGCGAACACAAATGGTTCATTTCCAGCTGATGACTTCCGATTACTTCCCAGACACCATTTTGGCGCCACAGTTTGTCACGTCCATCATCCTGGCAGTCGTCGGGTTTCCCCACGCCCTCGAACGCCCCCAAAAATGCTAAATGCCACAATAACTCTCAAACACTCTTATCATCAGGGAGCGGATCGTAGTTTGTAATTGCAACTAATGAAAGGGATTTCCCAGGAAAGCGATTACTCCATGCTCGCCCTCGTCTATTTTTAGTCTGCTTGTCAAGCTCAGAGCAACAATAGAAATAATTAATAAGCAAACAAGGGTATGCTGTGTTGCATTGTTGAAGACTTCCTCTCCTTTAAAAAAAAACAAAATACAAAACCAAAAGCATTTTTACCGCTCGGTTTGGTTTGAGTTCCATGTCCAAGATTCTTTAAAAACAAGAAAACGCAAACTGTCGAGCAGCGGGTGGAGCTGTTACGGCAATAAAGATGTCAGAACCAATCAGAGGCCAGAAGAAAGTCAGTTCTTGACAAGGCCTTGACAATAATGACAAATGCTTGTCTCGAAACCCTAATTTAAAACGTTAATTTGAAAACTTAAGGAAGCGTTGAAACCTTGACCCTGTCTTTTTTTCTAATATTACATTTGAATACAATGTCAACGGTTATTTAAAACCCTACTTTCTAACCCTAACTGTTTAAAACTCTAATTTGAAGACTAACAACAATTCACAGTCACATTCACACCTATGGGGAATTTAGAGTCTTCAATCAACCTACCATGCATGTTTTTGGGAAGTGGGAGGAAACAGGAGTGCCCGGAGAAAACCCACGCAGGCACGGGGAGAACATGCAAACTCTACGCAGGCGGGGCTGGGTATTTGAACCCCGGTCCTCAGAACTGTAAGGCGGATGTGCTAACCAGTCGCCCACTGTGCCTGTCCTGAAATCCTTCAAAACCCTAACCCTTGTCTGAATCCTTAAAACAGGCTTGAAACTATAATTTCAAACCCGGAATCTGGCTTGAAACCGTAATTGTAACTCCAACTCAGACTTGAATTCCAACTTTTACACCGTACTTCTTGCTTCAAACCCTAATTTGAAATCCTAGCCCAGGCTTGAACCCTTGTTTAAAACCCTAACTCTTGTTTGTATTCCTAAAAAAAGGCTTGAAACTGTAACTTCAAACTCTAACCCTGTCGTCAAACCCTAATTTTAAACCCTAATAAAGGTTTGAAACTGGAACTTGAAACTTTAAGGCAGGCTTGAAGCGTTAATGTTTAACCCTAATTCTGTCTTGAAACCTTAACCAGGTTTGAAAAAGAAACTGAAACCATAACCCTGTCTTGAAACCCTCATTCGAATCCCCAACCTTTACTTGAAACCCTGAAAAAATCTTCAAACTTAACTCAACTATAAGTTGAAACCCTAATTCGAAACCCCAAGCCAGTCATCAAACCCTTGTTTAAAACCCTAACCCAGGCTTTTAATCCTAACCACTGGTTTGTAACACTAATGTGAAACCCTTACCCTGGCCTGAAACCCACATTTAAAACCCTAACTTGGAGCCCTTTGAAATCGGACCAAGTAGGGTATTCCCCATTTCGCAACCAATTTGAACGCAGCATAATCAGTGTAGTATCAATGTGTGTAAAGCCCATGAACAGAACAAAAACAAGGTGAGCTTTAAAATAATGAAAACACTTGATGAATGAAGCTAAGGGTCGTTATTAAAATGGTGCGTGTGTGCGTGTGCGTGTGTGTGTGTTATATTCACAGCCGCAGCAAATTCATCGAAACGGATCTCAACAACTCTGATTTTGAAGGTTGTCAGACACAAAATGTGTCGCATCGTTGTAACCCTTTAAGCAACAGATGTTTTAACACAAACGGGGCAGCGACACATGTAGACAGATAAAAGAATCATACTCACAGGCATGTATTTATCCCTCTCCAAGAACAACTCATATTACTGCAGCCTCTTGAGGAGTTGTGACCGTCTCCATCAATAGGTGGCCAAGGCACGTATATCAGAAGGAGCAGCACAATGTAAATTGAATTGAAGCAAAACAAATGTCTCAAAAACTGTTAACATTTAATTACATTCTATTTATATGTTTAACTAGTGGGTTAGGCACCCCCCGGGCGCCTTAGCCCTCTCGTTCCTGCGGAAAGCCCAATGCTCCAAACCTTATGAATAGTTCACATGCAATAATATTGTACACATCAAACAGTTCAAGGTTTTATTGCAATGCTTCATGATAGACAATATTTTTTGTCCTCTTATTCTCTGCCAGTATACACAAATCATTAGATCTGCCAACCCTTGAGCAACCAACATAAAACTGACCACCAGAGAAACACGGAGAACACAATTTCAATCCAGCAACTTTTAGAGAGTGACCTTGTAACTTGTTGATACTCATTGCAAAACAAATCGATATTGGAAACTGAAGCCTTCTGCATTGAACTGGTAAATCATTATAAAATGGTATTCGGGGTAGAAATGCTGTCTCACCTTGAGAAGGACCTGTGATTTTAATAGCTTCAAGCATGTTAGGCAACATCTATGTACTTAAAGCTCAGACCTTGTGTGTCCGTTTTCAGGGACCTTTTTGGAGCGCGAACGTTTTCTTGTACATTTTTGAGCGTTCCTGCACGCTTTTGCACGTTTTTGCTCGTTCCTGCACGTTTTGCCATAAGCCTCCACTTGAGGCCTCGTTATACTCCCGCGCTCGCGCGGCCGACAACGCCCGCATTGCATCACGTGACCGACGAATTGGCCCGGGCGGCTCCGTCTGCGTCGCTTGATGCGCACACGGCAAAAATTGTTGCTGCGCGTAGAATGCCGTGGAGATCATCTCTCATGATTGGTCCGTTTTAGTCACATGCTGCGAGGATGTAATCAGCGTTCCTCCCGGTTCCACAAAGGCAAACTGCGTGCGGGATAGCCGCAGTGACGTCAGCGCGGTCGCCGTCCACGCGAGTATAAAGAAGCCTTTATCGTACATGTTTCTGTATGTTTTTACATATCCTTGGTCACTACTGATTTTGAAGGGCATCAGATCGATACTTTCTTTTCTTTTCAGCTATTTCCGAGTGTTTTTCCCCTTTCCCTGCTGGCCGGCGAAGACAGACGCACTGCGTTTATTGCGTCCGAGCTGTCGTCATGGCAATGCCAGCAGGTTGTCGAATGTGTGCTGATAGTTTAATGGAGGAAGGCGGACAGTTGATTTTTTTTAGTTTTTTTTTTTCCCCCTCCCATTTCTTTTTAACCTGTCCTTTTCAGCTGTTTATTGAAAACGCAGCCAGACAGAAAAGGGTTTTAGGGCATAGACCGAGGGACAGAATGGACAAGGGGAATAGGGGTGCAAACGACAGCAGAACAATAGTCAAAAGGTCTCGATATTTGACTACAAGTAACGTTATAACGTCCAATTGTGTTCTTATTTTTGGACGGGGGGGACACCCAGTGAGGACGTGCGACAACTCAGGGCAGGGCAGGATAGGATGTGGGGAAATGAGCAAGGCAGTGCTACTGATGAGTGGTGCGGTGGGATGCTTTTGTCGTGTTTAAACACCTGTAAGAACCTGTGAGTTGATATCATCATACAACCTGTGTTGTGATTTGTTCTCCCGGCATAAGCAATTCAGGCCGATCGCGTGACTATGGAACTTATTAATGACTGAACACCATATCGCATGCGTGTTAGTCAACTGGTCTACCGAGTTGCTGTGCCGGCACATCGAGGAAGGAAGGGTGGACCTGGCCCCCTCCACCAGCAAGGGGAGGCCAAGCCAGTAAGCCCGTCCTGTGGCAGACCCGGCCAGGGGGACTCCACCCACCCCCCGAGGACCCAGGGCGGTCCCCCAGCCTAACCGAACCGTCCCCCCCCGTGGGCCAACAACCAAAAGGGGGTCGCAGGCCAGGGTTGATTACATGTCTCCGAGGAACACGAGTGCATGTGCATGTGACTGTGTTGTTATCGATTTCTACATGGAAACATTTGCTCACGCGCTCTTTTACCGTAAATGGCGTTTTGCGTGTGCGCGCGCATGCGTGTGTGTTTGTTTTGAAGCTCTTTCAACAAACGTCCTTCACAACCAGTTTTTCATCAAGGTGGACATGTTTTGGCGAGAAAAAAAAAAATGCCTCGTTTCCCAGCTCCATTTTATACTACAGTTGAACAACAAAAAATTGAAAACAATTACCGGTCGATTTTATCTTTTTACTCATCAGTTGTGTCCCTCACTGATTATGTACAAATGGGTTCACAAAGAAGCCAGATCAATAGCTTTATCTGACCTCCATGTTGTAGTACCACTCAAAACAAATCAATTTGATGTTTTTCCCCATCTCAAATCAATGCATTTTATCAGAACGTCAGATTGTACGACGACTGCACATCTCTAAACTAAACGATTGGATGTTTCTCTCCATTGTATGAGGTCCTGATTGTGAACAAAGGGGCTCACAGAGGATCTAGGCCAATGCTTTTCATTAGCGGTCATTGGCGGTTCCTGGCATGTGTGGCCGCACAGAGTGGCATTGCCTTTACGTTCCTCACCCATCCCCACCCTACCATGAAAACCAACAATGTGGTCGCTAAACAGGATACTGATCTTACTCACGGTACGCACAAAATGACAACGCAAACAGTATTTCACAAAATGTCACTAGGCATGCAGCTTCAGCTCCTGCTCTAGCGTTGGGGACGTTGACGCTACTACTCAAACTGCTCAAAACAAAACCTCAAAAGGGGAAAATGGTTCTCCCCATTTGTCTCATTTACTGATTGTGAACAAATAACATTTGTATTCGTTGCAGAGGACACAGCGTTTGAGGCAGGGGTCAGAGTCCAGATTCACAGCCAGGCCGAGCCCCCCTTTGTGCACGAGCTGGGCTTCGGCGTAGCACCCGGCTTCCAGACCTTCGTGGCAACGCAGGAACAGAGGGTGAGTTTCTGTTGTTGCGGGCCCTCTTTTACATGAAGATGCCCAACGAAATTTAGAGCGCGATCGATATTGGATTTTTTTTTAACAATACATTAGCAAACATTGATATACACAGGATATATACACTGTACATGTTCGCAAATCCTTATAATACCCAAAATACGTTTCAAGGCAAAGAAGAAGAACACTACTGAATTAAAATGAGAAACTTTAATTAGTAACACTGGCAACATAAGGACTGTAAACTGTATACGAGTCTTTTATTCGATAATGGTGGACATGGGAATTAACAGTTGCATTTGTGTACCTCACAAAAGTAATTAAGAGAACTTTAAAATGCTGAATATGAGTCTTCTATTGGTTAATGGTGGACATGGGAAGTAAAAGTTGCAAAAGCAACTTGCGCGACTTTAAAACACTGTTAACGCATTCTCAGAAACTGGAGTTTCTTCCCTTTCAGCAAGAACCGCAGAGCAAGAATAAATAAATAAATAAAATACATACAGCAGGACGGCAAAAAGTGGCAAAGTAAACACAAGTCTTCTAACGGTGTCCTGACCGAGAATCAAACCCACACCACAGTCCTCTGCTTCAAATTGAGGTAGCACTAACTGCTGGGCTAACTTTGTTTGAACCTCATCTACGAAAGACTTGCCTGAGAATCAAATGTGGCCTTTTAGCACAAAGGTTTGCCCACCCCTGATTTGAACAACTGTCTGCCATTTTGACTTCAATGCTGACTTTTAGTCGTTTTCTTCCAGATTTTGTTGTAAACCTGATCGCTCCGTCCTTGTCCGAGCGGCGTAATCGTATTTCCATCGAAAAAGACGTGACAAGTCAGATTTGACCTCCAAAAGGTTACGTCGGCGAAAACTGCCTTCCGCCTCTAAAGTTATCAAAAATGCCTTTTGAGTCAGACTGGTGCAAGAAACATTTTTCATTGCATCAATGCCTTTTGAATTTATGTTACGACAAAAACACGGCCACGTGCATGTCGTACAAAAAGCATTAGCTTAGCATACTAGCATTGACGAACAGGCCTCCAGGGTGATTGTCTGCGCTCATCCGTCAGCCTCTTTTTTCTGAGTGGCAGGTCGTAAGTGGCGTCGAGGCGAGCACGCACGCTCTGGGGGAGAAGAAAAGCAGTAAATTTAGATCCTCTCATTAATTAATACAGAGTGCAAACATCATCAAGTTGTCTGCCGAGACCGTTCTGCTCCTCCTGAAACACGTTCAAGCATAATAACCATTACGCGCTTTGTACAGAACGTTCAATTTGATTGAACATTAGGTTTGAAAATGGTACAACTCAGTTGTATAGTGCATTAAATAGGGTGTAAATATGGCAGATTACAGTTACAAAGAACATGCAATGTAAGTACAGTCCATTAGACATGTATGGACCATTAAATGCAATGTAAATATTAGCATTGTGTAGTGCATTAAATACGATGTAAATGGATACAGTAGGCCTCCATATTCGATGTAAATATGGTACATTAGATTTGTATAGACCGTTAACTATGATGTAAATATTAGTTGTATAGAACACTAAATATCATGGAAATATGGCAGTTAGAGTTGTGTAGAGCATTAAGTATGATGGCAATATGGTACATTAGTTGTATATTTCTGAACAAGTAATCATCATCATAACATAATGTAGAAAACATTAAATATGATGGACATTTCTGAACAGGAGCTCATCATAACTTGGGATTTATTGTATAAAACATTAAATATGGTGTTAATTGGTATGTTAGTCTTGTATTGAACATTAATAGCAAATAGCAAGATGCTAAATTGAATGATCACTCACTCTTAACAGATTGCGCAAGCTGTTGACAACATGTATAAATGTTTTGGACACCGCCGTATTTAAGAGGGTTTTGTGCTTTAGGTAGCACTGGTGGTTTTCATCACGCAACATTTGGTAGAGCACCGCGAGCGCTAAATGAAATTTGAAGTGATTGAATTGAAAGTGTCAGTGGAAGAGGCAAACAAGCAAATTACTGAGTTACAGAAAATAAATTCAGTGAACCCCCCACGGATTCACCTATTTGCAATTTTTTTTTTAATTCCAAAATGTTTTTTTTTCCATTTTATTAGGTTTTTCTCCCTCTTTTATTTTTTTATATATTTTTTAATGCCAGCCCCAATTGTCCCAAAGCACTGAAATGACTCAGACCCACAGTTGAAAGATTTTTTGTAGATGATATGGCATAACTCCTTCTTGTGACTGGCTCCAAGTCAGCGATTAGATTATTCTGAAGCTCCAAAATTGTATTGTTGGCTAGACGATATGTCAAAATAATTGTTTTAAAAAAAAGGTTTACGCTAACGGAAAAGGTATCCCTGCCGCCTCTTATTTTGCCTGAACTACGCTGGCACAGCTTTGCATGCTGGTTTGCACTTGCCTTCCAAACGTGCTATTTAAAGATGCAAAATCTGCCAAATATGATCAATCACACTGCACGTGCGAAATTAATCTACAGTATTTGTATATACTGCTCCCAGAATGCGTAATATGAGCTGTGGGGCATTTTACGTGTTTAGCAGATGCAGTCCTGTTGCGCCCAGTTAGTAGATCAGCTTTCACATCCTCCTTATAAAGCCACACACATTCAAAGTCACAGATAGTACAGTGTATAACGTGAGGATGGCGACCATGAGTGGAAAAATTAATACTTGCACCTCATATGCATATTTTGTATTATTATGTATAACGCTTTAAAATATATAACATAAAATAAATAAATGTTTGCTCCATTGGTGATTTTCGTCTGTCGTGGGTGTTCTACAATGTAATCCCCATGATAAACAAGGGACTACTGTAAATCTAATACGTTAGAGGGGCCTACATAGTATATTGATTGTGGTGTAAGAAATGCTGCATTAGAGTAGTATAGTGCATTAAATATGAGTATTTATTTCTATAGACCCTAAATGTGAATTGGGGCACTTGTAGCTACCGTGTCAATAAAGCCTCAAAGGCCCTCGGACTTGTCTTTCTATTTCACATTGCCTTCACTTTGATTGAGTTGTACCTGCACTGTGAAGCTCAAGTGCATGATGCTAAAACAAAACAGCCTTTCTCAACCATTTCCCGAATGAACTGTAAAGCCTCCTTTAAGATCCCCCCATCCACTCTACGAAGTCCCCCCGCCTCAGCACCGGAGTGAAATATTGATGAAGACAACGGCGAGCGGCGCCAAGGCTTTTGCCGCTTATTAGACGGACTGCGATCGGCTCACAGGCCATTACGCCGAATTAATCAGATGGCGAATTAGCCACAATTCGCTTTAATTGGGCCCAAAGAGAAGATTATTTTAGTGACGGAGCTGATCGGAAAGGTTAAGGATTGCTGAGCAGGAACTTTCACAGAAGCGTTAATTGCATTGAGGATGTCAGCATTAATTTCTCTTAGCAGACAGAGTACATAAACAAGGAGGACCACGGCATTGTGGAGCTGCCACGTCTTAGTCGCAGCTTTTTTTTTTTTTTTTGGGGAATGATTTTGAAACAACCTTAACGGCATATACTGTATTATGTTTGTCACGTGAAACTGAAAACTATAAGTGACATAGCTCCCACACAACATTGCAACTACATCAGGTTGAATTCTTTTTTCGAACGATATTAAAGAATATTTCCATTACACTACAGTTTATGTCCAGTGAAATTGGAACGTGTCAGTGGCGTAGCTCTCAGGAGCGCACACAACATTGTGGAGTAGACACGTCAGAGTCGCAGCATTTTGGAATAATATTAAACAATGTTAGCGGTATACTACAATTTATGTCACGCGTGGCATAGTTCCCAGGAAGCTAAACAATGATGCGCACAACATTGTGGAGTGACCACATATCAGATGTAACTCTTTTTTTTCTGGTAATATTTCACAATTTAATTCCTGTACTACAGTTCATGTGAAGAGAATTGGAAAGCTTGAGTGTAATAGCGCCCCCGGAATGTAAACATGGATGCACACAACATTGTGGAGCGACCACAAGTCAAAGTTACTGCTTTATTGGAATAATATTAAACTATGATACCTTTATATTACAATTTAATTCAAGTAAAACTGGAAATCATAAGGGGCGTATCTTCCTGGAACGTAAATGTGGACACACACAAAATTGTGGCGCGACCATACAGTATGTATCGGAATCAACACTTTTCTGGAGTATATTTTAATTTCGTTCAAATTAACTGGAAACCATGCGACGAAACTTCCCGCAGTTTTAACATACTGTCAACACACAACATTGCAAAGGGACCTCATGTCAGAGTGACCACTTTTTGGGAACAATATGAAAATAATGTTCCCAGTATATTCAGATTTTTGTTAGGAGACATTAGAAACCGTAAGTAGCATAGCTTCCCCGGAATATAAGCACGGACGTACGCAACATTGACGAGCGACGACGTCAGAGTCTACTGGAACGCTAATTGCTGTCTCCACATTAACGTAAGATTGTCTTGAATCCGGCAAATGGAAGTCCTATACAACACACACTTGAAATCATCTGAGTCGTTGTTCATGTGCTGCCGTTTTGGTTAGCGACGAATGGGCTCAGCGGCAGTTAACTCTTTAATACTCGTTCGGGTGAGTTAAGGGTTGAGGATTGCCGAGGAGCACGTTAAAATGGCTTCGGGGGATGTCAGCATTTATTTCTCACGCTGGCTGCTTCCTTATCGTCCGTAACAGCCTTGCGCAGCAATCGGCAACATTCCGCGCACATGGCTGCTTTTTCAGCGTAATGTTGGAACGGCTTTCCCCTTGTCTGGACTGATAGCACAGAGCAGAAGCTCTTTTAAATCCAAGCCAGCAGCGCCCACTTTCACCTGCCAGAAAATGTAGTTGCTGCTCCCCCATGCGGGACGAATTTCCGTAACAACCGAAGGAATCTGGGAAAGAGAGGCTGCCTTGTTCGACCCTTGTTCTTGTTGTTCTTGGGATCGCAGCGTGTTGGAGTGTTGCCCCCTTTGTCGGACCCGGAGGAGCTATTTGGTCAAGTGTCTGTCCAACTGTGGAACTGTTTGCCTCAGCCAATGACCGATGTTTAATACCTCAAACATGTTTTTAATGAGGCGGCATGGTGGATGTCTGGATAGCACATCTGGGTCTCAGTTCTGAGGACCCAGGGGTTTGAATCCAGCTTCGCCTCTGTGGACTTTGCATATTCTCCCCGTGCCTGCGTGGGATTTCTCCGGGTACTCTCGTTTCCTCCTACTTCCCAAAAACATGCATGGTAGGTTGATTGAACATTCAAAAAATTGCCCATCGGTGTGATTGTGAGTGCGATTGGTTGTTTGCTTAAATATACCCTGTGATTGGCTGGCGAGTGAGGGTAAGTGGTATGGAAAATGGATGGATGGATGTTTTTCATGAGTACTGCTTTAGGCGATAAGTTTAAGCATTTTTCCAGGTAGCTTAGCGTGATTTACACGCCTGTGGAAAAGAGCATTTTGTCTTAAACAGTTTTGTTTGAATTTCAGGTTGTACAACCGTCATTCAATTTCCAAGGGTCAACTGCAGATAATATTTGTTATCTGCTTCCCTTGTAGCTCACATTTTTGCCTCCCCCCTGGGGCGAGTGCGAGTCTAAGGCTCTGGAGTCGGGCTTCTTCCAAGTGTACAGCGTGACTGCCTGCCGGATCGACTGTGAGACACGATACATCGTGGAGAATTGCAATTGCAGGATGGTGCACATGCCTGGTAGGCCTCCTCTCCACAAAATAACTGAACGCACTACACAAACTACAAAGTCTACATCTTCACTCAATATGGTCTTCCTGGCAGGCGACGCCGCCTACTGCACTCCTGAGCAGTACAAAGACTGCGCTGAGCCCGCCCTAGGTGAGTCACATGATCACGTCATGCCGCCATTTTGTGAGTTCTTCCCGAAAGAGTGTGTAGATCAGACATCAAAACATGTTGACTGACGGAAGGGTAAAGAGTAAAATTTTAATAATGAAAACCAGTCATTGGACTTTATTATTTTGTCACTGAATCAACTATTCACATTCCAGCTATTTTTAACACAAGCAGACATCAGGATCATTTCACAACACCACTTAGACAAGTCCTTTCGTTGATGTCCTTATAGTCGGGTCATCAAGTCCTTATAGTTAAGTTCTTCAAGTCCTTATAGTGAAATCCTTGTAGTCAAGTTCTTACAGTGAAACAAGTCAAGTCCTCACATTCAAGTCCTTATAGTCACGTCCTTAAGCTTAAGCCAATCGAGCCTTATAACCAAGTTCTTCAGGTTAAGTCAGTCAACTCCTTATACTCAAGGTGGCCCTTATTGTCAAGTCCTTACATTCAAGTCTTCATAGTCAAGTCCTAATAGTCAAGTCCTTGTTATTAAATCCTTGTTGTCAAATCACTGTCGTCCAATCAGTCAAGTTACTTACAGTCCATTCAAGTCATTATACCCCAAGTCCACTCAACTCCTTATACTTAAGGTGGTCCTTAAAGCCTTAATTAGTTAGTCCTTCTTGTCAATGCCTTATAGTCAGGTCCATGTAGTTAACCCCTTACATTCAAGTTTTGATAATCATTTCAGTAAAGTAATTGTAGTCTAATCTATCAAGGCTTTACATTCAGTGTAGCAAAGTCCTCTTATGTCAAGTCAGTCAAGATCTATGTTGTTAAATCAGTTAACTTATGTTAAGTCAGTCAAGTCCTTTTACTCAAGGCAAACATTTAACTCCTTACAGTCAGGTCCTTGTAGTTCTTATATTCAAGTCAAGTTCAAATTTTCAGGTCATTTTAGTCTTCTTTATATTATATAGTCTTTATAGTTCAGTTAGTCAAGTTCTTATAGACAAGTCTCTCAAGTCCTTGTCAAGTTCTTATAGTCAAACAAGTCATTGTAGTCAAGTCAGTCAAGTCCTTATATTGTAGTTAACTCTTTATAACCAAGTCCTAATATTCAAGTCCTTATAATCAAGTCACTGCGATTGGCTGGCAACCAGTTCAGGGTGTACCCCGCCTCCTGCCCGATGACAGCTGGGATAGGCTCCAGCACACCCGCGACCCGAGTGAGGAGAAGCGGCTCAGAAAATGGATGGATGGATAATCAAGTCACTCAAGTGCTCATAGTCAATTCCTTCTTCTGTCCATATTGGCGAGTCCTTTTAGTTACGTTTAGTTAAGTTATTCAGGTCCATACAGCCAAGTCAGCCGGCACGGTGGACTACTGGTTCGCACATCTGCCTCACATTTCTGGGGACCGGGGTTCAAATCCCGGCCCCGCCTGTGTGGAGATTTCACGTTCTCCCCATGCCTGGGTGGGTTTTCTCCGGGCACTCCAGTTTCCTCCCACATCCCAAAAACATGCATGGTAGGTTGTTTGGGGAGTCTGAATTGCCTGTAGGTGTGAAGGTGAGTGCGAATGGTTGTTTGTTTCTATGTGCCCTGTGATTGGCTGGTGACCGGTTCAGGGTGTACCCCGCCTCCCGCCCGAAGATGGCTGGTATAGGCTCCACCAGCCCGCGACCCTTGTGAGGATAAGCGGTAAAGAAAATGGATGGATAGCCAAGTCACTTGAATTCTAATAGTCAAGTCCTTATAGTAAAACGGTACAAGGTACTGGATAGACAGTCTTCTATTTACTGTATTTATCAATGTTACTTTAGCAGATAAAATATGCTGATCTTGTTTGTTGGCTTGTTATTTAAAAAGAACAGCTGTATGAGGTCATAGAGCTTTATCATTGTGGCGAGAGATGAGACAGATTTTTTTTATCTGCTGGTTTCATCTTAATTGCTTTCACTGTTTACATCTTGTTCGGAGTTACAAGGGGAACTGCGTCCAATCAGAAATCAGAAGCAGCCTGGCAGTTGCAGATTGTTCTTTTGTCATTTCCACAAGCTTTGGTTTTGACTTTTTGCCATGGTTAAGGAAATGATTCGCGATTAGGGAATTTTTTTTTTCCCATGCCTTTTCCCAAACTGACTTTCTTCTAGCATCTGATTTGCCAAAATTACTTGGCGTGTATACTGTAGGTAGATGCCAAATTTAGCAATCAATTAATCATCTATCTCAGGGGTCAGCAACTTCCACATAAAATAGTTAATGTCCATTTGAGTTACCGTATTCATAAAATTAAAGCCAAACTTGAATTTTCCGCTTGCACCAACCAGAGATGCAAACCAAAAATGCTGTCTGCGTCTGTGTTCAGTCGTCATTTTATCGCGTGTGGAGTGTGCAGTCGGCCTTCAACTTGAATTAAAAAGGACTGTTACACTTAGCAATGTAAAATATGTATTTGCAAAATAATAGCCAATTCAAATATTTATTTTACCCGGTTAATGTGATTTTTGCTCCTGAACCACAGCGTACAACGTCGGGACAAAGTCGTCGCCTTCATCTTCACACGCGATTGTAAGCTGTCATCTGTGAGGCGTGAGCGATGTTTTTAATATAGTTCATGTAGCATGTAGCATTAACATTATGTTTTCATCATAAACGTTTTGGGGATTTATGCATGGTTTTCTTACCGGGGGTGGAATAGCTCGATAAATCTTGGCGCCAGGATTCGCACATCGCCACTTATGACTCATATTTTGAGAACTTTTTATTTTAATGTTATAAGGGCACCATTATCTTCCAATTTACAATTGAATTTGAAAAATCAACAAACTAATTTACATTTAAATTCAATACTAATGAATTACAGTACTTTCCAAAGCCACAGGGAGCCACAGCGGAAGGAAGAAAAAGCCACATGCAGCTCTGGAGCTGCAGATTGCAGACCCTTGATCTAGCGATTGTCTACTGTGCTCATTAGGGAGCAGGCCAGCTGGAGTTTCGTAAACCGATTTCTTCATGAACGGCAGCATATATCTTTATCAACATATAATAAATGTTAATATAAAACTAAAAGACAGGAAAGCTCTTATATAAATAAATAAGCTTCTCATTTCCATGCTAGTTGCTGTGGTGTATAAATGGCAACAACACAGAATGGTCGGGAAAAAATGTTCCCGCCTTCGGCGGTAGTATCTGAGGCGCAGACACAGGACACAATGTCTGACATTCACTTCTCTTACCATGTTGCGTTGAGAGCAATTGTTGCCGTCGTCTGGATGCCACATTGCTGTGAGAAAGCGCACACTCTCGCAGTCATGGTAGTAATAGTAGTTCATCTTTGCTGGGTTCTGCGTGAAAGATGAAGGCAATTTTGCCAGGGTCTCTATGTGTAAGAGGTTACACATGTATTTTTAAGATGGAGATTTTTCTGACCGGAGAGAGCGAATAGATTACAGAAAGTGCACACAGGCTAACAAATAAATGACATCTGTGTTAAATGTAGTCAAACGTTACTTTCCCTCCCACGCTCTGCAGCAACTTGCGCAATGCTCAGAAAAGGCCTGCGTAAATGAATTCAGGTGCATGAAAAATGCTTTCCACGAGTGTCAAATAGCGAGCTAGAGGATTGGACGCTGGCTCATCTTCACTTGTTATTTTGACGCCGGGATCTCGGCATGCAAATCAGGTCAACTCA